>NC_142735.1:18867500-19197500 GCF_051943395.1 Hippocampus bargibanti
GTAAGACCTGCTTGAGGGTCCTCATACCCATTCATTAACCCTCCATCAGGATAGGGAAGCTTGGATTGAGGTTTTTGGAGCTTGTGACAGCAAAATGGTTCCGATCCTGGTTCATTAACATGCTTCAGAGCTAAAACTGGGGTTTTCTTTGGGCCTGAAGTGGTATGCTTGAGTTTGGAAATTGGGAATAATGCTTCTGAGATGAGTTCATTTACTCTCTTAACAAATAAACTTTGATTCAGATTTCCTTTGGGCCTTCGTGTAGGTAATTGTTTTGAGAGCAATTCATGAACCCACTTCAAGTCTGGACTAGCTCAAACTCAGGGTTTCTTTGCAACTCGGTATAAGGAATGATTCCGATACCCACTCTTGAACCCTCTTCAATTATAGATTATCTAAAATTGGATTAGCTGTTCGAGCCTTGATAGGAAGAATTGTTCTCATGCCCATTTATTCACCCCCTTCAAATCTAGCCTCAAAATATACCTATTCCGGTCTGCTTCATGACATTTATTATACTATTACTCCCTGTTGCGCATCTCATTTGCAAATACCACACCAACCCCCTGCCACTACACAAAATTGTAAATGTATTATCGCTCCAGTAAACTACCATACATGTTCTTGTAATCCTTCCAGTTTGTCACCTCTTAGCCTTCTCGTTGACTGTGACTGTGGTAGGCAGCGATGTGGGAATGACAAAACAGGACTGATCCGGTTTTGAGTGCACACATGGAGATCATGTTTGTGCATTTGATGACTAATGCTTATAGATTGGAACACGCCTTGGCTTCTGATCTGATTCAGGTGTCGTCAGGCCCGAAAAGAAAATGGTGCATTTTTTTGGTCAGGAATGCAGTTACGTAAAGTAGAGAAACGAAAAACACTTGACCGTCACCCTCGTGTCTCATTTGGACGAGATGATGAAATGCCATTGCTTGCATTCGTATCGATGGACTCCATTTTATACGGTGACGCTCCCAGTTTAATGAAAGTGTCCTCTGCAACGCTCACGCCTGTAAGCCTGTCATGCATCCAGCAGATATTATGAATGAAATTGCCTCGTTACATGCGTTACATTTTGGTTCATACTGTAGTCTATTTACATGAATGACATGACGGTTAAGGGGAGGTGGGGTGAAAAAAAATGAGAAAAAAAAGGAGCCGATGCTGCCCCTGAAGCATTAATTAAACAAGGTGCACATATGTGAGCTAAAGCGGGGGGAAGGGACGCGCTTGTTGAGCATGAGATTCAAGGAACGGCTCCTTGCCATGCATGAGTATGTGGCGACGTGGTGTGGAGCCGCCGCATCGTCTGTTTTTTTATTTTTTTTATCCCATATGCCGCATTTTAAAATGTGTGGCAAGGAAGTCGGAGCATGGAGGTGAGAAGAACATGAAGAACAAGAAGCAGAAGCATAGGGGCAAAATGGAGGCTGAGTTTTTCAATGATGCCCCTGAGCAGAGACGCAGCCTGGGTAGAGATAAGGAAATGAGCTGCCTTTCCATCCCCCTTCTCCTCCATCTATGTACTCTGCTTTCATTTCACACATAGCAACAATGTGCGATTATGCAAGCAAGTACTGTGACTTAAGTCAAACGTGTGACTAATATATATTCCTCATTTGAAACCAACATGATGAAAAGCTGACTGAATTGTTTTTCTTTGCCAAATCCTGATCCCTGTGGTCATAAACATACATCAACCTCTATCTTTTCTCAAAAAATAATACAGTCTAAATGGCAAGCAAGCAGCTTTATTGTTTTAAAAACTCCGCTTCTCTATCTGGAACATGACGTAGAATGGAAAGCATGTTGTGTTTTTCATTAAAGATATGTGTAACGTCATTGTGATGAGACGCAACTCCAGCTTGCAATATCGGTAAGTCAAACGTAAATCCATAACTGCTATTGACAACGTCACAACGATGTCATCTTTGATGCAGTATCTGAAAACTCAGTTTCCGAATTTTGATAGAGGATTTTATAGATAGTATTTGCAACACCATTGTAGACATCTTGAACTCCATTTCAATGACAGTTTGTAGCGCACTCTCTCTCTCTGTCTGTCTCTGTATATATATATATATATATATATCATAGTTTTAAATAGGCAAAGTCTCATATTGCACTTATAGACATGTACCGGTTGCAGATGTCCAATTTGATGAATCTCAACACGTTAGTTAACTCAATTGCAAATTCCAAATGTTCAAAATGCAAATTACAATGTTGAAAAAACATTGTTCAATCTACAATTACTCATTGAAACAAAAATACCCTCTCTTCGGAAGATTTTGCCCTTTCGGAAATGCATACAGCAAATATGCAATGTGACATTCCATAAGGATATCGGTCAAACTGGCAAAACAGCATGCTGGAATGGTGTGTTAATAGAATGGGTTGGAAAGAAGATAAATAAACCAACAAAGGCAGGCGCTGTGGCGAGGTGGAGGCGTTGGCAGTGGTAGTTGTGGTGGGTGGTTAGGCGGGAGGGTGTTAGGTTATGTAAGAGGAGGGAGTCGGTGGTGCTGTCAGTGAGGGAGAAGACCGCTGACAGCGTGGACGAGCATCTGTCCCTTCATCCCTTCAAATCAAGCCAACCGTGTACTAGCGTGATGAACCCCGGCGCGGCAAACTGCTCATTCCCGGGAAATGTGGCGAGGAATGACCCCTATTTTCTCTTCCGTGGCTAACCTATAGCACACATGGAGAGCGGATCGGACATCAAACACGCCCAGGCACATCAAATGCACTTTCATAACGCGTCGTGTGGTGGACCGGAGGCAATAACCTTGCATCGTCACTTCTAACATTTTGAGCAAGACATTGATCACATCATCAGTGTTGTGTTCCGTACATACACTGTAAAATTCTCCTACGGAATGAAAGCGTAATCCAGGTAAATTTCCTCTTTGCTGAATCCAAATTTTAATGCAATGCAGCACAACTATTTAAAGCACAGGTGTCATACATTAGGCCCAGGGGCCACACCCGGCCCGACACATCATCTTATGCGGCCCGCGAAAGCAAATCCTGTGTAAATTTCCACTATTCTTTCTAAAATTTGTCCTGAAACGTCAAATTGTCACTGGTATTAAGTAACAATTGTCATGATCGGATTGGCGACCAGCGGGTAGCGCGGTCGGCCCATCCTGCAGCCTCGCAGCTGCTGGTTCTTAGAATCAGTGGCAGTCAAAAGGACCCCCGGCACGACCATTCGGCGTCGGGTCATTGTATGCTTTGTATGCAATTGTATGCATTGTATGCTGTGCATGTGTTTGTTTAACCTTGGCGGACTTTTACTCTTGGTTTTCTTTTGATACTTTGTATTTTTTTTTGTTCACATGATTTTGATGTTTTAGATTTTGTTCCTGCTGACTTTATTTTAATACAATTGGTCAAACACCCCCCTCCCGGCAAGACAGACAGTGCTTCTGTGTATACATTAAAATGTAACCCCACAAGCTTGTGCATAATTGTTATAAAAAATCAAAATGAGCTGACAACTTCCAAGAAAATGAAAACTGCATTTAAGAGACAACCCTACTTAAAATACAAGTTTATGGCTGAAGGTGATTCTGACACACCAAGCCCACTCTGCTTAATTAATATGTCGCCAGGCTTACAAATGAGCCATGTGGAGACTTCAAAAATGCTTTGGCTCTATGGGGTTGTGTTCTGGATTCAAATCAAGGCAGAAAATCCAGGAGTTGCTCTCATTCCATTTGTCAAGCACAACAAAATTACAGTGTAGACTCAAAGTGACAAACTTTAGGTGTCATTTCCTCCCTGTCATTTCAACCAACTTCCTTGGAAAAATGCCTTCATGATTTTATTCCTTTCCTCGGTTTATCAGTTGGTCCATTAAAATATTACTTTCAATGAAACTGGTCTGTGGTCCCCAAAAAATGGGTGGGGATTGCTGGCAGTCATTTTGAATGTAAATTTGAGGTCAAATCGGCAGCTTCAGTCAGAAATCTCCCATAGTTTTCCCTCCCTGCGGCCGCCAATCTGTCTTTGTGTAGCTCCGAAGCTATGATTGCCCTTAAACATTCATGAGATTTTACTTTATTTATAACCATCCAGGCTCATTTTCTCCACCAAAATCTTGTCTTGTTTCTACCCGGTCCTCCTTCCTGGTGTTTGGATGTGGCTTGGTTTTCGATTAATTCAAAGGCGCGGTGGGCGTTCCGTGTCGAACACTCCCATAGGTGATTACCACTTGAAAGCCCAGAGGCCTTGATCAGAAATGCTTGCGTGCGCGCTCGCTTCTACCTCAGTCACATTGAGTTATCGTGTCACAGGCGCGTACATCCGTCTGATGAGATTTTGTCTGCACTGATGCGATTTGCCCTTCCTTGTAACAGCATCCGGGGGTATTAACAAACAGCCTTGTCATGTGCTAAATGTGCCAAAGTCTTTGTGGCATCTTGAAACATTTGAAACTCTTTTATTTCAATAATCAAATCGAAATTAAGATAACGGAAACCATTTGGATGCGGCCTACCTTTTTTTCAGCAGTGGTATCGGTGGGAATCAAAATCATGTAATTGGGACATGGGTGCAAAAAATGAGTGGGATCATCCCTGTTAGATATATATTTGTTGCCTTAGGCAACAACAAAATATAAATCCAGACGTTCGGCAGAACGACTTGTTGCCAAATTGGATTTCAAAACAGGAGGGAGCTCCATGGCTAAACATAAATTTGAATAACAATAATTCACTTCATGAAGGACAGGATATATTCTTTATCCTTTGTGAAAGATGATCACCATTACTGCTGCTTACTGAGTTGTTACCTTCTTCTTTTATATCCGTACAGTAAATATATATATGCATATATGGTGTTCGTCCTCTTAGACAAGAGATGACCATCTTCACTATGTGGTGAAGATGACTTGCGTGTGAGTTTGATTAAAGTGAAGGAGAGTTGTGCAATGTCGTCTACCTCACTCTCTCTATATAGTATATAGTGAGCCCAGCAAGGGTTATTTATTATGTTCATATTTTTAACCTCTAGAACCTCTTGAATATGTCATACTCATCCTACCAATAACCGAGTTGTCTTACTAGGAAGGACAAAGAGCATTCTACTATAGTAGAATGACAAAGGTGCACGAGTAAAACAACCGTACTTCTTTTATTTCCATTACTGGGCATGTTGTTTTCCCACTGAGTGCCACTTTTGGTCTACTATTATGCAATGTATTTTATTAGGAATTTGTAATTTCACCACCGGTGTGGATTTTTTTTAGATTTATCTCAGTAGAAACAAAAAATAAAGTTTGTTTTTTTATCAGCATTGTTTTTCTCCATCAATTCATATCCAAGCAGTGATTATTTTTGATTGTTACAAAATTAACTCATTTGCTGCCATTCCTGAATTTATTCGAGAATTGTAGTGTGACATGGATCACCATTCCCGAATTTGTTCGTGTTTTGGTTTTTCTTGTGGGGTGCATTTCATGCTTCGCTCATACCTCTGGCAATGTTTTTCCCTCCCACAGGCGGGTAGCATTGCCTTTTGTCCATGTTAGCGCTTTGTTACAGCTTCAGCTGTTGTTAAAGGGCTGCATACAGTAAATCAATGTTTGTATTGTATTCTGTACATCTGCCCCCATTTCAAGCACAGATAACTCCAGACCCATATAACTTAAGAATTAACTTTTTTTATGATGAAAGAAGAGACTGAGGTTTCTTACGCTAAATTGAATGTTTATATAGTCCTAAAACTCAATAATAATAATAATAATAATACATTACATTACATTACATTACATTTTAAGCGCCTTTCAAAGCTCTCAAGGACACTTTCCAGTCACAGACGAGCATAGGTACTATAATAAATAAAATATAATCACAAATAGAATGCAATAAATAAAATACAATTATAAATAGAAACAAGAGAGAGCTACACAAAAAATGCAATTTTAAATAGGTGGGTTTTGAGATGGGACTTGAAGGTGGGAAGAGAATCGATGTTACGAATATTGGGAGGAAGTGAGTTCCAAAGTTTGGGGGCAGAGCAGCTGAAGGGTCTGTCACCCATCGTGTTGAGACGGGCAGGAGCGGACACACAGTGGCGGAGGGAGGAAGAGGATCTGAGGGAATGAGAGGGAATAGAAATTTGAAGGAGGTCAGATAGGTATGGGGGGCAAGGAATAATATATATAAAGAAGAATTTTAAATTTGATTCTATTATTTGACTTGGAGCCAGTGGAGCTCTTGGAGGATGGGGGTGATGTGGTGAAACGAGGTTTGCTGATGATCCGGGCTGAAGAATTTTGGACGAGTTGAAGTTTGTGGAGAACTTTCTAAGGGACACCAAATAGAAGTAAATTGCAATAGTCAATCCAGTAGGTGACAAGACTATGAACGAGGATAGCAGTGGTGTGAGGAGTCAGTCCTGCAATTTGAGTGAAAATGACAAAAACCCAGGCAGTGGAGTGCACACATTTTTGCACATTGTCTGGCAGTGAATGACTTCATCATGAAAACGTTTTTCATTGAAATTGAGACCTTAATTTTAACTATTATCGATTTCAAAACTTTTGATTTCCTCAACTACTGAAACACGACCACTCAAACTCATAGCACCGCATCATGCCGATTCATACTTCCACGTTAAACACATTATTGAACACTCCATTCTTATCGTCAAGTACCAATCGACCTTGTACATATGTGAAATTCTGGACTCATAGTGTGTGTGTGTGTGTGTGTGTGTGTGTGTGTGTGCGCGTGTGTGTGCGTGCGTGTGTGTGTGTGTGTGTGTGTGTGTGTGTGTGTGTGTGTGTGTGTGTGTGTGTGTGTGTGTGTGTGTGTGTGTGTGTGTGTGTGTGTGTGTGTGTGTGTGCGTGTTGTGACACAGTAGTGGAAACAAACTCCATTGATAAGGCGCAGTTCTGCAGTGTCCGAGTGTACCTTAGTTTTACTTTGTTACACTTTCTACTAGTGTGTGAAGGGGAAGAGTAGAGAAGAAGGGACACGGGGAGCACAGGTTATTATTGCACAGTACATGTATTCAACATGTATTCATTCTACTACTGTGCAAAACTGGTCTTTCTATTGAAGACAAAAACTATCCTAATGCACAGACAGCTCATTGCACTAGTATGATGTGGAATAAATGCTTTGTTTGATCAGATAGTGACCACCCACCTATCCCTGGCAGAAAGGAAAAGGGAGGACACTGCCGTTTCTTTTCTTGCCTGCTTTGTTGTATGTTTTTTTTTTTTTTTTTTTTGCTGATCACAGTTGCGACTGGCCTAGAAAAACGACAGCGCGCCGGACCCCTGAATCAGCAATGGGGGCGGCAGCAATACGAGCTGCACACAAGAGACTTTGGGTGGAATTGTGGGGCAGTGTTAAATAAAATGTGGCTATTAATTAATAGAACATCAAAGAATTGTGTGTTGGGTAATAAAAACATAAAAACACACATGCACATGCACACACACATCCACACGCACATCCACACATTCAGCCAGACTCAATTGAAGCATTTAAACTATGCATTGATTCTTGCATTTCTCTTTAAAGGATTATCCTGAGCGATTATCCTGTGTTGTTGTTGATTGGAAGTGATTTTTTGTAATCTATTTAGGGAAATTGCTGAGGATGATAATCTCAACTATTGTACTTTTTTCAAGTACGTTTGATACACATATAGAACAATTACAAACACTCCTCTAGTTAAGAACATTCGAGTTACGAACAATGGTATATACGAACATTTTTGTAGTCATATGTAGTATTCTCTCCAGTTGTACATGTACATATCTTTATAGAGCATATATTTTATGTTTATTTTTCAGTACAAACCAATACAGGTGACTTATACAAACCTTAAACATACTGATATAAGCATTAAACATATATTCCACACAAAATATAGCACTGAAGCAATTTACGAACGTTTGTAAATTGTGGAGTGTCTATAAAAAAAGCCCATTTGTCACATGCCTCTGAAAAAAATAATGTTCCTGATTATCCTTTTTTTAGGTGTGTTTGCAGTTTTTTTCACTCTTTTCGATCCGCTCATCAACCTTTCAGGGCTGAAAATCGGACACCATGATTTTTGCGTTACACGGATACAATGATCCGGAGAAATTCAGTAGGTTTGCAATTATAGCCATCGTAATAAACTTAAGAAGATGTCCACTGCAGTCAACGCTTTCCCTGAGAGCGTTAATGTTTTTATTTGCCTTCAACACCCAGCTCTGTCAAGCCACTGACTCTGTGATTGTCATACTGTGCACAAAATGTGAGCCTTTTCACAGACTTCTGATGAAAGTCAGACAAAACCTGATTCTTGGATATCTGTGACAGATTGTTCTGAATTATTATCCTCTGTGGTTGACTTGACGTGGTTACACAGGGACTCACGATTGATGTTGGAGATGTGGTTCTGTTACTTGTGCTGTGTTGCACTGCCATCTCCAGTTGCTTCGTTGCTCATAATTTTCCCATTGGTGTGCCGGGTGCGTTGTCTTAGAAAAATCCATTGGATGTCAAAAGTTGATCCATGTCATGTTTCAGTGAGTCAAATGCGAGCATCTTTTGGACTGTAACGTTCAACACACACACACGTTACCAGGGCTTTGTGTGCAGATCACAATCAATACGAGTGGAGAGCTCCTGAAGCTTTCTGTCTCCTCTTCATTTCTGTGGGGGTGTGTGGGTGCTTTCAGAGCTTGCTTGCGATTTTATTGCTTTCATCCGCCATTTTATCAGCTCTTATTTTGGTCACAATGGAATATCAAGAAGAAACATCTAATGATTGCAACTTGATTCATCTAGTATTGGTGAAAATCAATGATCCAAAGAATTATGTTGAAGTTAGTTAGGAATTTAATTTAGTATTGCTTTTGTACATTTTGTGACATTTGTAGCCAATTGTAACATTTTTAATTTTTAATTAGGAATTAAGTAAGATTGGCATTCTTCAGAGAGGGTAAAGACTATGGCTGTGCATACTATCTGTCTACACGTGTTACTTCTCCATTTGTGTTCAACCATGCTTTGTATTAAAAAAACTAACTCTGCACCTTTAACAAAATGTATTGGATTCTTTCTTGACAAATGAATCGTCCACAAAATTTCACAGATGTCTCTTTGTTGTGTAACAAACAAAACAAATAAAAATAAATGAGGATGAATGAACCAGAAGCCCATCTCTGTTTGCCAAGTTTGTTACTCATAAAATTATGCAAGTAACAGTACTACGCTTCAACATTTGAGTGTTCTGCAGTTCACCGTCCATGAAAATATGGCAGGAATGGATCTATTGTTTTAATGCTGTCACAGCCACCTGTGATCAGTAAAAAAATGAAAGAGCTTTTAGGGCCCCGTAATACAAATATGCTTACTTGCTTTTCATCAGTGCTCTGAAATATTGTCACTGAAATTCATGCTTTATGGACTGGGGGGACGACATGAAAAAAAGCCTTTACATTTGTTACCTGAAACAAACTGTCACGTTCCGACCTCATCTCTTGAAAACATTCAGTCAGAAAATATTTACCTGCCATAGTGTCGCCAATGAAGATCTATCTATCCATTGATCCATCCATCCATCCATCCATCCATCCATCCATCCATCCATCCATCCATCCATCCATCCATCCATCCATCCATCCATCCATCCATCCAGCTTTGTCTGTCAAAAAAGCACAGTGGTGAAAATACATCTTGACTATGTCAATTTTTGAGCGATCAGTGACGGCTTGGGAACGTCTAAACCTATGTTAGCAATTTCCCGACTGCATTTTTCATGCCTTGCTGCAAGTGTACAGTACATGACGCAGATCTCACCGCGCGCCATGAACTCATGCATACATCTTTAATTCAATGTAGCGTGTGCAGTGTGCTATTCTGGATCAGGAACATTGGCTTGGAATGTACCGCCATGTACTTATTTTTGTATATTGTATAATATTTGTTGCTTTACTGAAGGTTTGTGTGTGCGTGTGCGTGTGTGTGTGTGTGTGTGTGTGTGCGTGTGCATGTGTGTGTGTGTGCGTGTTTGTGTTTGTGTGAGAGAGAGAGATACAGTGGAGGACTTTTGGCATTGCTGTTTTGAGTGCCATCTCAGTCTAATGCATTATCCAAGCAGGCCTTCAGCCATTTGGTCTCGCCTCTTATTTGTGTATGTTTCAGTGTTCTTCCTTCTGTCATCTTGCTCCTCCTGTCCAACCCCCCACCCCACTCCCCCTCTCTACCACTCTCCTCCTTTGCCTTGTCCTCTGTCTCCTTTCTACATTTTTTATGTTTAGTCTGGATTCAAGTGAAATCGGCAACCGCAGCAAAACGCTTACATTTCTGTGTGATTGCTACACTTGATAATATATGCATGTAGATAGCGCTTTTACACAGATGTACTTTACATGTCAGTTTATGTTTTAATGAGAAGCACAAATGTTATCTTGTAGATCGATGAAAAGCTTTCTTCAGCCGTCATCTGTACTTTGAAGGTGTTGGACGTTTCGCTTCTTATCCAAGATGCTTCTTCAGCGAACTAAAGTATTGCTGGTAGTTTCGGTCCTATATCTATCCCTACTGTCCAGACATGGCGGTGCCGGACTATGCTATGATAGGTCCCTGCTCTCAGTTTGGGGGGATCAGAGGACTACTCCCTGCGACTCCACTGAGTGGAGATCGTAGCAGATTCTTATCTTGCATAAGAAGCGAAACGTTCAACCTTCAAAGAAGTACAGATGACGGCTGAAGAAACCTTTTCATCGATGGACCACTCCTGTACGACTGAGAGCTTACACAGATGTTATCTTTTAGTTTCTGTTGCTTATAGAAAATGCAGGATACAATGAACTATGGTTTGTCACAGGGATTCATAGCTAACCCAACCGTGGTAGAGGAAAACTTCAAATTCATTCATTCTCACAATCTTTAAACACACTTACATATATTCGTTTTGCAAAAGCTTTCTGTCATTGTCAACCAGTGGTAGACCGTCACATAGTCCTCCAAATAACATATCATGGCACAAAAAAAATGGATTGAAGTTGCACGATGTGTCCCAATTTACAACCATTCACAATGCCCCTATGATAAGCTTTTATATTTCTGGCTTTGGATTGAGCGGGATACAGCTTAACACCATATTTCCCAGGAGGCCATAAAAATATAGTTTAAAACCAATATTTAACTGTACATAAAATGCCATATATACCAGTGGATTAAAAAGTGAAGCTTGTGGTAAAAATACATGTGGGCTTGAAATGTGCATATCAACATGAATAGACTTGGGAACAGAATTACTTCATGTTGCAATTACTACAGCCACAATTTAAATCTGGCTTGTCTCTTAATAAAATACTCAATATATACACACACATTTCACATATTTTGAAATGATGTGTTCATATTTAGATATACACGTGAGATGAGAACATATTTCCATTCCAGTCATTGACAAAATAAATATCAAATAACCATTTTGTTTTAAAAAGCATTTACCTGTATATCAGTGATTTTCAACCACTGTGTGACCAACCCTAATATATATATATATATATATATATATATATATATATATATATATATATATATATATATATATATATATATATATATATATATATATATATATATATATAAAACAAATAATAAAATAAATCTCAAATACTTGGCTGTACACTGTAAAAAGTCATCACAAAAATAAATACAATACATATGTACATACATACATACATACATACACGCACGCACGCACGCACACACACACAGAAATAAATAAATATGAAATACTTGGTAGTACACTTTAAAAACTCATCACACAAATAAATACATGCATAAATGAATACATAAATAAATAAATAAATAAAGACATAAATAAATAATGAATTTCAAATATTGCAGTGACAAGAACGATGAACCCCGATCTAGCCAGACTTCACTCTTTTATTGTGTCAAGGTTCAACATAATCTGGGGAGAAAAACAAAACCTTCTCAATTCTGTTGTTTGGGTTTCAAAATAGAAGCAATCTCGGTTTAATACCATGCATGATTACACCCATGGTAGTCTCTGTCTGGACATGGCTTTTGCAAGGTTATTGCCTTTTTATCCTCTGCTTTCCACTCAATGCTGTAGTGTATGTACGTCAAGAAGGCTCTCAGTACAAGCGATATTATTGAGGTACTGTCTTTAAAATTGGTGATGGTTTATTTTACAATAAAATATCATAATATTCTACCGTTACACACCAGAGAAAATGTTTTACTGACCCCTCCAGATGAATTCTCGGTGAGCGGTGTTATTTTCCTGATGTTGAGCTTCTGACGTAGGCTGCAGTGACATCACAGGCTCACTGTCAAAAGAGATTTTGGATGAACGTGTGCTTGACTGACAAACAATTTGGCTATGAGATGTCCAGCTCACTGGGCCCGAGGCACATAGCTGCATTGATAGGATACTTTTTTTGTTGAATTATAAGCAAGATGTCCATAGATTGGCTTCAGACACATACATTCAAATCATACGGAAATAATAAATGTAATAGCTTTAAGTGCAAGCACACTTGAATGGCAAAAAAAAATCAAGCAAGTTAACTGAGTCCAAATGGGGTCAAATTATGTTTTGGATTAAAGCAAGTCTCACAACGAAGGTTCTTGTTTGCGAGAAATTCGGGCCACATTTAATTTGCTCTATGCTATCAAATGCGCTGGCAGATCCATGCTGAAAAACACTACAAATCACAGTAGTGGGCCTCTTATATCTCAAGAGCTTCATTGTCACTGCAGCGTGAGCAGAGAGCTCGCAGATCTCGATCAGCCCGCTTATAAAACCCAAATGGGCTGGTGCGGATTAATATTCGCCATTAAAATGTCCAATTATGTAATCAGCCAAATCAAAGCTGTGCTTGTGCTCAGTGGAATATCTCATCAGATGGCGATGATCGAAAATCACAAATATGTTGATTTTATGCTGACTCAGAACATTTAGACTGTTTAGTTTAACACATACCTATTATTCTGTATATGAATTGATGCATGGGTTAATTGTACCTTCTGCCATTGACTGGAAGAGATTTATTTGTTCCTTCTGTCATTGGGATCGAGAGATGAAAACATACTTTTCACACCAAGTACGGTTGGATATTTTTGGACTCGTTCCCTTTTCTTTTTTCCCCCCTCTTTCCCTCTTTCCCTTGAAGGTGACATTTGCCATCCAGTAAGCCACAGGGTGCGTTTGCAGCGCCGCATGAAGATGAGGGCGGCTTGCCAACAGCTGTGACGGACTATTAATTAATTACTCTCTTGTCCGTGTGTTGTGTTGGGGAAGACAAGGTAGGGGTTTAGGGATTGTGGCTCAATAAGGGGGTGACTGTCACAGTCCCAACGCTCAATCACGGCCAGCCGATTGGAGAAATTTAACGCTTTAATGGAGCAGTTTTAATTTCAGCGCTGCTGCTTATTGGAATAAATAAATGGCTGCTTTGCGCACATGTTGAGGTGGCAGAGACGGGGGAAGGGAGCGGGTGACCTTTTTGGTTAAGAGATTCTCGGCGTATCATCTCATTAGTGCGCCTTTTGTTCTTGACAGCCGACGCAACGTTGTTCACCCATCCTATCGCAATGCCTTCTCCAGAACGCCCTCTCCTCGCCCCTTCTGCCGCTCACCCCCCCTCCACGCCACGTCGTAAAAGAGATATCGGCTGCATGATAATTGAATCGCTATTGATTGTATTGCAGCGTGGCGGGCAACGGTCCAATGACAGCCAAAGGAAGTGTGCAAGCAACGCCGAATGCACCCTGTCATACATCAGTGTTTCACAACCTTTATTGACCGAAGGTGCATACTGTATTTTACTGTAGAAATAAATGTTGCACCACGGCACCAGATGAAAAAGACAAAAAGGCAGAGAAGGTCCCATTCCCAGCTATTGTTATACCGGTTGTTGCTTTTGATGATGTTATATGCTCTGCTTGGGGTAAAGTCGCCTTGCTTTTAGCTTGTCAATGGCGCTCACATTATATGTTTGCATCATGCTTGCAGATTTTTGTTCGTTCAACGTTTTGCTATTGAAATATTTTGTGTTTATTCTCTTTTGGTGTATATGTTGCTTCTGTGTTTGTTAATTTATCTTTTGTTTTACACGTTTGATGTTACCGTCACATCATTGCTAATTTCCAGTAGCCCATCTACTGCATTTCACATTATAGTTAAGTGTATGCACTGTACTCAGCCCACGCTCAAATAGTGAAAATCCATGTTTTTGAATACCCTCATAGATGCAGTGAAAATCAGGAACAAATAGAAATTGGAGAACACAATGCAATATGTCTGTATAGCGTTTTCACAACAGAACAGTTGTTACAAAGCGCTTTACAGAGCATTTGCCGTAAAATACCAGTAAGAAAAACAGAACAGACTGTCGACAATAAAAAAATCACAACCACTCTTTACGTCCACCTTGTTTTTTGAAGTCGGGATTGAGTTGAGATAAATATACATTTACAGTATATATATTTAGTAAGGACTTCCTTGGAAACCTTTATTCGTCTCACAATGGGGAAATTTGCAGTCCACAGCAGCAATTTGAAAGGGGATGGGGTGGGGGGTGGTGAAAGGATAGGAAACAAGATATTCTAAGCATAACAAAATAAAAATGTCAACTGTATACTGTGCAAATGTAAATGTGCAAAACCGTTTCATAAAAAAACTGTACATAGTGCAAGTATCAAGAAAGGCATATTGTTATATTGCATCAACCCATATTTACAAGTGTCCAGTTTTTTTTTCCACATGTGATCATTGAGAATTGCAAAGCCTGACAGCAGTCGGTAGGAACGAGCGACGGTACCTCTCCTTCTTGCAGCGCGGGTGTAATAGTCTCTGGCTGAAGGAGCTAGCCAGTGCTGTCAGGATGGGCAGGAGGGGGTGGAAGGGGCTGTCCATCCTTTTAGTTTAGCTAGCATTCGTCTGTTGCCCACCTCCTCCAGAGAGTCCAGCGAGCAGCCCAGGACAGAACTGGCCCTCTTGACAAGGCGCTCCTGTCCCGGGTGGTGATGCTGCCTGACCAGCAGACAATTCCATAGTGGATGGCTGAAGCCACCACAGAGTCATAGAAAGTCTTTAGGAGTGACCCCTGAACTCCAAAAGACCTCAGTTTCCTGAGTAGGAAGAGGCGACTCTGTCCCTTTTTGATTAGGGCATCCGTGTTTGTAGTCCAGTCCAGTTTATTGTTCAGAGTGACACCCAGGTACTTGTAGGAGGTCACCCTCTCAATGTCCGAACCCTCGCTTGCAATGTTTTTTATTATTTTTATTGTCTCTGTATCGCTATTTGGTCTGCAGTGATCATTGTTTTTTACATCGAAAAAGCACAATTAAAAATGGGATGGGAGTCAGTTAAATTGAAGATCAAGGCAGGAAGGAACATAATGTATTACTACAAAATAAAAGCAGCCATTATAACTTGATGAGACCAAAAAAGTGACAACTTTACACCAACAAACTGAGAAGTGTTTTAGGCACAAGTACTATAATTACAGTATTACTTTACGACTACATTGGATAAGGTTGTCAAGCAAGGGCGTGTTATAGTTATCGTGAAACCTTGCGTGGTTCAACCTCACTTGTTTTCTTTTCCCTGGAAAATGTTGGATTTCACATTGCTGTCCATCATCATGGCTTTGGGCTGTATTTAGATCAGATAACATGCCGCTATGCTTCAAGTTGACTCATCCGCCATTAGCTGTGACATTCTGGCCTCATGGCCCTTCCTTCCGAGTTGGTTGCATGGTCTGCGGGGTTCCAACTGTCATGTTTGGCAACACTGGAGACTGAGCTGCCATTTTCAGGGGCTCCACGCTCAATTTTTGTGTCACCACCTTCTCGTGCTGCACGCCTGAAAGAAGCAATAGTGGGTGAATGAACGATGTGGTCTTTGGGTATGAATTTTACACGTTTGTGTTTATTATGGTGTAAAAGTGCACCGTATAACGGTGAAAGATGCTGTGTGTAAAACTGCTGTGTTAAAGGAGTGAAAACAACATGTGACGAGCTGGATTGTAGTTTCTGAATGACAAATGGCCACTCGGGATGCATTGTAGTTTGGTCATCCAGAACGGAGATGTAGATTTGGTATTGTCACGGGAAATAAAGATTAATGAGAAATTTGGGCTGAATGTGCTTCGAATGAGCTGAACAATGAGCGGAAATATATCCTTTGGGCTACGGATGTATTGGAGCGTCTGTGTAAGGCGGAAAAGCAGGAAGGCCCAAAGATGTGCTGCGAGCGGTGAGTTGCAGCAGAGGGATGCTGCAAAATAGGCCTGCTGGCCAATGATGTGTGCAGGCAGCGGTTGCTATGGCAACACATTGCTTATTTAACAATCGGGATGAAGCTTGTGCCCCGCGTTCACGTCTGTGGGTGGCGTCATCGTCTCCAGAGTCAACCACGCATTTGACACACATACACCACATTAACACGACGCAAGGTTGAATGTTTTAATTGTGTATTTCCCTCTTGTCACTGTCTCCTTATGATGTTTGTGAAGTTACTTACGGTAACACATTGGTTCATGTCTGCTTTCAGTGTTTGTATTCAATGCCATATGGCCTTGCGTTCTTGCGGATTGAAGCATTTTGTCATCTTTAACATTGTAATGCTCACACCAAACTCTGTTTTACAGAGGTAGTGACGATATTCATTATTAGAATGATTATTCATAATTTATTATTCTTTAACTACTTTTTTAATTATCGAAAACACACACAGCTAACTAAAATTTTTGGTCAGAGCAATGTAGTGCAATTGGATTTCTTTTTTTTTTCTTTTTTTAGTCCCTGGTAATGCTATTGCTAAGTCGAGTTCACCATGAAACAAATCTATGCTATATGTGGCCAATGGCCACTGACTTCATGAAGCGGATACTTAAAATTAATACATGTTTAGTAGTATTTTGTTTAGTATTTGTTTGTTTGTTTGTTTGTTTTTTAATCATTGTACAGTAAACAATTGTTAAATTATTTCGTTGTTCGAAGGTTTAGACTAGAGGTTTTCCATTATATTAGCTATTCTTTCTTGAAGGTTTTTTGGTTGAACAGTTTGATGATTAATATCTGGTGTTTTTTATGACTTGTTTCCTCATTTGTTTGTTCTGCTACTCTTTGTGTTAACCGAGCAGTTTTTTCAACCATTATAAATAGCGTAACAACTATACTAATTTTCGCGAGCACGTCCATGGTGTTTCATATTTTATGTTAGCATGAAGCCTGCATTTTTGAAAACCTATCCAGTATGGTTTGGTTTAATTGTTCTGGTGCTTAAATAGACATTATTGAAGTTGTTTGCCAGTCTCTTATTTCTAGACAGTTGGAGAGTAAACTCATTTTTTAAAGTGGGTTGGAAAAATATATACTGTACAGGCCTCACATGTTAAATGCATGAGGAGTAAAATAGTGGTAGTAAAAAGTTTTTCATTATGGTGTCTCTATATTGCAGTGTGTCCCATTTGTGATGTTTCTGGAATGTATCCCCAATAATCCAGACTCTAAAAGGAAAAAAAATACAACGAATTGGAGGTGTTTGGATCAATGTCTCCAGCTTGAACGGTGTGTGTTGTGGCCTTGAGCATGTGCAACCTGGATTGCCAACAATCTGTGAAATGCCATTGATTTGACCTCTGTAATCCTTAACCTACTTCCCATTAAGGGATTATCCAGATGCTGTAAATTGCCATTTGGCCCTCGATGGCCTTACTAGAGCACAGACGGCCAAAAAATGTGCGCTAAGATTTCGTGTTCGTCATTTTGTGCGGTCTCAAATTGAGAGTATTCATCTTCCTTGATGCGGCCCACAGATATAAATGGATGACCGTTCTAGGAACCGAGGCGGGTGAAGGGCACTAATCCGGTCTAATCCCGAGTGCTTGATTTGTTTGCTCAATATTAAAGAAACGCATGTTGAGATTACTTGTCCCAAGATTATGTTGTGATTTTTGTTTTTGTTTTTTGCTTGTTATGTCAGATGGCGATTGGCTTTTTACACAGTATAAAACAGCGATGTTATGACACTGGTGGATTAATTTTCATGCTTTACAGATGAGTTTCTGACTTTACCAACACCAGTTGCTTTCTTGATTCGAAATTCCATAATGCAACTGGTGGTTTGTTTAAAACAGGAGATATAGTATTTGTGTACAGAATTTCTTTCCTCAGGAGCAGAAAAAAAACACTTAGTCTTCAGATTTTTTTATCTGTTAATATTTAATCTTTATTTTTGCAAAATTACACTTTCATCTCTTTGAATTTTGCTATTTTCCTCATAACATTCCCTTTTTTCGCGTACACTTGCCATGTACTGTGGCTTATTAATATTTTGACTTTAATGATTCAGGGGGCAACTTTTGGTATGTGATGTTGCATCATGACGTGTGTTTCATTTGAATCACATCAGAAGCTGGGCATGTCGGTCGCGGGTGGAGGCAGGGGGAACCCTGAACTGGTTCTTCGCCAATTGCGGGGCATCGAAAAATGAAAAACAATTCACGATCACAATTAACAACTCCCTAGTTGTTAATTGTGATCAATTTTAAGGTGTTTCATTCGCCTACCACCCACGTTTTTGGAACGTGGGATGAAATTGGAGTACCTGGAGAAAACTCACACAGACATGGGGAGAACATGCAAACTCCACACAGTAAACCTGGAACAGGGATTGAATCTTCCACCTCTCCACCATGATGTAGACACGCACACTGTGCTTCTGTTATGTTATAGTATATTGTATTATATGGGTCTGAAAGGAAGATTGCTGCAAAATCATCATAATAATCATCATCATAGTCATCATCGGCATCATCATCTTCAATCATAGTGATATCTTTTTTTTGGGAAAAGTATTTAGTTTTTGCTTTTTTGAATGTTGCTGTGCCGATTACGCACACATCCACATGTGTGTAATGTTGCTTGTTCTGTAGCCACAAAGGGACATATGTCTTCTGGTGCCGGTCCCAAGCCCGGATAAATACAGAGGGTTGTGTCAGGAAGGGCATCCGACGTAAAAGCTTGGCCAAAACAAACATGCGAACCAAACCTCTAAAGATGGAGGACACTGATTTGCTGTGGCGAGCCCTTGAAGGGAAAAGCCAAAAGGAAAAGAAGAAGATTTGGAGTCAATTATAATTATATTACAGGTTAAAATAAATAACTATAAATATAAACTTACCACAAGCCAAATGTTGAAAGCAAACACGCAGCTGTAGCATCCATTGACGAAAAGAGATTGTCTCACATCTCCTATCCCACATAAATCCGCTTCAATTCCAAGCCGTAACAGTTCCACATACGCATGGACGCTCCTTTCTTCTTATCGCAGGCTCCTCAAGCCATGCATCCATCCAGCCGCAGACTATCCGACAGCACCGACCTTTCCGCTGAACAAAGCGGGGCTGTGAAGATGCTGCCCATTACAGGCGCAAAAAAAGCACAATGGCCCCTTTGGTATCCAGCGATGACAGTCGAATGGCACCGACATTCCTCCCATTCAAAAACAGTTCTGGCATATTCATACTACCAAAAAGGCGCAACCGCTCAGCTCAGTCTCCTCCTTGATGAATGTCGTGGTGGTCAAAAATGCTGGAAAACAATCCATATGCATTCCACACGACGCACAACAACACAAAGTGACAAAAGAAAACACAAAACAAGACAAAAACAACACAAAAAAAGCAAGGCTCATCAGAGCACTTGCTGACGGCTGCCTACTCGGGCGCCATGTTGGACTTCTTTATGAATCAATTTAATGAATAAAGATTTTTAAAATGTGTACTAAAACTATTGATGATCACATTATTTACAGTGTATTTGTTCTTTATTGTTGAGGCCAACATTTGCATCTCAATTATTCAGAATAAATAAACACATTTTGTCACACTGTCAGTTTTTTACTTCCAAATTTTGTACCGTACATTTAGTATTCAAAATTAATTTTTCAAGGAAAAATATCTGGAATAAATATGTAAATGTATTCTGTTTGCTCATATTTCTGTAATAAACCAAACATGTAATACTATTTCATGACATTTAATCAATTTTTACAATTTATTTATTTTTTTCGTTTCATGTATAACAAGCTAAGTAAACAGTTATTCCATACATTCAATTAAAAACTATCTTTAGGTATAAAGTTGTTTGTTGTGTTTTGTAAAACTGATCTGTAAAATATTTTACCAAGTCTCAAATTATCCAGTTATTTTATGAAAAAAAAAATCAAAATTACAAAATTTTAATTCAATATGTTTTTCGCAAATTTTGTTTTTATTTTACCCCGTGGTTAAATATGTGTATGGGTGTGTGTTTCTTCATAGATGGTCTCTAGGCACCTGTGATCATTTTCAATCCCTCTCACCTTCTCAGCTTCACTTGGCTCCCATGTGATAATGTGTGTGTGTGCATCCGCTGTCATCCGCTGAGATAATGTGTATCTCTTCATATTCACAGGCCAACCCTCCCCCCATCATTGTCAACGCAGACTCACTAGATTCAGGCCCTTATGTAAGTATCTCCTCCCTCTCTCTTGTCCACCCCGCCCTTCCACCCTCTTCTCACACGGCCTCTGTTTCCCGTGTGTATGCATGTGCGCATGTGTGTGAGCGTGTGCGTGCGGATGTTGTTGCCATGTGGACATCTATATCCATTATCCATTTGACCTTTGACCTGGCCTTTTGTTTTGCCAGGACGCCACATTGCACATTTATTGTCACGATCAAGAGCTAGAATAAACTTAATATCAGATTTTGAGTGTTGATGTGAAATCAAACAATCCATCATATTTTCATAATTTTCATAGTTTTGAAAATTTGAGGATTTCGCAGCAACATTTTGTTGTCCAATCCTGCCTTGACATATGAGTAACCTCACTTTCAAGTTTGGATGATTTGGTTTGCTTTGACTCGTGAGCAAAAAATAGCTAAGAATTTTGAAAGCATTTTCATTTGCATAATGCATTTCTCAATTGAAACAAACAAAACATGAAGCCAAAGCGATTGATTTTGCTGACAACCAAAAAAAGCCAATAAAAACTCCATAGCGGAGCTAACAAAATTGATTTTGTGGAAGGTATAAATACTGTTCCTCGAATATTTCGTCAGACAGGCAAGACAACAGTACTCACGGGAATATATTCTTTATCCCCCCGTGATAATATCCCGACAGTTTACCAGGGTTGAGAATGACAAATGAGTTTCCTATTTAGAACTGAGCAAGAGATCCACATTTGTGTTTTGATCGATTCTGTTCCAGCCTCACGAAGCAACTATTGTCTTCTCTTTTGTTCCAGGTGAACGGCAGCGATGGCATGTACAAGTATGAGGAGATCATTTTGGAGAGGGTAAGGAAATGCTACTTGTCACGTGTTTTCATTATTGAAAAAGTCTACATTCTACCTCTAAAGTTATGATTTGATTCTTCATGTTGTTTTCATTGCTGGAAGAAAAGATATTGTTTTGGGATCATATTGCAACATGAGTCTCCGGCTTGTTCAGGGCAACTCGGGCCTGGGCTTCAGCATAGCAGGAGGCATTGATAATCCACACATTCCTGACGATCCGGGGATCTTCATCACCAAGATTATTCCAGGAGGAGCGGCTGCCATGGACGGAAGGCTCGGGTAAAGACGAGTTAGACTCACATTGTATAACTGACTCATATTACAACTTCAATTTTCTTAAATTCTGACTTTCATATTGTAACTTTGTTGTCATTCAAAGAAAATGTGTTCATTCTAATACTATAGCTGCCGATAAAGCGCTGGTCAGACCTCTGGCAATGTTTTTTCACTTCCACGAGGGGGCCTTTTGTACAGCCGCCCCCACTTGCACCTCATATTTCCCCAGACCCAAATAACTTAAGAATTAACTCTTTTTTCTGATGAAAGAAGAGAGTCTCGGGTTTCTAATGCTATACTGAATGTTTATGTAGTCTTAAAACTCAATATTCTGTGGGTCCTGCAATTTGAGTGAAAATGACAAAAACCCTGGCACCGGCATTTTTGCAGTGAATGAGTTAATGTATTTCACACTGAAATATAACATATTTTTGTTACCATGCAGTAAGATGTTTAATTTGACACCCATGAGCGAGAGCATTTGTAGTGATGATACGAAAACACATCCGCAGGGTTAACGACTGCGTGCTCCGCGTGAACGACGTGGACGTGTCCGAGGTGGTTCACAGCCGGGCGGTGGAGGCTCTGAAGGAGGCGGGGCCGGTGGTGCGCTTGCTGGTGAGGCGGAGGCAGGCCCCACCTGAGACTGTCCTGGAGGTTAACCTGCTCAAAGGGCCCAAAGGTAACACACACATCACCATTTCAGCTGTCTAAAAATTTCCCAAGACTGGCCATTTTAGCGCAATTTTGTCATTTAAAACTTCAGCACTTCTTGACTCTTTCATGCATCCTGTAAGCTGATATCATGATAGACTGTCCACTGTTGTAATCGTTGCCCCTGTTACCGTTAAACACGTCAAGAATATACCGATTGCATTTACAGTAATTATACCTTTTAGATGTTTTTGGCCACTTTTGTCCAAATAAAATTAGGTTCCGACCAATTAATTGTCAAAATTTAGCTCTTTTAAAATTTGGCAGATTTTTTTCTGATTCTTTTTTTGTGACACAGGACCAAGATATCGTTTCTGAACAGCTTTTACAGGATAGTATACATTATGTAATTCACAGTACGGTCACATTTGCACGGGGACTTTAGAATGGAAATCCCATCATAATCCGAGGAACCCCCAAAAGTACTTCACTACCATTTGATTTCCACTTTTTTGTTTTTGTGGGTGTGTGTGTGTGTGTGTGTGTGTGTGTGTGTGTGTGTGTGTGTGTGTGTGTGTGTGTGTGTGTGTGTGTGTGCGTGTGTGTGTGTGTGTGCGTGCGTGTGTGTGCGTGCGTGTGTGTTTGTGCGTGTGTGTGTGTGTGTGTGTGTACGTGTGTGTGTGTTAATATGATGTCATCCTGGTAGGTGTCACTATGTGAACTTTCGCGGGACTAAAGTGGAGTTGAACCATATGTCATATGATCTTATACGTTTTGGACAATATGATCTGGAATGTGAATTGGCCAATGTCAAACGTTACGTTTTTGTATAAAATACTGAGGTAAGGAGTGGGGCTTTAATTCGGTCTGTTTTTTACTATAGATTTCTTTGCTGGAGTTACATGTGGTTGTGTTTGGGAGCTTGGCCAAAACAAACATGCGGATCAAACCTCTAAAGATGGAGGACACTGATTTGCTGTGGCGACCCCTTGAAGGGAAAAGCCGAAAGGAAAAGAAGAAGTAATATTGTTGTTAATGATGATGATGTCCAAATGTAACACATCCCCAAAGAAATGGCAGGAAAAAATTGGCCAATTTTCACCAATTTTACTGTCTCTTGTAAATAAAATTAAGTACTAAAAAACAAATTATTGGCTCGATTGTTGTGAGCATAAAAGGGAGCAAAACATAGTCATTGAATTAGGATCTTTTTTTCAAACATCCTAGTAATCAGTTTGTGGGCTCACTTTTATACTTTTCTATCAGATGATATTTAATCATTCTGGGACAAGAAGAACATTTTCATCTAATATTTCTAATTTGAAAAAGTTGGTACTCAAATGGAGCATCTGAATGACTGAAATTAAAGAGCTTCTACTGACCATAGAGAACATTATTCGTACATTATTTGTGAATAAACGGCAGATTGCCATGATACCGTCAATAAAATCATGAAAAACAGTTGACCATTTGCATGTTTGGAAAAAAAATATTGATGCAAACAAAAACTTTACAATCTTAGACAATCAGTTTTTTTTATTTTGTTTGTCATTATTAAACAGCCAAAACAAGATAATCAGAAAGAATTCAAAGAAAATAAATGTTGAATGATGCTTCTCGGGTTTTATAGGTGACTTTTTCATTTAAGTGGAAGCTCCCCCTGCAGGTTGTAAGAAAGATTGCATTATTGTTTGGCTTTAATCTCGCGTTCATACAAATGGAACTAAAATGTGTTTTTTTCGTGAACAATAATGTGATATGATAATTATGATAATAAAATAAATGATAATTATCATTAATACATTTTTTATTGAAATGCTGCTTTTATTTCAATAAGCAGGATGTGTATTTCCTTTTCTCATTCGATCACAGATAGATATGTAATAATTGTTATAGATGTATGTTATATAATAACAGATGTATATGTATAATTATAATAGATAATTGGCAAATGTTACACTATTTTATGCCTATCTTCCAGGACTTGGATTCAGTATTGCCGGTGGCATCGGCAATCAGCACATCCCCGGTGACAACAGTATCTATATTACTAAGATCATCGAAGGTGGAGCCGCCCAAAAGGACGGACGGTTGCAGACAGGAGACCGCCTTCTCGCTGTAAGATCCTCTTCATCCTTACAGCCGTACCTTCAATCAAATTTGGGGTGAAGTGAAAAAAATATAAAAGCTAGGAGAGCCAAATATGTTTATTTAAATGAACAAATGGTCAAACACACAAATGCAAAATGAAAACACTCACAGTGGGCTGGTGTAAGTCACAACTTCCATCCAGATGCTGAGACAGAATGAACTATGTTGAAGTGAAGGAAGAGCTTCATTTTGTCAAATGTTATCCTGTGTTGCCACAATCTTGGAACATCTTGATGCACTTACAGTACAGCATGAACGTGTGGTTAGCTGGAACATGTTAATGACCTTTCAGTGGGTTTCAATGGCCGATATTTACTCATTTGCTGCCATTTCCGAATGCATTCAGGAATTGAAACGTGTGACGGGGAGCACCATTCGCGAATTTGTTTGGATTTGGTTTTTCTTGCGGTGGGGAGGGGGGGGGTGCCAATAAAGGCTGGTCAGACCTCTGGCAATGTTTTTCCCTTGCATGAGGTGGCAGCATTTGCCTTTTGTCCATTTTAGCGCTTTGTTATAGATTCAGCTGTTGTTAAAGCACGATATGAATCAATATGTATGTATTGCATTGTATTTTGTTCAGCCGCTCTCGTTTCAAGCTCAGACAACTCCAGACCCATATAACTTGGGAATTAACCCTTTTTATCTGATGAAAGAGGAGATTCTAAGATTTCTTAGGCTGAATTGAATGTTTATATAGTCCTAAAACTCAATGTTCTCTGGGTCCTGTAATTTGAATGACAATGACAAAAACCCTGGCACTGGAGTGGACACATTTTTGCACATTGTCTGGCAGTGAATGAGTTAATTGGCTATACATGTAAATTGGGTTTCGCGCTTGGTCATGAGATTGCAGAGTGTTAAGTGAAGGTACTCAGGCACGTCCTACTGCTTTTGACCGTACATCTCACCACGCGGGCACCAACACAGCCACCTTGGACTTATTGTACGTGTTTCCATTATGTCCAAATCTCATGTCAGTCTACGTGCTGTGATCGCATTGGCTGGTGTGACGCCTAAGCTCCATTTTGGGAGGGATTTGTTTACATTTTCATGATTTATTTTTTCTTTGGAAAAGATAGCTGCACACACAGTATTTGTACAGATTGTTCGTGTTTATGTATACACCCACATGATATTTTTTCACAGCTTGTGTTCTTGGTTCAGGTGAACAACATCGTGCTCCAGGACGTGCGCCACGAGGAAGCAGTTGCCGCCCTGAAGAATACGTCCGATATGGTTTACCTCAAGGTGGCCAAGCCAGGACCCGTGCACCTCAATGACATGTACGCCCCACCCGACTATTCCAGCAGTACGTATTTACTTCTTCGCAGTGAATGAGTTAATGTATTTCACACTGAAATATAACATATTTTTGTTACCATGCAGTAAGATGTTTAATTTGACACCCATGAGCGAGAGCATTTGTAGTGATGATACGAAAACACATCCGCAGGGTTAACGACTGCGTGCTCCGCGTGAACGACGTGGACGTGTCCGAGGTGGTTCACAGCCGGGCGGTGGAGGCTCTGAAGGAGGCGGGGCCGGTGGTGCGCTTGCTGGTGAGGCGGAGGCAGGCCCCACCTGAGACTGTCCTGGAGGTTAACCTGCTCAAAGGGCCCAAAGGTAACACACACATCACCATTTCAGCTGTCTAAAAATTTCCCAAGACTGGCCATTTTAGCGCAATTTTGTCATTTAAAACTTCAGCACTTCTTGACTCTTTCATGCATCCTGTAAGCTGATATCATGATAGACTGTCCACTGTTGTAATCGTTGCCCCTGTTACCGTTAAACACGTCAAGAATATACCGATTGCATTTACAGTAATTATACCTTTTAGATGTTTTTGGCCACTTTTGTCCAAATAAAATTAGGTTCCGACCAATTAATTGTCAAAATTTAGCTCTTTTAAAATTTGGCAGATTTTTTTCTGATTCTTTTTTTGTGACACAGGACCAAGATATCGTTTCTGAACAGCTTTTACAGGATAGTATACATTATGTAATTCACAGTACGGTCACATTTGCACGGGGACTTTAGAATGGAAATCCCATCATAATCCGAGGAACCCCCAAAAGTACTTCACTACCATTTGATTTCCACTTTTTTGTTTTTGTGGGTGGGTGTGTGTGTGTGTGTGTGTGTGTGTGTGTGTGTGTGTGCGTGTGTGCGTGTGTGTGTGTGTGTGCGTGTGTGTGTGTGTGTGCGTGCGTGTGTGTGCGTGCGTGTGTGTTTGTGCGTGTGTGTGTGTGTACGTGTGTGTGTGTTAATATGATGTCATCCTGGTAGGTGTCACTATGTGAACTTTCGCGGGACTAAAGTGGAGTTGAACCATATGTCATATGATCTTATACGTTTTGGACAATATGATCTGGAATGTGAATTGGCCAATGTCAAACGTTACGTTTTTGTATAAAATACTGAGGTAAGGAGTGGGGCTTTAATTCGGTCTGTTTTTTACTATAGATTTCTTTGCTGGAGTTACATGTGGTTGTGTTTGGGAGCTTGGCCAAAACAAACATGCGGATCAAACCTCTAAAGATGGAGGACACTGATTTGCTGTGGCGACCCCTTGAAGGGAAAAGCCGAAAGGAAAAGAAGAAGTAATATTGTTGTTAATGATGATGATGTCCAAATGTAACACATCCCCAAAGAAATGGCAGGAAAAAATTGGCCAATTTTCACCAATTTTACTGTCTCTTGTAAATAAAATTAAGTACTAAAAAACAAATTATTGGCTCGATTGTTGTGAGCATAAAAGGGAGCAAAACATAGTCATTGAATTAGGATCTTTTTTTCAAACATCCTAGTAATCAGTTTGTGGGCTCACTTTTATACTTTTCTATCAGATGATATTTAATCATTCTGGGACAAGAAGAACATTTTCATCTAATATTTCTAATTTGAAAAAGTTGGTACTCAAATGGAGCATCTGAATGACTGAAATTAAAGAGCTTCTACTGACCATAGAGAACATTATTCGTACATTATTTGTGAATAAACGGCAGATTGCCATGATACCGTCAATAAAATCATGAAAAACAGTTGACCATTTGCATGTTTGGAAAAAAAATATTGATGCAAACAAAAACTTTACAATCTTAGACAATCAGTTTTTTTTATTTTGTTTGTCATTATTAAACAGCCAAAACAAGATAATCAGAAAGAATTCAAAGAAAATAAATGTTGAATGATGCTTCTCGGGTTTTATAGGTGACTTTTTCATTTAAGTGGAAGCTCCCCCTGCAGGTTGTAAGAAAGATTGCATTATTGTTTGGCTTTAATCTCGCGTTCATACAAATGGAACTAAAATGTGTTTTTTTCGTGAACAATAATGTGATATGATAATTATGATAATAAAATAAATGATAATTATCATTAATACATTTTTTATTGAAATGCTGCTTTTATTTCAATAAGCAGGATGTGTATTTCCTTTTCTCATTCGATCACAGATAGATATGTAATAATTGTTATAGATGTATGTTATATAATAACAGATGTATATGTATAATTATAATAGATAATTGGCAAATGTTACACTATTTTATGCCTATCTTCCAGGACTTGGATTCAGTATTGCCGGTGGCATCGGCAATCAGCACATCCCCGGTGACAACAGTATCTATATTACTAAGATCATCGAAGGTGGAGCCGCCCAAAAGGACGGACGGTTGCAGACAGGAGACCGCCTTCTCGCTGTAAGATCCTCTTCATCCTTACAGCCGTACCTTCAATCAAATTTGGGGTGAAGTGAAAAAAATATAAAAGCTAGGAGAGCCAAATATGTTTATTTAAATGAACAAATGGTCAAACACACAAATGCAAAATGAAAACACTCACAGTGGGCTGGTGTAAGTCACAACTTCCATCCAGATGCTGAGACAGAATGAACTATGTTGAAGTGAAGGAAGAGCTTCATTTTGTCAAATGTTATCCTGTGTTGCCACAATCTTGGAACATCTTGATGCACTTACAGTACAGCATGAACGTGTGGTTAGCTGGAACATGTTAATGACCTTTCAGTGGGTTTCAATGGCCGATATTTACTCATTTGCTGCCATTTCCGAATGCATTCAGGAATTGAAACGTGTGACGGGGAGCACCATTCGCGAATTTGTTTGGATTTGGTTTTTCTTGCGGTGGGGAGGGGGGGGGGTGCCAATAAAGGCTGGTCAGACCTCTGGCAATGTTTTTCCCTTGCATGAGGTGGCAGCATTTGCCTTTTGTCCATTTTAGCGCTTTGTTATAGATTCAGCTGTTGTTAAAGCACGATATGAATCAATATGTATGTATTGCATTGTATTTTGTTCAGCCGCTCTCGTTTCAAGCTCAGACAACTCCAGACCCATATAACTTGGGAATTAACCCTTTTTATCTGATGAAAGAGGAGATTCTAAGATTTCTTAGGCTGAATTGAATGTTTATATAGTCCTAAAACTCAATGTTCTCTGGGTCCTGTAATTTGAATGACAATGACAAAAACACATTGGACACATTTTTGCACATTGTCTGGCAGTGAATGAGTTAATTGGCTATACATGTAAATTGGGTTTCGCGCTTGGTCATGAGATTGCAGAGTGTTAAGTGAAGGTACTCAGGCACGTCCTACTGCTTTTGACCGTACATCTCACCACGCGGGCACCAACACAGCCACCTTGGACTTATTGTACGTGTTTCCATTATGTCCAAATCTCATGTCAGTCTACGTGCTGTGATCGCATTGGCTGGTGTGACGCCTAAGCTCCATTTTGGGAGGGATTTGTTTACATTTTCATGATTTATTTTTTCTTTGGAAAAGATAGCTGCACACACAGTATTTGTACAGATTGTTCGTGTTTATGTATACACCCACATGATATTTTTTCACAGCTTGTGTTCTTGGTTCAGGTGAACAACATCGTGCTCCAGGACGTGCGCCACGAGGAAGCAGTTGCCGCCCTGAAGAATACGTCCGATATGGTTTACCTCAAGGTGGCCAAGCCAGGACCCGTGCACCTCAATGACATGTACGCCCCACCCGACTATTCCAGCAGTACGTATTTACTTCTTCTTCCTCTCTTGTCCGGCATATTCACATCACCGGGATAGTCACAAGAATAGATTTTTCTTATTGCATTGATTACAAAAGAAATAAAATGTAACATTGAAAGGCCCACATTGAAATATGAATGCCCACATGAAATAAATTGAGATAGGAGCTTAGTTTTTGAAAATCTTATTCAGGTTCGCTACTATAATGCAAAACACCTCAAGCAAAATGCCAGGGATAAGCTAATGAACATCATTTTCTTACTGTAAAACAAATGTTCATGTTAACAAAAAGCGGTGAAACACTTATAGAACAGTACTCACCGACATATATTCTTTATCCTCGATGAACAACACCGAATACAACTGGGGTTTACTGAGGACCTTTGAGCCTATCCCTCTGTTTCTGTGTCGGCAATATACTGTAAAATGTGTCATTTTTTTGCCATAATTACATAATAAATGTTTTTTTAATGAAGAAGGACATATAATATCATGCTATTTTTGCGTGTAAAAGTACATTTAAAATTGGAATTTTCCAGCTTTGGTGGTGGTCTGTTAATTAAGTACTACTGTATTGGCTCGATGTTCACTGAGAGGTGGAAAAAATTACAAGTTCCAATATTGTTCCTCTTCAAACAAAGGCCCACTTCTCTGCAAATACACTTTACATAAACCCAACATTACATAACACAATAAGGTGACTCTTCTAAATAATATAATACCGTCTTTCTATCTTGGAGAATGATGAACCTGCATAGGATCACTGCTCTCTTGCCCAAAAAACGCCTGAGACACCCACATACACACACACACACACACACACACACACACACACACACACACACACACACACACACACACACACACACACACACACACACACACACACACACACACACACAGAAGCAATTCTTCCCACAGCAACAACAAGCTTATTTCTCTACCTCCTACTGAGTGTGGCCAGTTTCTCACATCCCACCTGCACCTGGGAGCATACAATCTCGAGGCAAAGTGTCTCTAACTTTTTCTTAAACAAGCCATTTCGTAAGCATGTTGGCTTTATATGCCTTTGCCTCTGTGCCACCCATGTGATTAGGATTTAAAGTGAATTCGATTGTGTTTGTGTGTGTGTGTGTGTGTGTGTGTGTGTGTGTGTGTGTGTGTGTGTGTGTGTGTGTGTGTGTGTGTGTGTGTGTGTGTGTGTGTGTGTGTGTGTGTGTGTGTGTGTCTCTCTCTCTCTTTTTTTGTTTCGTTTTTATTTTTAGCCTACCTAATATGAAGCCGTCGTGTGAAAATCATAGAGATGGAAAGTTAAAAATGAATAGAAGAATGTGCTTTTTTTTGGTACATTACCGTCATGGTTCCCAGATTTTGTTCACCATGTCGAGAATGAAATAGTTTTGGCATGAAGAGTTCATCCTTCAATTCAATGGCCATTGTGTCCCCCCACCATGGAGCGGTACAATACCAACAGACATAGTAGATACTGTCATTAAATTGATGTTAAAACAGAAGAAGATAATCTAGGATGTAAAACATATGCCTGTAAATGTTATCCAGTGGCACCTCGACATACAGCAAATCATCTATTCTTCCTCCTTTTAACTAACTTTCTCTATCCTGTATGGTGTAATCATTCTTGCTTTCCCCCCTACTGGCCTGGCCCTCCCTCCAGCCTTCCCCACCATGGTGGACAACCACGTGAGCCACAACTACATGGGCGCTATGGAACCCAAGCCGCCCTACCCGCCACCCCAGGTCACCCCGTCCAGGTACTCGCCCATCCCCCGCCACATGCTCGGGGAGGAAGACTTCACCAGGTACGTCCGAGATCATGGAAACTACTTACTCCATTCTCGATATCCAGTTAAAAGTCCATATACTAGTATGCTCTTTGTGTTTCACCAGTAAGCACATTTGGTGAAATGGCTTTGTTTTATTCGTTCTGGCTTTTACCAGTAATGTCCGACAATTTTGGCAGATTAGAAGAACAACTCCATGTTACTCCGTGTGAGAATGTTGCTGCTACTCGTGGTGTCCAGGAGGCAACTAGTGTATTACAAAAACCTACTGGTTGGGCCTTGCACTGTGAATAGTACAAGGTTGTTTATTAAATTGTGTGCAAGTATGGCAAAAGTGACCTGACTACTACTGTGCAGAAATGTCATACAGAAGTGGAGAAAAAAAAGAACAAAGATACAGTCAAACCTCAGTTGTCAAACGTTTCAGTTCTTGACCAATTCGGTTTTCGACCAGAAAGTCCGTGTTTTACAACCGAAAATCGGTTCTCGACCAAACTGAGCGCACCTGAAAGCACCACTCTACTTCCCCTCCGCTTCCTTATATGTCACTTCCTTGTTTCGTGTCTTGTGACCGAGGCATTATCCTCGTGTAGCGTTCCATTGTGAGCTTGTTTGTATTGTTCAATCACAATTTAAAAAAGCAGACATTGTTTACATTGATAATAATGGGAAATGTTTCGGTTTTCGACCAAACCGGTTTTCGAACAGGTTTCTGGAATATATTATAGTCGAAAACCGAGGTTTGACTGTATAGTCCAGGGGTCGGGAACCTATGGCTCGTGAGCCATATATGGCTCTTTTGATGATTGCATATGGCTCGCCGATAAAACATTTTTTTTTTTGCCGTTCATTTCCCTTCGGGGCTGCAGTTGGCGAAAAGCGCAATTTTGATTGGATGACACTGACCTAGAATGGCCGAAAGCGCCATTTTGATTGGTTAATAGTGGCCGTCATTTTGAAAGAGGCAAACGCCCCTTTAAATGAGCCCAACTAGTGCACTTCAGCGTGAAAGCACCAGAGCATTAGAGGAGAGAAAATGTTCTGATTCTAATTTGCAACGAAACAATACCATCAATGAAACAGTCGAATGTCAGTGACATTTTAACAAGCCCCATATTAACGTTACCATCGACATACTTCTGCGAGAAGTAGATTGCAGATAGCAAGTGTTGAAGTTTATGAGCCGGGTGAAGGCTAGCTAGCAATAACTTCGCCTCTGGACCGGCAAATTGAATTTCATTCCGATCGTTTGCCTGGATTTTTACCAAACACGAGGAACGGAAAACCATTCATGTTAACGGTGAGTACTATCACAAAGTTATTTTAAATAATACGTTCTGATATTTTGTTGAAAATGTTGCCAATAATGTTCTTTCTACTGCTTTAGCTTCAAATCTGTGTACTACTGCACTCTTTGCAAGACAATTCAATGCCCTTGTGGAATGATTGTTTTACTAGGAATGTTTTTCCCCCCACCGCTGTATGACATCATCATACCATTAGGAAATATTTGGTGTAATAATAGGACAACTAGTTGGTCCTTAAAGTACTTTGTGCTATCGTGGCACAGTTGTAAGCTTGCGGTTCATACAGTAAAATTTGCTAGTGTTATGTTCCCTGCAAAGCAAAATTAGGCACTAGTTGACATCTAAACAGGAAATGTAAATAAGTTTGGTTATGTGTTATTTTTTACTTTTTAGTCCCATTGTTTCATTATACGACATATCTTTGCATAATAGTAGTGGAAAAAAGTTGCGGTACTAGTAAGACATACTGTAGTTGTCTATCTAGTGCACCTTATTTACTAGTTGTTGTATTCCATAACAATAAGCTTGCGGTTCATACAGTAAACTGGTACACTTTGTCCTTGCTAGTAAGAAAAGTATTTATTGATTTTTATTATTAGTTTTTTGTTTGTTTGTTTGTTTACAACTCGTGCCATTATAGTTTAACATTTCTGCACTCCACTGTCAATGAACATGTTCCCTGCAAAGCAAAATTAGGCACTAGTTGACATCTAAGTGCAACTAATACTACTACTGAAACAGGAAATGTAAATAAGTTGCATTTTATGCGAATAGTCATACTGGTAATATTGTGCAATTGCCAAGTCGCGTACAGTTATATCTCACAGGTATCATCAAAGTCAAGTCAAAGTCAGCTTTATTGTCAAATATGCTAATATGAATGACATACAGCACAGATGAAATTACTGTCCTCTCGGACCCAGCGTGCATGCCATAGTCCTAGGTTGTTAAAATCGTCCTTTTCGCTAGGACAAAGTGCGCAATAGTACAACGACCATAGCTGGATGGGTCTGACTTCACCTTCTTTTGCATTGACACTCACTGTTGTGATCTGCAAAAAATCAAGCACGCAGATTGCTTAGAGACAGCGACAGAGGGTATTTTTTCCCCCTTTTTTGTTGCTGTGGTGGAACAAATGTGTCCCAACACATACTGTAAAAACACTTTCTCTACCCTTACATACTGTTCCTTTTCCATGCTCATTGTATGTTTCGATCATTTTGGCACAGGCAAAGAACATTCTTGTAATAATTGCCCGTGTCAGATTATGGGCTAGAAATAGGACCCCTTAATAAATGAATTAATATTTCAAGTTTCAGAGAAAATAATTTATTTTTGGATGTGTGGATCTCAAACCTGTCCTAGGGCATCTTTTTATCTCTGTATGACTTCACTTCCTGTTATGAATGACATTAAAGCTATTGATGACAAACATCAAAATGGGTCTAAATTGACCCGAGCAGTATGGAAGGGTGAACAGTTTCAGTCCTGCATGGGTTTTCTTTTTTCATTGCTGTCATTCAGGTCTTGTCACCGTGTCGTTGGCGTGAACACAAGACACACATGTTCAGTCACCTTGTGAAGCCGAGCAAATGTGGCTTTACATTTCTGAGTGCATCGCGGGGAGTCGACGCTGAGTTAAAGCTGGACAATGTGTGGTGCCTTTGACCTCCTTGCCCAAGAACTTAGGCCAAGAGATTAGGATCGTAGGGGGGGCCATGGTGACGGAGTGTCCCGCGAGGCCTTGAGTCATCTTAACCCACAGCTCTGGGGAGGAGGCTCCTGTGTGTGTGCACCTGTGTATGTGTGTGCGTGTTCGCGTGTCTGGATTCAGGCGGGTGTTACTGTTCCTGTCCTGTGCCCTGTAATATCCTTTGTGCAAATCGTCTACATTGTGTGTCACATCTTTTGTTGGTATGCGTCAGAGGTGGGGGGTGGGGTCTCTTGAGTCACATGACTTAAGTCTGCAGTTTCAGGGACTTGGTTGGGACTGATGACAGACTTGACTTTTGCAAATTAGTTCATTTGACCTGACTTGAATTACGTATGTCGGACATGTTTGACATTCATTTGAACCATGAGATTGTCAGAGAGCTTATTTTTGTTGTTGAAAGAAAAGCTTTTGTGTGTGGGTGTAGTGCTCGAAAATGTCTTAAGACAGGCCATACAAAAACCTCAAACACATTTTGCTAACTTCTTATGGACTACCGTGTCATGGATTTCATTTTTAGTGCATGAATGTCAAATAGCTAAAAATATGAAAATAGGAATAAACAAATGTGAATTACGATAACAAGCCAAACAATGTCACTTGAAAAATAGGACATTTTTCTATGAGATAATCAGAATCAGAATCAGAATCAGAATCATCTTTATTGCCAAGTATGTAGAACACACAAGGAATTTGTTTCCGGTAGAACACGCTGCAGTAGTATCGTTGTCAAAAAAACTGCTAAGTGGCACTATACAGTTCCATTTTGGCTACTGTTGAAAGAGTTCAAAGAGTTAATGGCTTGGGGGAAGAAGCTGTTAAACGTTGTTAGCTTACACATGTGAACCAGCACAAAAGGGTCACCTGTAAGAAATAATTGACAATAATATTCTGCATAATTTCATTATACTAAACCTAAACAGATTGACCTACATTCATCAGTTATGCTGATATCTGTTTGATTGTATCCCCAAAAAATCCAAGCATATATACATACCTTGCAGGTTGCGTGCAACCCTTTTCCACAGCAAGGAAACTTAAACGCAGCCGAGTAATTTGGTTGAACTCTAATTTGCATTCACATGCCTCAGTTGACTGACTGGTTTGTCACTTATAATTTCGACAATGCAAATTATGCATATTCTATTTAACATAACTTAATCCAAATAACAAATAATAATTTGAATCAATACCAAGTTTCAGTTCATTGCCTTCTGCGTGTTTGTTTGTTTTTTACTTTTCGATATCTGCCGTTAAGCTTCTTGGTGCTCATGGCCAGCTTCCGCCTTATTTGATACGTGACTCTCGAGCTATGACGAGATCTCACATAATGTAAGAAATCACCTGTATTTATAGAAAAAAAGAAATGATGGATATGTTTTGATGAATTGATAGCTGACTTTGAAAAAAAAAAAAAAAAATTAAACCATCCCTATTTTCCAATTTTTAGTCCGTCCATGTGTGGCCCAACTTCCTTGCTTCCATGTTAGATCATTGCGATGTGACCGACTAGCCTCATTTGATTGATGAAATGCAATCAAATGTCTCTGGCGCTGACTTTGCATTGGTGAATTTTACAAATCCATGCATAAAGTAGCTAGCAGAATGTATGGCAATGGAAAAATTATATTATGCCTTCACAAACAAAAAAAGACCTTAACAAAGTCACTCAGTTACTCAAGTAGAATATAATGTAACACGTAAACGTTGAGACTGATGACTTTTGCACCTGCCTGACCTACTCCCACCTCTGCTCAGCGTGCTTTTCTTTCCTGTCCTCCACTTTGTCCCGTTCACTGTGATTCCTGTACCCCCACAGCCGAGCTGAGCCAATTTACAGTGTCATCCACAAACCTGGGGAGGGCAAAGGTCCCCAGGCTCTCTGCAGAGGCTTCTGTCCTTCCCCTGCACCCTTGTGCCAAGCTCCGCTCCCCCTCTCTGGCAGGTACTAACCTAGTCTGTCATGCCTTGCTCAGCTAACCGTCCTCTCCTGAAAACCAGACAGTAGACCTTTTCACCATGACGTCACACTTACGTTGGCGAAAGCAAAAGTGTTGTCCGATGACACTATTAGTCAACAAGGTTTACATTTTTTGTTTTTTGGAGGGGAGGTGATGCAAAATGACTCAAGGTGTTTTTACAAAAGCGCACACCCCTGAGTAGAGGTCTGCTAAATGAGATCATACAAACGCTGCGTCACATTTGTGCGACTTCAGGGGTCCTCGACTTTGATCGCGACAATGAAACCTACACTCCAAAAGCAGCAACTTTTCCCCTTTCGTCTCGTTTTTTTTTCTTCATAATATTGAGCTGTATCCGCTCTTGGCAAGCACATCTCTGCGGGAGGAATGTAGCCGAAAGGGTTTTCGCGCTCCCGCAAGCTGCTCCGTTCCATCTGTCAGGGGGCGTTGATAAACCTAAAGCCTCCATCTCAGGCCAAGTTTCCGACTAAAGGGGGGAGAAGAGACCATATTCAACTGTATTGTACTTCATATCTGCAGTGCCGACGTTAACACATCAACAAATGTTCGTCTATTAAGTTGCATTGAGTCATTTTTCATCCTTTCGTAAACCTTGATGTCCCTGTACGTCTGCTTCTGTGTGTGCGTGTGAGTGTGCGCCTGTTGGCTTTCATGAAAAATGTGTCAAAGTATGTAGGTCTGCATGGAAAAACATTTGAGCAGCCCCCCTCCTCTCCCCCCACCAAAGAAAAGGCAAAAAAGTCTCAGTCATTATATGCAGCTTAAGTACATGTATTACTACACTCTTTTTTTGTCACTAGTTTCACAAATCAACGGGCTGGTGGAATGACAAGGCTTCACTCGTGCTTCTAGTGAAGTGATACGTGTCAATTTGTTGTTTTGGCTCACAAGTAAGTAGGCCTTAAATCATTTACTGCCAGAGAATGTACAAAACTGTGTCCACTCCAGTGCCAGGGTTTTTGTCATTTTCACTCAAATTGCAGGAATCACAGAATATTGAGTTTTAGGACTACTTAAGCATTCAATTCAGCATAAGAAACCTTAGACTGTCTTCTTTCATCAGAAAAAAAGAGTTAATTCCCAAGTTATATGGGTCTAGAGTTATGAGTTTGAAATGGGGGTGGATGAACACATTTCAATAGAATAGATACATATTGATGTATACAGCAAAGCGCTAACATGGACAAAAGGCAAATGCTGCCACCTCGTGGAACATTGCCAGAGGTCTGACCAGCGCTTCATCGGCACCAACAAGAAAAATCAAAACTCAAACAAATTCAGGAATGGCAGTGAATGAATTAAAAATGGGTATCAAGGATACTGAATAAGTACATACTTATGGAAAGCCATTTGAGTGCCTCGTCGTCTCATGAGTTCTGTATAACGGTTCAGTAGTCAAGTTTAATTGCGTAGTAATAGGCGAAAACGGGCACTAGTAGTGGGAAAATTGTTTTAAGAAAGTGGTTTCACTCGTGTACTCAAGTCATTGTCTACTGTGGTGAATTGTCTTCTAGTGAGGAAAAAAATTATGTATGGACTATTAACGGGATATCAAGGATATCAAAGGGAGGCTTTGCGTTGATCTGTTACTTGATATAATTAATTGGAGTATGCTAGTCAGGAACCTCACCTCTGTTTTTTATTTGATTTTTTTTATTGGTAAACTCACTCATTTCCTGTTTTATGCTGAGTCCAAAGCAATAAAAATAGTGTTTGTTCTCATCATTTTACATCATAATGCCAAATGACTTTGTTGAAATGAGTTGTGGAGCTCCATTTTGACAATTGTTATGCTTTGGTCCCATCTTTTTGCACCATAATACAAAAAAACTACGTTGAAGGACATTGAGGAGTTTCGTTTTGACAAATGTCATGCTTTGCTCCCATCTTGTGGCCTCTCAATGCTTAGCACACGTGTGGCGTGCACACCATGTTGACCATGGTTGGCGGTCGGGGACATGCAGCAGATGAGCAACGGGCTCCATCCGGGACAGCAGACACTTCGGTCCAAGCCCACCGCAGCAACTCTCAGCACTTGAAGACTAATTTTAGACGCCGGCTACAGTAGGCGCACAAGTGGAGCAGGCTGACTGTGACGACTGAGTCAGAACTTAAGCGGCCTTCTGCCCATCTTTGTACCATCCGACGTTGTCGTCGCCCACACATGTGCCACCTCTAAAAAGGACGATAGCTCTTGTGGTCTGGAGACCACTTTTGATACCGTGTGGTCCTGTTTATTGTGGTATGTTCCAGACCCACCTCTCACATGTGAAAGGTGGAGAGACAATCTTTAAAAAAAAAAAAAAAAGCATTATTACTCCTACACACTTCAAATATTAACTCATTCACTGTCATTCCCGAATTTGTTTGGGAATTGAAAATATGACGTGGAACGCCATTCCCGAATTTGTTCGGGTTTTGTTTTTTCTTATGGGCGTGCCGATAAAGTGCTGGTCAGACCTCTGACAATGTTTTTTCCCTCCATGAGAGGGGCAGAATTTGCCTTTAGTACAGCCGCCCCCACTTGCACCTCATATTACTCCGGAACCAAATAAGCTAGAAATGAACTTTTTATTTCATTATATTTTGTACAGCCGCCCCTATTTCAAGCTCAGATAACTCCAGACCCACATAACTTAGGAATTAACTCTTTTTTTCTGTCGAACATTTCTTACGCCGCATTGAATGTTTATGTAGTTCTAAAACTCAATATTCTGTGGGTCCTGGAATTTGAGTGAAAATGATAAAAACCCTGGCACTGGAGTGGATACATTTTTGCAAATCGTTTGGCAGTGAATGATTTTACCAATCTCCATCACTTGCAACCAAAAATATCCATAATAATAATAATAATAATAATAATAATAATAATAATAATAATAATAATGCTAGACTACAATATCATATCCATTGAAGGAAATGAAGACTGGCACAAATAAAGATTAAATCATGTTGTTCATGACCAGTTCAGGTTTACTGAAAAGCTGCCTCTCAAGACAAAAGAGAAAAAAAACATTGTGGATATAAACACCAACATGTTCGAAGAAAGTCAATTCACTTCATGCTACCATATCATGTAAAATGACATAGACGGGCTAATGTTAATTAGAATCGATGTCATGATCATTCTAATACCCATACTAGTAATACTAATACTCACAGCAGCCAGCCATACAAATAGAGAATGCAATAAAAGAAAGTATTTTTTAAACCACAATGCTTTTACAAACCATATGCATCAAATGAAAGTAGAAACAAAAACATAAATGTACTTACTAACAGACATCAATGTTGCAGTAACTGCAACAACTGCTCGTGAACACACATCAACACCTACAATACAAACAGAGCGAACAAATTCTATATTAAACAGGATTGAGCACAAAAATAGCAAAGAAGTGTCTGTTTCAGTGGTTGACGCGAGGCCAAGTAAAAATAAAATAAAATAAACACATTGTGCACGATTTATGTTACACATGCTCAATTGAACCCTGGTTGGGAATCACTGGACTAGCCTAACAATAACCTCCAGTGAGACTTTAGTCAAGTCTGCTGTTCTTGTCAATATTTTGATGAAGGAAGAAAATGAAAAAAAATCTGCCGTGCATATACAACTCTAATGACACCAGTAAGTTCGATGGACCATTCCCAGGCAAGTAACATTGGGAAAAGTTTCATTATTTATCATGTTTGCTCAGGCCCAAATCACAAGCAGCATTCAGATTGCGGCAGCGGGTGAGCTAATCAGTAACTTTAAGCACCTCGCATCCGAGCAAACACAAAATACTTTGACTCGGCAAAATTCATGAACGGATAACGAGGAACACTTTGACCTTTCGCTTGGAGTGTTAAAAGATGAAAAGGTGGAAAAAAAGAGGCGCTGAAATGAAAGTAATCACAGCAAATGAAGCCAAGTTCTCGTCTGAGGTGTTAATCAGCCACCACGCGTTATTCTTAGACACAGCGAGAAGCCTGAAATGTGAATTAGTCAAATGTCAAATTAAAAGAAGGATATGCCGCGTTACTATGGAGAAAATATATGGGGTTTTTTTGTCTGACAATGGCAATCGCAATTTACATCAGCAACATTTTGATAGAAAGTAGAAAAACAACATATTAGCATGCACACAAGTAAACTAAAAAATGAACCGTATGTTATTTACCCAAGAGAACCTCAATCTTCTTGTTTACCGTTGATCCCAGAGTGTCAAAAAATGTTCAAGGCCTTCAAACTACTTCGCGTTGTTTACACAGTTAGCAAAGGGACTTCTGGGAATCTTTCTACCTGCTTTGTCCACTGAATCTCCATTTGCAAAGAGTAAAGACTAAAATGAAGTGAATTCAGATATTTCTGATGAAATATGGTACACAGTGATACCTCAGCCTACGAACTTCATTGGTTCCCAGAAAGTGTGTGTAAGGCAAAAAGTGTGTCTTCCAAACATTAATTTCCCATAGGAAACTATTAAAAATGAGAATAATCCGTTTCCAGCTCCCCATAAAACATAATTTTCCACTAAATAAGCCTTAAAACAACACAAAATATACCTTATTTTATGTATAATAAATGTGCTATTGTATTGTAATTAAAGTAATAAACTGTACTGTATTATAAAGTCGTTTTATTTACATTTGTGATGGTCATTGATGTAGTTGCCTCTTGATGATATCCGAGTGAAGTTGCCGTGCTTGCTCTGTGATAATATTCTCACTAACACGGTGCCCTGCGAGCTGCTTTTCGTTAATCCAAATCAACAGAAGTTTTTCAACCTGCCTGAGACCGTTGCTTAGACAACACAGAAACACACTTTGCCACACGTAGCAATGGTCGACATAGCATACTGGTACTGGGACTCTAAGTCACACAAACGTACACCTCGTTCATGTTTCTCGATGACCTCCTTCCTCTGCTCGACCGTAATTTTGTTTTGTGTCCTCTTCGGCTGAACACTAGCTTGTGGTGGGGTCTTTTTCCATCCCAAAAACACAAAAATATCCACTCGATAGCAAACGACGTATGCACTCAGAGAAAGGGTGTGTGGAAAAGTAGTCCGGCAGCCACGGTGGCGCTGTTCGGCTGTGTGGTTTGGTGTTCTTCCGCCGAAAAGTAGTCCGCCAGCCACCGTGGCGCTACGTGTGGTTTGGTTTGTTTGCCGAAAACTAGTTCATATGCCAAGATTATATTCTCGCTAATTTAACGTTTGTAAGGTGAAAAGTACATTTTTTTTCAAACAATTACATACATGTAATATTTTCTTGTAACGCTACATCATGAAACTGTTTTTTTAACAGAGCTTCAGTGCGGTACGGTAACAATTTGCACCTTTGTGTCAGCAGTCATACAGCAATCGAGACGTGCAATTAGGTAGCTCTCGAAAATAAATCTTCTCTGTATATGGCATGGCTGCTTTAGAGCACTTCATTGTTGTCATCTAGTGAGGAGAAGAATGATAAAGATCGATGAATTTCTTTTGCATTTTTGAGATGACAGTCAGTGTGTGGACGAGTGCTTCACCATGGAAACCCGCAACATGTTGGGTTATTTTCTACCCACCGGAGGCTATAATCAGATGTATATTTTTGCAGTTCAAATGTATGGTTATTGTCATCATTAGGAATGGTGCTTGACAAAGTAGCAGCATCTATTTTTGCAGGTCGTGGTATTGGTATTTGATTGACAGTTTGCATTCAGTCGCACATTCATCTAACACACCCGCAGCGTTTGAAGAGAGAGAATGGTTTCCCTTTCTTTTTTTTTTTTTGAAAGCTTCAATCAATTTTGTCACGGTTGTTAACACTCCGGTGAGTCAAATTCACAACACATTTATTTTCACTTTACGGGGACTTTTAAGTACTGTTCAAAGTATCTGCACTCGGTTACAGGCGTGAGGGTTAAATGTTAAGCCTCCTCTGTAATGATGATGGGCAGCGTGTGTTTGGAGCTGGTTCCCATCACGCAACACGGGTCATGAGATATGGTCGAGGGATTGTGAAAGTGACGCGCCTCTGAGAGGAAGGCCAGATTGGAAGAAGGCGAGCTACTACTGCCATGTTCACCGTCAACGTCTCGTCCTCTATGTCTCTCGGGAGGAGATTGACTCCAAAATGCTCCGCCAGAAGTGGCCGTCAGATTGGAATCCGAAGGTAACGTGTCCTAAGTCGGTATCTTTGCACTGAAGTCACATTAGTCATGTTTGGCTGGCTGCTCCGTATGCGGAGCTGATGCAATGTTTTTGTTATTGCGTGTTCTTCCTTGCCCATTGTATTCGGATTAATGCGAGTATGTTCTGTAGGAACCTGTTATATTAATTGACTCATCTTATCATGTCTTTGACGGCTAACATAAAAAAAAAAAAATCAATGAAAACATTACATTTTTTATTCTATGCTTGAAAGACATGTTGACATCTATTGATTAATGAACAACTAAATAACCATTCTCACCACCATCCATCCGCACCTCTATTAACTCATTCACTGCCATTCCCGAATTTATTCCGGAATTGAAAAGCATGACGTGGATCAATTTGTTTGGGTTTTGTTTTTTCTTGTGTGGGAGAGGGGTGTGTTTCAAGCTTCAGCCAGACTTCTAGCAATGTTTTTTCCTCCCACGAGGGGGCAGCATTTACCTTTTGTACAGCCGCCCCCACTTTCAATGTAGATAACTCTACAACCAAGTAAGCTAGAAAAAAACTTTTCCTTCTGATGAAAGAAGAGAGTCGATGGTTTCTAACGCTGTATTGAATGTTTATGTAGTCCTAAAACTCAATATTCTGTGGGTCCTGCAATTTGAGTGAAAATGACAAAAACCGTGGCACTGACACATTTTTGCACATTGTCTGGCAGTGAAGGAGTTAGCAATCAGATAATTGTTTGAAAGTCATTGTTCAACTTTGAATTGTACCAATCCTCAGATTTTGGCTTCTCAACAGTATTTAAACCGCTTTTACTTTGAAAAAAAATTGACTGAACCAGTCACTCGTCCTTATGCTGTACTATGATACAGCTACACAGTAAACAATTTCCTACAAAACTATAAACTGTCACTATAAAAACCATAATACGACCCTAAAAAATAATGAAAACTAAAATACGACTACAAACTGTGTATTGTTAACTCATTCATGGCATGGCCGTTTTCAAAGCAGAGTTCAACCGATTGCCAACCCTTTTTGAGCATTTTGTCTGATCATTGAAAAATATTGTTTGGAGACAAAATCAAGGCACAAGCTACCAAAACAAAGAGTTGAGTCTCCTCTTTCTCCACGTGTATTTGTTGTTGCTCTTGTCGATACTACCTTGTGATTGTGGGATGCTTAGTTTGGTTATGCCTGAGTTTGACTCCTGTCATCGTACTCGGTTAGACTTCCTGTCCACCTGTAAGCTTTCTTTTCCACACAAAATGTGTACTCTTTTCTCCAGATCTGTTTTTGAGTGGCTAATCAAGGTTTTCTCAGGCATGACTCTTAAAGTTGTGGAATGCTAGGGAGGGGACTTAATCGTGATGTACAGCCCAGCCAGTTGTGATGCAGATAAAATTGTTCCTGTGGACTGCAAGTAAAACCACTAATGGGAACCATGGCGTGCTTTTGTGCCGGAAGGAATGCACATTTGCGTGTGCATAAATACAAAGGAGCCCAAATGTATATTGTTTTCATTGTCGTCAGTCAAGTCAGTGCGTGCCAGGCCAGCATTGCACGGGCCTCCTTAATATTTGTGTTTGACAGCAGCGGCGCTCCAAAGCACCCTAAAATTGAGGTTGTTTCGAAAAGCCTTTCTGGAAACCGGGCCATTGTGGTTAATGGAAAAAGCGGAGAGTGAGTGGTGCTGATGGGATTGCGGTGGTCTGTGGGGCAGGATGTGTGTTATTCTGTCGGCGTACGTTCATTTTTGAGTGGGTGGTTATGTGTGTGTGTGTGTATGTCCAGCCAGTGGATCAAAATCCCTCTGATGCACTTGCGTGGCTTCTTATGCTGTTATGTATGCCTGAAAAAAATGCTGTGTTATCCAACATCAAGAGTGCAACCTCCAATGTGGAACATGATCAACCTTGACTTTCTCAATTACGTTGAGATATATTACAGCAGTGGTGGGCCGTGGATTTCGTCTTTTGGCCTTCAGTAGCGCTACACCGGAATCAATCCAGATAAATTTACTACAAGTCCACTAGAGGGTACCATTAGCCAGGAAATAAATGAGCGACCTTTCTTAATGATGTCTATTTTTTTCTTGAAAAGTCCGTCTTAAAATGGCTTTAACAGTAAATCCCCAACCAAATCCATTTCTTCTCCTCTTTCCGCCATTGTTGGTTGACAAAACTGCTATTAAATGAACACAATATACTTGCTTATGCAGCGCACTACAGTTAGTGTGCGAGCTCTGGCCAGTATGCTCTTGTCACTGGCGGCTTGTGGTCAGCGCAGTTTTCACAAACTATGATTGGCCAATCGTGGTTTGAGAAAACTCTGGCATTGGTAGCCCTTTTGGTTTGCCAATTCAAAATCTGATTGGCTAGAGCAACAGTTTGATCGACACATTTGACGCGATACGACCCGCAGAACTCATTGTGAAGGCGTCCAGGTAGATTTCTGACTCTGGTAACAAATGATGGCAAAAAATGTGATTGGTTAAATGCTTAAATACAAAAACACACATCTGGAAGCAGCGCAACAGGGGAAATTTTATGAAAGTAAACTGAAAGACAATTTTGAATTATTTAATAATGGACAAACATGGAATATAATTATCATCAGTCTGTGATTCAGATATTTTCAGACCAGCTGAGAAAGCTTTGCAGGCCTTGACAGTCACGCACTGTATTATAGGAAATGTTTCACATTTAATTCTAACATGATTAACTGGCATAAGTATTATTTCCAGGGTTTTTAACTATACTGACATACTGTATTTTAAGGGAAACACAAAATATAGAAAGTTGTAGTTGCAGTTTTTTAAATGATATACAGTACAGTGAACCCCTTTTTTGTGAGGAAATATTCTAGACGCACCCACTTCTTTTCCTTTCGGCTTTTCCCTTCAAGGGGTCGCTACGGCGAATCAGTGTCCTCAATCATGGGTTGATGCAATACAGCTACATATATCAATATGCCTTTCTTGATACTTGCACTATGTACAGTTTTTTTATGAAACGGTTTTGCACATTTACATTTGCACAGTATACAGTTGACATTTTTACTTGGCTATGCTTAAAACATCTTGTTTTCTATCCTTTCACCCCACCCCAACCCCATCCCTTTTCAATTGCTGCTGTGGACTGCAAATTTCCCCATTGTGGGACGAATGAAGGTTTTCTGATTCTGATATTCAGAGGTTTGATTCGCATGTTTGTTTTAGCCAAGCTTTTACGTCGGATGCCCTTCCTGACACAACCTGTATTTATCTGGGCTTGGGACCGGCACAATAAAACACTGGCTTGTGTCCTCTTGTGGCTACAGAACAAGCAACTCTATGAACTTAATAAAGATGAAGATGCTCAGGAAAAGGCTCCCAAACACAAAATGGTCACCCACTATATTTAAAATTTGCGATGTACTAAATATATCAAAAGCTTGTTTTACTCCATTCTCCACTGAACATTTTTCACCTAATGAAAACACAAAGAAATGAATTAGGTGCAATCAAATCCTGCACTGTGAGGCGGATGTGCTAAATGTTGAGCACCGTGCCGCCTGGATCATGTATCTTATTTTGTTGTTGTTTTTTTAATTCCTCCATTATGGGAACTCATATTGTAAAATTATACGTGGCTGTCAGGGAGACCCTTGTTTGTTTTCATTTTCAGTCATTTTTCACATTTTATCTTATCAGACCTGCTGACACTGTGGCTCCTCTCATTTTTGTGTTGGCAGGGAGCCGAGAAAGGTGTTGCTGCACAAGGGCTCCACTGGGCTGGGCTTCAACATCGTGGGCGGGGAGGATGGTGAGGGCATCTTTGTCTCCTTCATTCTGGCCGGGGGGCCGGCTGACCTGAGCGGCGAACTGAGGAGAGGCGATCGTATTCTGTCTGTGAGTAAATCCACACGGGAGCTTTGTATTTGTCCCAGTCATGATCAAAACAACTCATAACCAAGCGCATGACTGACACTCTGTAATTTAGTAGGAATAGAGGTACAGTGTGGCCTTGAGATACAAGCATGAGTTTTTTGAGTGATTTGAGGTACGAATGCTGTGGGGTTGACTGACAAAACATCCATGTAGCTTCATGCTAAAGAATGATGAGAAACTTCACGGATGGGATCACATCTAGCAGCTGACATTTGAAGAAAAACAGTGGAGTGTTTTGGAAATTTAGTTTTTTATTCCATTAAATAACATTCATATTTTATTTCTAGAGGCGTCTGGAACAGTTACTGCCATTCACAAAAGTAGTATTGATTCAACTTTGTACTTAAAAGTAATGTAAAAGTTTGAGAACGTACTAAAAATGGCTGCAACAAAAAAAATATTTGATTTACACACAGAATTGCGATTTACTTTTTCTCTTAATCACAACAAAATGCTCTTAAATTGAATTGATTCAAATGATCGATTGAGGTTTTTGTTTTGGTCACAGGTGAACGGCGTGAATCTAAGGAACGCCACGCATGAGCAAGCGGCGGCCGCCCTCAAAAGAGCAGGACAGACTGTCACCATCATTGCTCAATACAGACCTGAAGGTAAGCCTTGAGATCTTCAGTTTACACATCACTGGAATACAAAAAGGGCAATGCAGGGCAAAATATAGAAATGAATGGGTGGTTAAATCTCATGTTGGCCAGAGTGGAATGCTTCCCAGATATTTGTTGCGCAAAAGTATGTATTTTAAATATGACGATATCTGATCGCATGCTTTTTTTTCAGTGTGTGTCTATTTTTATGCAGCCTCGGTGTGTATGCCAATTGTGTTACATGGACCCTTTCGTGTAAATTCTGAAAAATGTCATGGGACACCACATAATAAATGTCACAAAAAGCACAAACATAAACAAAACGAATGATTCATTTTACTAATGAATCAGCTTCATTTTCTCACAAATGTACTTAGTGTGAAATGTGGGTTTCTTCACAATTTATTATACACTTACATGACGTCATACTGTAGTATCACCTACAAAATCAGCAAACCCATTATTCAAACGACATCTTAATTTGTCTGCAACATCTCCATTTAGCAAATGAATGAGGTCTCTTGAACGATCGCGCCACTTTCCACATTCAATATGGTGGCAACGCTTAACGGACAATATGGCCCTATGGTGTGCTCTATTTAAATCTCTTTTCCGTGTTACACTGAATATGGTATACGTTGGGGACATTACATATCAGATATTACGTCGTAACGTCACACGTTCATGCGAATCAAACCTCTGAAGATGGAGGACACCGATTCGCTGTGGCGACCCCTTGAAGGGAAAAGCCAAAAAGAAAAGACCCTCCACTAGTGGAGCAGAAATCATTCCATTTTTTTACGGCCAAGGCAGAATGATTGACAGAACCGAACAGAATAAAATACTTTGTGCTCACAAACATGACATTGCAACACAGTAGTGAAAAAGAGTATTAGGGCATGGTAGCAATATTTTTACTCACGAGTGCAATTTTCAGCTTTCAGCAATCGAATCATACAATTTGTGTACTGTATATCCATACGATACCTGGTTTGGCCGCGGAAGTGCGCTAGTCCCCGCCTTGACGAGCTCCCAATAGGCTCTCGCGGACGAATATTGAGTGTGAGAGGGGGCGGTGCCACGGCTAGCATGCAGCCGGGTTAGCCTGGTGTAAGGCGGGCAAATCGACCGCGGTTGACCGCCCCTTTCCCCGCTCTCAGTATCGTCTGGTTCCCCCGTGAACAAGCACAGCAGGGCAGACCGCTTCGAGAAAAGGAAAAAACCACACGGAGGGAAACTTTATCTGACAAAGCGGGAAGAAAGAAAAGTGGTGGAAATAGGCCAAGTTTAATCGGACTGGCAGCACCGTTGAGGGAATGGGGGATGGGCACTAAATAGTGCACAGCAGTAGCCCAGCTCAAGCCGCGCGAAGTCGCTCATGGCCGGCTGAAGACCCGATAAAACATCGGCGGAGAACAGACAAACGTCCGTTCTTTCGAGGTGAGGTGACGCGACGTTTTAACACCCGGAAGGCGGGGCAGTAAAAGTGTGCTGTGCTTGTAGATGCGTTTAACAAGTTTATTTCGGGAGCCCGGTATTCTATATACCTCTAACCTGTACTGTCTTCACTTCCTTGGCCAGTAGAGGTTATAGTATTTACCACTAAAACACGTAAATGTAGCACATTAGCCCTATTTTAGCATATCTTTTTAATATGCCAATGTGCTATATTGTTCATGATCATACAATTCCTCGGTTAACCCACGCCGGTGTATTCATGTTTGTCACTTGTTTATGATTAAAGCATTTAGATTCGGATTGTAATCATTTTTAAGGTCGTTTGTTAGTCGACACAGTTGAGGCTGGATTAACTGGTATCGTTTAGTCGGGCACGGTGGGGTGCATTGTTGTGCTGCTAAAAGTCACTCGTATGCGGCTCTTATGTAACTCCGTGGCTTAAGGTGGGGACGCACAGGTGTGGTCGAACAGATGTGTATGGAGAGCCGTTTGAACATGTATGCTATATCCTTTGTGTCTTGTCGGTGGTCCATACACTCGTATGCCCTTTGGCCGAATTAATAAATACATTCAGATCACTGTTAGAACGACTGTCTTACAAGGAGTATTATTCCCAATACTAATGGAATTTTTAGCCTACACATATGCCGTTACACCTTACAAGTGAACAACTGTATTGCAGTCGTAACACCAACAATTGGGCATATTGGGTAAGTGTCACATACTTGCCGTTTCCCAGAGTCTCAGTTCCTTTTGCCTCAATAATAATTGCCAACATGTTCTATCAATGTCCAGAAAGGTCATATAGTAGAAAGCATTTCCCTATACTAGAAAAACTTTGACAGGATAATTGGGGCACTAAAAGTTGCATGTAAGGGGAAACTGCTTTTGTTGACAATCTACATGCTCCAAGTGAAGAGTGTTGTTTGTTAACTAATACCATCAACCTTCTAAGTGGTCCTAGATGTCTCTTTGTGCAAAGTACTTCCTCGCTAGAAGTGTGTAGTTGACAAACCAGCATCCCGAAGTTGTTATATTAGTTTGGACGAAAATAAGGACCACACGCAGGCTTTAAGGTTTTTGCATGAACATTTAATTGCCGCATTCTGTAATGCTGACAAATGCAAACACACCAGATGTGTTGTCATGACATCGGCTTTGTGATAACAAAGTATGACATGTTTACTTTCTAGTTTTTCTTGTTTTTGGGTGCGTGTTTCCAGCATGCCACAAGGACAGGACAAAGATATTGTGAGCACTCATCAATTCAACTGCACACGTTCAACCAGTAGCCCCCCTCATTTTTCCTAAAACTTGTGTACGTGTTGTACTAATAATTTAAAATTGGGTACTTTTTTGTCATTATCTCCTAAATTGTTTGTCCTGTGAGCGTCTCCGGGAGGTTTAACTGCCCCTGAAACATCAATCTTCAGGCCTTCAGAGGAGCAGGGCAATTGGGGCGTTACACAATTTTAGTCATGTTCAACCAAAAACTTGACAAACGGGTGAGCGTTGACTGTAATACTGTACGGCAGCCCCACTTTAGTTTTGTAGTTAGTCTACATCCACCAAAGTTGACCCGCTTTCCCCTGCTGAAGGCCAGTTATCTCTGTACAATATTTAACCACGTCCAACAAACATGCAGGACAAGTGCTTGCTAATGATTGACTTCCTGCAACCCCTCCAGTGACCCCAGGCTTCTCCCGAGTAACACTCTGGCATCCCAGGCTGGTATGCGAGTGTGTTCCTTTTGGGTTTTGGCACGGGAGAAACCAGTTCACCCACCACCTTTGTGCGCTATACCAAACACAGTCTGCACAGGAAGTGGGGAGTAAATATGAGTTAATATGTGCTTTGATTGACTTGCGGAAGGCGTGTTGTGAGACTAAAATATTGACTTGATGGAAATATGAGGAAATGCGACTAGCCTGTTTGTGCAAAGTCAGCACACTTGCGTTCCAAAAAGAGTGGAAATTTGTCTCTACTGGGGTCTTGACTTACAAGTACAAGCAATTTTTTTTGCAAGCCATCACTAATCGATTACCATATTAAGTTCAAATCTATTACTATATTAAGTATAAGTTAACTGTATTATCAAATATTATATATAAATATAATATAAATATAATATATTTGCAAAATTTTAATATTCTTTCAGACACTTGGTGCATGCATGTTCCCTTTTCAACCTGTTTCAACGGCAAAAGTTAAGCAATAATGAGACCTCTGATTATTATGAGTGTGTAAAAGCAACATACACTGAACCACAAACAACCCAAGCTGAATTCGGCTTACTTCTCTGTCACCCCTTACTCCCTCCATTCCACCCAGGTTTTAGGCCTCATTTTATTGTATTTTCGGACAATAGAACCCAAAATCGGTAAGTTTATGATGAATGAATGAGGTCGCTGTCGTTATTTGGTGAAACGTTGAACAAGGTCATGGTTGAATGGGGCCGGTGTATATGTGGGATTCACTCCCTACAGACAGAACACTCTCCTATTACTCGTATATGCCGGACATATTGCGTAAGTGGATCAAAAGAAGAGCCGCCGTGCCCCCCCACGCCCCACCCCCTTCACCTCCAAATAAAATGTGAAAAAGTTGCACGACTAATGAGGACACGCAGCTTCAGCACAGTCCCAGTTTCTATTAGCTATCTCGTACGACTCCCATTGGGTTTGCCTCTGCTAAAATGTAAGCTACGGTAGCTCTTTGTGTGTGCGCGTGTGAGAGTGTGAAGTGCTTTAAAAGTCTGAGCTGGAATAAAGGGGCCTCATGTTTCTCCTCGCAGCATTTTTGTGGCGTGCTCGTGAATAATCGATGCACTTTAGATCACCCGTAGATTCCATGCTGCTCGGATACGCTCTCTGGACAAACCATCAGGAACACGTCCGCGATCAGATGATTATGGCGATGGATTACAACAACCGTGTCACATTGCCTGAAGCGCGGGGTATTGGGATTTTTGGGGATGCGACATTTCCTGTCAGGTTTTGAGGTAATTTTTAATGGAGAATATTCCAAAACGGAAACTTCCATGGGAAGTGTGGCAATTGAGACTCGAGGAAATATAATGAAATGCATCGTATTATTGCGAACATTTTATTCTCTTCCCATAAACAGGCTGTTTCTGCGAGTGGGAATGTCTTAGTGGACTTTTAAAAATGTAATTAGTTCGCTCTCCTTGCCCACGTCATTACAGTACCATGACCGCTTAGTATTTTTTTTCCACTTTTCTTGAGTTGCGATGTACCTGAAGCTCCCTTATTATTACAAAATAAAAAGCCTTTCGACATAAAGCCGAAGAAATGACAGCTCCATGAAATGGGTGCTACTCAACTGCGTTTATTTTTTTCTTGAATTCAAGCTTCATTCTTGGTCATTTCAAATGATGTAGTTAATAAAACAATCTGGTATTTTCTCTTAACTGTTTTTTTTAATTCAGACAATTTATTTACTTTTTTTAAACCCCTAACTAATTTCAATGTCGTTCTGCTGTCTTCATACTTGCACTATGTTACTTGTTACTTGTACTATATTAAACAGTTTTGCACATCTACATTTGCACAGTATACAGTTGACTTTTTTATTTTGTTATGCTTAGAATATCTTGCTTTCTATCCTTTCATCCCCCCCACCCCATCCCCTTTCAAATTGCTACTGTGGACTCCAAATTTCCCCATTGTGGGACGAATAAAGGTTTTCTGATTCTGATTCAGTATGATCTTAACTCCTCTTGATCTTCCAGTCAGTTCCAGGTGGACTTCCATGAGAACTGAATTTGAAAAATCAAAAGTTGAAATCACGAAATATAGTTCTGTTATCAGGAACGTTTCACAGTTGTCACTGGAAGTTTTTTTTTAATTCCACTCAGTCAGTTCCTGGGTTAAAATGTTTAACTTTGAAATCGGCACAGTTAATCGATCATGTGTGGATTCCTGTATCAGTAAAAAATGTTTTTTGACCTACTCGAATCAATCAGCACCACAGATGTGAAAATAGTGGGACCGACTTAAATTTGAGTTTAGTTTGTTCCTCGAGCAATTTAGAATAATTTAGTCACATACTTAAGATAAATTCTCCATAAAAAAGTAATTGCAATTCCATTAATCTGCCCTCAACTCCTGTCAAAAATGTAATCAAGACAAACACTACTGGATTTAGTCAAAATAAAGGAATGAGAAGAAATTAACCGGTATTATAAAGTGTCATTCCTGTCCGCGCTGTGGTATTTGTGTGTTGCCCTTCAGGGCCGTGGCCTTGTGACTGAAATCAGGAGCTGTCACTGAGTCGCCGTAATTAGATTAATCTGCATGGGTGTCATTGGACGGGGCAGCGTAACCAAAACAAAAGGGCTATTACAAAAATCACAATTTCTTGTCAGAGAGCTATTTGCTGAACAATGCTAATTTTTTGTTGTTGCTTTCATTAGTGTTATTTGTAGTCAGGTCAAAGACATTTTGCTTAAGCACGTTAGGAGGCTTTGATGCTTTCCAATGTTTTCAGTGTTACTAAACGCAAACCACCAACGGATTTGATGTTGCCTCATGGGGTCTTTTAATTTTGTAACTCGATGGGGAAATATTTGAATTTGACTATCATCAAATTAGGTAATTGGGGGACTTTAAATCCAGTTGTCATGAGCCAGTTACCAGTTTCAAATGAATCAGTTATTACAAGCCAAAACTTTCTGTCATTTGACCTTTTTTTCTTTGTTTGATGCCCCCCCACCCTGAACATTATCGAACAAATGTCATCAATAATTACAACAAAGTGAGTGATTTTTTTATATTGTACATGCAAAACAACTACATTAAAATAATATTTTCCCCAACGCTCAAACAATATAGTACAGGTAACGTCCGAGTTACGACCGGCGCGATTTATGACCACGACCTCCAGACCCTTTTTTTAATTTCACGCCTGGCACCGCAACACGCAAGCAGCCGGCAATGCGTACTACAATTTTGGCCAGCCAGCATGTCACACACTCACACAGCACCGTATTGAGCATGACTGCACTTAATACAGTAGATACAGTGCAGATACCGTCTCCTGTAGTACTGTACGGTGCTGCTTTTTTCCTTCGCCATCCCCCGAGTCCGAGCATGTGTGTCGGGCGACCTTTTCTGGCCTTTAGCAGGGAGAGTGATTTTTCAAAAGCTGTATTCTTTACATATAAGTGTTTTCTTTAACCCACTATATAAAATCGAAATATAAAATGAACCCGAGATGATCACAATGCGGTCCTCAAATGAACATTTGCAACCAGTTATGAGATGTAGTGTGTCTCCATTGGATGAAATAAACCCCTCTGAAGACACTTCACATAATGTAGAATAAGTCAAGAAGTGGCTCTGTATATAACAAGTGCTTTCGAGTACAGCCCGTTCGAGTTTGGACTGCTCTTTGAGTTTCAGGTTGTTATTTTTACACAAAAGGCCGGGTGGAGAGAGGAGTGGAGAGGAACATTTGTTTCCACGACTCTTCCTGTTTATTGCGGGCCACCAAAAGAACTACCTGTAAAAGCGCGTTTAACAGGTGTGCCGTCGCTTTGCCATCTCAGCCGGCTTTCAAATGCAGAATGTTGCCATTTGTCCCCCTCACCGCACCCCGCCCCTCCGTTCTTCAAAAGAGATCCTTTTCTGTTTAACTGAACTGCGCAGATCTTGTGATGTGTTATACAGAGAAAAGCTTTTATTGTGATGTCATTAGTCGCCGAGGCTTGGCAGCCATTTATAGTCGGGATCCGAGCAGTCCCTTCCCAAACTCCCCTGGGGAGTGTGCGCGTTGATTGCGGCTCACTGTTCTTCCTGCTCCGCTTGAATGTCCACAGATGAATGGCTGAGGGAGGCGGGGAATGCGGGGCGGCGTTTAGCCAGCCTCCAGGTTGCGCGTTGCCATTTAGATTCTCTCTTTCTTGGCCCTCCCCCCCTTCCTCTCCAGGCTTCACCATGGTGGAAAAAGTATTACAACGCTGTGCTTAAGGATAATTTTAAAAAGAAGATGGATGGATGTACAGTAAAGTCTCGTTATATCGATATCGGATATATCGATAGTCCCGGTTATATCGATACTATTTTTATGCACGCACAGAGAAAATTACATGCAAACAGGGTCGGATATATCGATAGTCCCGGTTATATCGATATTTTTTCGGACTCCCTTGAATATCGATATAACGAGACTTTACTGTATTAGGGCAGGCCGGCAGCCAGAAGAGAAAAGGGATAAGATGTAAAGCTTTTATGTAATTTTTTTCTTCAAGATTCGAAGTAAAATTTTGAATACCGCAAACTGAATTTTTAAGATCACACATGACGCAATGCATTTTAAACAATGTGAAACTTTAGTTTGTCGTGTAAATTTGACACACCTGCCAATAACAAGTGATTAAATAATTACCATGTCTACAAAGTAGGGTTTCATTAAAACAAGAAAAACCTCACAAACACATCCGCAGGGTGTGCTGAAACCAGGACCCTCTCAACTGTCAATCAAATTGCTTCAGAAACCACCTGTAAAATGGATGCTATTTCATTGAGCGTCATTCTAATCTCTACACACAACTTCATGTTAGAGCCACAAAAATTATGTGTGAAGCCCCACTCCACGTTTTGGCTTTTACTTGAGACTTTACTGCATATCGCAATTGCACCAGATAATCGCAGATGCAAACAGAAGTACACATTGTGTTTTATCGTGGCGGAGAGGCGACTTGTGCTGTGTGCTGAAGTACATCGTCAAACGTTCCTTTCGCCACCCCCCCCCCCCCCAAAAAAAAAAATAACAATAAATAACTTTCATGTTGGTAAACAATTTGATGCTTCTCAATTAAGGATGGCAAAATTCAGTTTTTTTGCTCTTTTTTGATCAATTTTCTCTAATTCACTTTTGCAAGTGTTAAAGCACAGTTGTATTTCGCCACTTACTGCCACTGCAAGTGGAACAGCCTGAGCCCCCCCCCCCCCCCTCTCTCCCCGTCCACAATGCGTTTCCTGGGCTGTGGCAGTCGGCTGGTGTCTGGTTACTTCACCTTGGTGCCTCCTGTTGCTCAGACCAGGGTGACAATAGCAGCAGCCCCTCGGGGGAGGTTTGTCTTATATCACCCTTCAGGTTTCAACACGGAGGATGACCTCCATTTTGTTTTTGCACCTGCTCAAGAGTGTGAGTAACTCCGGTGAGGTCATCCTCACATGCGTGTATGTTTGCTTTTTCGAGGCTACCTGTCTGCTGCCTGGCTGCAGTCTGGACTTTGAGCGCTACAGGAAGCGTTGGCGGCTGTTTATGATTATAATGGAAGCTCGACTCCTACCGGGCGTGTTTTATACACAGCGGCGATGTAACCCGAGATTGGAGCATGACGATGTCCTCCATGAATATAGTTTTAAATCGGAAATACCGTTGGTATTGGTGTGAGGAATGCTTTTTGCCAACAATGTCTTCAATATTTAGTTGAAAAACTAAAATTTTCACACTGCTGAGCAAACTAGTTCATTACACATTGTTCACTATCTCAAAATGTCATCATGATGAATTCAACAAATAAAAATGTACTTGCCTCAATGTTTGCTGTGGATTCGGGCATTTTAATTGATTTTCATTTATATTTATTTGTTTTTACATGTTGTTTTTAGGGTACCAATTTTTTGGGGGGAAAAGTCCAGAAATAACAACCATAAAATCCAACACAGTTATCCTTTCAGTAGTGACATAATCACTGAGACCACGTAAAGGGCGTGAAATTTTTCTGCATGCTTATAATGCGGTGTAGATTGGTGTCCCCAAACAACATAACCCACAGTGCCTTCGTCTACCACGAACTCATGCTACATTGCCGCATCTCCCACCTCCATCCCCCACCTCCGTTGAACTTCATTAATTTGTACAATTTGTGTAATTAATGACCTGTTATGGGACATCGGCGTATGCTTTAGCCAGATCTGTGATAAACCATCCCTTCCGGGACTCATTAATCAATGCAAGGTTTCATTCAATTTTCCTCTATTCATTTTCAGTTCCATCCCGAGACGCAATTCCCAGTGAAACCAACCACAAAACACAGAATTTATAGCCTCTTCATATCACAATTGATTATTACAACCTTTTTTTTCTGAATGCTATTTTCTGTAGCCACTGTCATCTTGAGCGGTTGTGGATAACTGGGGCCTATCCCATCTGACTTTGGGGGGTTCGCTCCTGAGACTGGTCGCCAGTCATTCATTTAATCCTTCACATTCACAACTCTGGACAGTTTCGTCTTGGTGTGCAATTTTTGTTTATTTTTTCTTTGTGCCTATTACTTGCAACACGTTTTTTTATTCTATCCTGTTAGAGTAGCTTCTTCTCTGTGATTTTCAGCTACATTTGTCCACTTTTTAACCGAGTTCCCCCCACTCCCCTTCTACTCCATGATAGAGTACAGCCGCTTTGAGTCCAAAATCCACGACCTGAGGGAGCAAATGATGAACAGCAGCATGAGCTCAGGATCCGGCTCCCTGCGCACCAGTGAGAAACGATCCCTCTACGTCAGGTAAAATGGAGAATGCAATCTCAATCTCGGCAAAATACAAAATAAGCCTAATCTAGTATTAGTGTTCGAATCACGGGCAGTGTGTGGGAGCTGGGGGGTGTGACCTGGGGGCAATCACGTGATGTCAAAAGAGGACACACTGTTGCCCTGCAAGGATTAAACGGTGACTCCTCTTGCTTCATTCCAGCCTACAAATAAAGTCAACCACCAAGTGCCAAGTCTGAGATGGGGCAGAAGTATTTTCCAATCTCTCCGGGACATGCTGGTAGTCAAACTGGGGGTTTGTGACCTGTAGTGTGAGGTCTTAACTGCAAATAATTCCTTCAACATTTTTAACGCAAATGGCTGATTTCCGCTCCCTATCTTAGTTTTGGACCAATGAAAAGCTCTGATAACATCTGTGACACATCGCACACAAGTAGGAAATGGAGAAGAAATGGTGTGGATATCTGAGATGCAATTGGGAATCATCGTTATTTTCATTCACTGTAATCGCACATTGTGGCTTGAAGAATGGAGACGAAGTGTACTCGTGCCCATTTTTAAGAACAAAGGAGATGTGCAGAGTTGTACTAACTACAGAGGAATAAAGTTGATGAGCCATACAATGAAACTCTGGGAAAGAGTAGTTGAAGCTCGACTAAGAGCAGAAGTGAACATTTGTGAGCAGCAGTATGGCTTCATGCCAAAAAAGAGTACGACAGATGCAGTTTTTGCTTTAAGAATGCGGATAGAGGTGTACAGAGAAGGTCAGAAGGAATTGCATTGTGTCTTTGTAAATCTGGAGAAAGCATATGACAGGGTGCCCAGAGAAGAGCTGTGGCATTGCATGAGGAAGTCTGGAGTGACGGAAAAGTATGTCAGAGCGGTGCAAGACATGTATCATGACTGTAAGACAGTTGTGAGGTGTGCTGTTGGTGTGACTGAGGAATTCAAGGTGGAGGTGGGACTCCACCAGGGGTCAGTTTTCTCCGTGCGTGCATAGAAATAGTATCGATATAACCGGGACTATCGATATATCCGATATCGATATAACGAGACTTAACTGTATATTGAAACATTTGTGAAACAAAATATTTGCACTGGATCTCTTTCAGACCTGAAAAAATCTGGACTTTTTAATAGCATCAAAACCGATAAGATTTAGGGGGTTATCAGAATCAGACAGCCTTTAATAGCCCCACAATGGGGAAATGTATTATATTATTATTATTATTATTTGGTGGAAAACGGGGGAGGGGGGGTGTTTATCTTGTCTCAAAAGCCTTTGACACATAGCTTGTGTAAGGTTACTCAATAGATTACTTGAATACTCACTATCAACCAGAATACCCCGTTGAGACTAGTGGGAACACCAAAAGAAAATGTTTGTCTCATGCTCCCCTCTATAAGGTTTAAACCATCAATACTGTATTTTCCGATGTATAAGGCGCACCGGAGTGTACTGCGCACTCCCAATAAATGGTGTATTTTGAAACTTTTTTTCCATATATAAGCCATACCGGACGATAATGAATTGAAGAAAAGTTTTCCAAACATAATATATAAATATATAAAAGTTTTCCAAATATACGGCACACCACATTATAGGGCCCTGCAGTAGTCTGGGGTTACACATGAATTCTACAGGGAAAAATGGAGTCAGTGGCTGCTGACAGTCATTGCAAGACCTGTTGTGGCTCAATATGACTTCACACATAAGGCACACTGGCGTATAAAGGCGCAGGGTCATCTTTTGAAGAAACTCAAGGAGTTTGAGTCTATTTAGGCAATTTTGAACATTGTAGAGGGCGTGAAGTGTATGTGTTTTTTTATGACACGTTTTGTTCTGCAACATACCAACAATAAGGCCAAGTAAACCCATAACATGACATGTATGCATCTTCATAAAAGGACTTTGGAAAGTGTTGCTTTGTCAAGTCGTGGACAGTGGAGCCTCTTTTCACCGCCGCTCTAATCCACATGCATGTGCCGTGGAGGTGCCTTACACAAGCTTGGACTGGCTTTCCAGCACACTCTTGTGGAATGTTCTTGTTAGAGAGGTGTTGTTCTCAAAACATGCAACGGCTCAAGCGATTATTTTTAACTGGGACATGGGGGGGTGGTGGCATTGCAGGGCTTCCATTTTGAGTGACTTCATTGGCTGCTATTGAAATCAAGTATTTAATTTTGAATTGGAGCCGGGTAGTTATCAGTACATTGATTTACTTGATGTGGAATTACAGAGTAAATGAATGAAAGTTTCATTTAAACAATTTTAGGTTAGGAAAACAACTCGCCCAACTTGATTGGTTGAAACTAAAATGCATGCCTCCAAACAGTTTTTGAATATGCTTAAAACACATTAATAAATATATTTGTATGTGTTACAGCAAAAGCCGAATTGATTCCACAAAGATTAACTTGTGACACTAACCAATTGTATGCAGGCCAAAATTGATGAAATGTTTGGAATGCCGACAAGTTGCCGGCCCGGCCATAAAGTTGCCTGCCCCAATTTTCACAACTTAAAACACAAAAAGATGTGTAATCGCCCAAAAAACATTGTTGCGAAGTATAAAGTTTTTCTTTTTAAACTAAGGAACTACCTACCACAAATGCTCCCTTGCGTAATTTATGGTAAATAACCCACGCTGAAGACATTGCTCCAGCTGTCGTTTGTCATTATTGTGAACAATGCAACGATCGCGTTGGGTTGTCTGCTCAAAGCTACGTGGACTCCTCTTTCTCACCGGCTTTCAAAACTCTCAAGTACACTTTTCAGTCAGGGTGTAGTCTGAAGCAGGCTTCTGATTGGCTGTTTCGTTCGTTTGGCAATTTGCATACGCGGCACCGGCAGCCAATCAGAAGCCTGTTTCGTGCTTCGGACTACACCCTGACTGAAAAGTGTACTTGAGTGTTTTGAAACCTGCTGAGAAAGAGGCGTCTGCTTGGCTTGTAGCATTTTGTTTGGGGCTTTTGCTTTATTGAATAAAACAAACGTTTGATTTGAAAAAAAATGATTGTTTTTTTTCTTGAAGAACTTTGTCGGCCATGCTGGCCGAGACGTTTTGAAAGTTGTACGCCCGACGTAAAAGTTGTATGCCACCGGGCAGACGCTATGTCAAACACTGGCATAGGTCATCCACTTAACCGTGGATGTATTAGTTGTGGAGGGTTTTTAAATCATTTGAAGTGCTCATTCGATGTTTTTTTAGAACATTCCATAAAAACAGTGGCTGTTTCTCACATTATTTTGACATTCTATTGACCTCTGTTAGGATTTTGTTGTCCAAGTGCCCTTGGCCTTGTGTAGCAAACACCCCTGCTTACCTGCTTTCTGGTTTCGGTCACGTGGCGTCGCTGCAATGATCTTTTATTTGTTTATTTCTATTTTCTTTCTGCTCAAACGGTGCTCCTTTCCCTCCTTTTCAAGCCCACATTGATTATGACATCAGATTGTAGACTGAGAGTGGTTACTATCATCATAAGACAGCAAATAAAGGCGGTGGAACCGGTGAGCCACGTCAAGGTGATCAAAGTGGAAGCGTAACTCCACCCCGCCCAAATTATTCGAGTCTCCTCCTGCACTCAATATGGGCCCACTACATACGAGGCTGGATTGTATCCGGGCTCTTATGGGAGACAAGTAGGGCCTAGCCTGTGCCGCTTACTAAGAGCGCAGCAATGTTGCAAAAGCCGTCTCACTATCCAGCCGATGCATGTCCCGCGTGCCCCGCCTCAGGAATGTGGAGGCGCTGATCCTGCAAGGTGAGCTTTGTAGTGGGGCGAAATGCAGGAAAAACAGTCCAGCAACGAGCGCCACAGTTCGGCCATTGTTTTTAAACGTGCCCTGTCAATGAATCTGGGATTGCAATGGAAAATCCTGTATTGGCGTTGGTCCAGTTGAGTTGGAACCTGGAAAGCAGGTATGAAGAATGTGCAGTCTTGTAACATGATGATGACACGTTTAGACTGACAACACACAGAGCGGATACTTGAGGCTGTGCCAATGCAAAGCAGGCGGTGGCATTGTTTTCTGGGTGCGTATGTGTGCGCCTTGCAACTACGGTGAAAATAATTTGAAAAGAACGCGGGTAACAGATAAATAGGTCATTTGAACAAAAAATTAGTCATCCAATGGAACATTATACAAACAAGTATTTGGAAACAAATAATGGACATTTCCTACTTTTGCTCAACTTGCCCCCAAAACATTTCGGTCAAAGTGTAAATCGATTAGTCGTGTCTGGAGTGAAACACTCAGCGAAAAAATTGAAAGCTTCTTTTTTGTGTTTTTCTTTGCAGAGCTTTGTTCGACTATGACCGGACGAGGGACAGTTGCCTGCCCAGCCAAGGCCTGAGCTTCTCTTATGGCGACATCCTCCACGTGATCAACGCTTCCGATGACGAGTGGTGGCAGGCCAGGCTGGTGACACCTCACGGGGAGAGTGAGCAGATTGGGGTCATTCCCAGCAAGAAAAGGTACCTTTCAGCTTCTTTTATATGTTTGAACGGAGGGAAAAATCCACCCCGCCAAACAGAGGCAACTGAATCATGAGGAATAACAAGATGTTACTGAAAAGATGAAATTAAGACATGGAAGCAGAAAATGTCATAGCGTGATTAACTAATTTGCTGCCATTCCCAAATTTATTCGGGAATTGGAAAGTGTGATGCGCAACGCCATTCCCGAATTTGTTCGGGTTTTGATTTTTCTTGCGGGGGGTGGAGATTAAGCGCTGGTCTGGCAATGTTTTTCCCATCCACGAGGGAGCAACATTTGCCTTTTGTCCATGCGCTTTGTTACAGCTTCAGCTGTTGTTGAAGCACTGTACAAATCAGTAAGTATTGTATTTTGGACATCCGCCCCCAATTCAAGCTCAGATGACTCCAGACCCATATAACAAAAATGACAAAAACCCTGGCACTGCAGTGAACACTATTTTGCACATTGTCTGGCAGTGAATGAGTTAACGTGTTGCACCTCACAAAAAAAGCAAGATGGTGAATAATAATAATATATTTTATTTCATTTTATTTATTTAAGAATAACTTTGTCACAGCATTGTGCTCTCAATGCCACTTGACAGCAAAACTTGATTTTTCTGAAACTTCCTGTGTCCAGAGTGGAGAAGAAGGAGCGAGCCAGGTTAAAAACAGTCAAGTTCCACGCCCGGACAGGCATGATTGAGTCCAACAGGGTAAGTAGAACGGACGAGCCTTGTGGGAACGCTCGGAAAGCCCACACGAGGAGCCGTCATGTTGCCACAATACCAACCGCACGACACACGCCAGTCACACGCTACACCAAAAATATTTTGCACTGGGTGAGTATGTATGTAGCGCGTCTTCCTCAAGTAGTGGCCTCGAGGCAAGTGGATCTTTTCCTTTCGCTTAAACTCTGTTCCACCTCAGAAAAAAATAGGACAGTCCTCACTGCCTGGTTTTATAGTCATTGCTACGCAAACAGACATTAGAACTTTATGAACAGTCGCCGACAAATGGCAGTCGTCACAAAACTACTGGCTAACGGTAGCTAACGGTCAGCAAAAAAATGGTACTTGTGTCCCAGTTTGACATTACTTTAGTTTTTCCTGGGGCCGAAACAAACATTTGCATGCACAAACCCACACAGGGATAGTGAATACTGGACCAGTTCAAATGGCTTTCAATGATGCCGGCCGGCCACTATATGAGGAAACGTGTTTGATCATGTGTGAATTGGAAGCACAAACAGTGTTTTGGAAACAAAAGCTGTTCATACCCATCCATGACCTATTTCTCATTTTATTATAATTTGATGTATGTTCCATTTTATTGTTTTGCATGCGTGTTGAGTACCATCATTGAAATCCATTTTTTTGTGTGTGTCTGTACGTGTGTGCGTTTGCCCTCTCATCTTCCCCTCCCTCACTCCCTCCATGCCTCTTTTCCTCCCTCCATGACTCCCCCGTGGACAAAGCAGCCGGTCAAAGTAAAGCGCAAAAAAAGCTTCAACCTGTCGCGAAAGTTCCCGTTTTACAAGAGCAAGGAGAATATTGTGCAGGAGTTGGTGGCGTCTGAACGTGAGTACCAGCTGCGTCACGCAAATGGGGAGGGAGGGGAAGGGGTCGGTCTCATGGCTTTCATCCTATCTTTTCCTCTTTTCACGCTTTAGTTCTGTCTGTCCATCCGTTATCCTTCCTTCCTTTCACTCTCATGCCGCTGTGGTGGGCCATGGGCTACTTGGCAGAGGGAGCGCAATTTTAGGACTGTTACGTCTATTTGCTTTGGCTAAAAATTGGGAAAGAGCCGACTTGACTTTGACTTGACCAACATGACTTAAAGGACAACCGACGCCTCCGGACAAGTTGTGTCCATAATTTGTAAAATCGCTTCAAATGACTTCTACTGAGCATATTTTACAAAGATTCCACCACATATAGCTATATTTTACGTTTTAAGACTTGCGCTGAATATTCCGGAAGTCTTGTTTTTGAGTTGGTGACGAGTCCTGATGTCACGGAAGGAACTTCCGCCCCTGACTCAGAAAAGGACACACAATGCATTTTGCGCTACTTTGTTTGGTCTGAAAACTTCGTGTTGACCCGTGTTGATGGCGAAATTAGAAAGAAAACACATGAATAACGCAATGGTGAATCGTTGTGTGTTGCACCAAGACTACTATTTGATATTCGCAGACGCAAATTCCCAGCAAACAAATCAGCCCATTTTGGCGCCATTTTCTGCATTTTCTGGGTACTACATTTCTGTCCAGATGCCTCAAAATGACAGGGAATGAGTTCTTTAATCGATTGCAAACATTTATGCTTTCCTCTTCAGAACTATTTGAATCATATTCATAACTGGATGAGTGACAAGAAAGCATATTCTCCGAATCTGAAGCCATTGTTTTGATTCACAAGGCCAGACATCTTGGCGTGACATCACGAACAAGGGGGCGGGACCTTCTGAAACTGGCCACTTCCGGGTTCAATTTGAAGTAGTTTTTGGACACTAAGTCATTTTTATTGGTGTTTTGCATTTCACTAAAAATATCATCCAGCGTGTCTAGGGTATTTTAGATGCTATAAAACGTTTTTCTGATGTCAGTTTGGAAACAAAAAAAGTGGTGTCGGTTGTCCTTTAACAAATCTTGCCTGGATATGTTTAAAAGTCTGGTGATATTCTACAAATCTGGTGTCAGCAGCAAAAGATTGTTGATATGATTTTCCGTGTCGACTGTTGAGCATGTGCCCAGTTTACCAGGCATGACCAATTAACCTGAGATGTATCCAGATGTTAATTTAGAGTGACAATATGCCTGGAAAGTGCAAGGCCGACCGACATAGATAGAAAAGCAACGTCTTTGGTCACTTATGCTCCATTAGCCTAGCGATGCGACTAACCCAAAAACTCGCACATCACAATAAAAATACACACAATGGAGTGTTGTATGGGACTGTAGACTAACGCAAGTCCGACTACTGAGGGCAAAGTGGGCTCACGTGGGCATTTTTTCTTGTGACTGAACAAGATTGTATGACTTGACCCCACTAGCTTCAAATTCACTCTTGGCACAACTTGATTTTTGATGCAGTAAAACCCATAATGTCAAATTTCAGACTTCAGCGTGATTAATTAACTTCCGTGTACCTCTGCCACACGTGACTGACTATCTGTTGCCCTCCAAGAGGAGTTGGTGTGTGCAGGCACATGCATACTTTGTGTGTGTTGTTGTCACTTACACAAACACACTTCCTAACAACTGAGCCTCTGCATGACTTACACCAGGACAAGAATGCCACAAAGCACTGATGTACACATGGATTACATATATATACATGCACAGTGGTTTTTAACATACAAGCACACACATCCTCCTCCTCCTCTTCCTCCTCCACTTCCTCTCTGCCCCGACTATCACTAACCTCTTCTTCTTCCTGTCTGCTGTCTTCTGTTGTCTTTGTTCTCTGCTCTCACCTGTCGGGACATCTAGGACTTCCCGGGGTTAAGCGATGACTTTTATGGATCAAAGAGTTTGAGTAAGTGTTATGGTTGTCCCCTGAGCACCGGTCGAGCAAGGGGGGGTGGGGTGGGGCTGCGTCATGGCGGCGCACAAAATTTTCACTGTACACGCACTCTTAATATGGATTCAGGTTCAACGGACAATTGTATTGGGACACCAAAGTGCCACCAGAGCTGCCAGGTTGGAGAATTTGGAGTTGAAGGAGTCTCCAACCTTTTTTGAAAAAGAAAAGACAAGCAGGTCTCCCTTCACTTCCAAATGTACTACTGCGGAAATAAGGACCTGTTTAGTTGGGCAGGAACCTTTGTTTTACTCTATTTGTGTGAATGATGATGGCTGGATTCATTGTACCTTCTGCCATCTAGTGGAAGAGCTTTGGATTCTGTGCGTCGTTAGCATTTGATTGCCGAACGGAAATGTGAACATAACGTCGACAGTAATTCTAACTGTGTTGGTGGTCAGCGAGTGTTCAAGTTAACCAGCAGGAGTGCTGTTCTTCTGTTTATGTTGCTTCGAGGACAGTTTTGTTTGCTTTGAGGGTAATATACCCTGCACCAAAAGATCATTACGAGCGACTACGTGTTAGAGATTTCTTGCTTGATTAGATTGCTTGCTTGATGCAAATTTCCCCATTGTGGGACTGTCAAAGGCTTTCGTATTCTGATTACAAAGGGGGAGGGATCCTCAAATTTAGCATTGGAATATGCGCACCCCGACAAAATCTTTCTGGACTTTAAATGTCACTGTGAGACTAATAAAGGCAAATCCAATCCAAATGCATACAATCCTCTGTGTCCCAAAACTTTTGTCCAGAAAGCTTCGGTAAGTCAACAATCATTGCACTCGTGTGTGTGACAATGGCCGTTAGTTAACTACAATGGGAGTTGTGTTGGTAAAGGTGATGCGCTCACGGGTATCCCCGTTACCGGAGCTGCTTGTTGCCATGACAATGCTGACATCACAAAGTGCAGGCCCGGCTGCTGTTTCTCTCCAGCAGTCGTTGGAGTAGCACACTCCCCGTTTTCTCTCGATCGCCCCCGACGTGATGACACGTGTAGCACGAGGCAACGGCGTTCGGGGTATGATTGCGTCTCATTTGGCAGGGAACGCTTGATTTCTAATTGCCCACACTGAAAACCGCTTCCCGCTATTGACACTTGCATGGCTGCCACGCGCAGCACGACTTCTGCTTTCTTTCTGACCACTTTTTTTTCTTCTTCCTTTCTTGGTTAACTTAGAAGAGTGATTCCAAACCACCAGGCTGTAGCGAAACCATCACATTTCATTGAGTCGAATGAAATGCCGTGAATTACTTAACTCATTCACTGCCAGACGATGTGCAAAAATGTGCCCACTCCAGTGCCAGGGTTTTTGTAATTTTCACTCAAATTGCAGGACCCACAGAATATTTATTGACTTTTAGGATTGCATAAACATTCCACACAGTGTTAGAAATCTTAGAATCTCTTCATTCAACAGGAAAAAAGAGTTGATTCCTCAGTTATATGGGCAGTATCTGAGCTCGAAAAAGGGGGCGGCTGTACAAAATTCAATTACAATAAATACATATTGATTTATATAGTGCTTCAACAGCTGAAGCTGTAACAAAGTGCTAACATGGACAAAAGGCAAATGCTCCACTAATAGTTGAGGAAGTCTGATCATTGAAACAAAACCGTCATTCCTTTTATAGTTGTGGACTATAGTTGTGACATTTTCATTGAAGTCGTCCCCTAAGTAGAATACGGCCTGGGTCAAAGGTTGGGAAACACTGGACTAAGATTACGACTATCAATCCCGTGGTTTGTAATTGATCTGACGTGACGGCGGACGCTTAAAAAAGCGCCTCCCCGCCACCCCTGCCTCTCAGCTAATCTGCAACCTTTGATCTCCTCCCTTTTCAGAATGCCTGACGTCCAACACGAGCGACAGCGAGAGCAGTTCAAGTGAGTGGCCTCGGTCTCCTCTCCGCTTGATTGACACGTTTGAAAATGTTGCGGGCGGGGTTCCACAAATGGTCTTTTGAGGCGTCGTCTTTGCAACAAAAAGGACAGAAGGGTGGCGAAGCAACAGAGCCAACTATTTGAAATCCAAAACGTGTTGGCGTGCCAGCAGGGTGTAAGCGGCCATCTGATGACTTAATGTGTGTTTTTCATTTTCTTGCAGAGGGACAGGAAGACACAATACTCTCCTATGAGCCGGTCATCCGACAAGAAAGTGAGTACATTTCAAATCACACTGCATCGTCTTTGTCAGGGAATGCAATTTTCAAATGGTTGCAACTCTGCTTCAGTGCAGCTTGTGGGTTGGCTTGTTTTGTTTCTTTTAATTTGATTTTTTTTCCCCAGTCTTATTCTGCCTCAACTTAATGGGGGTCAAATAGTTTATTTCTTTTTATAGTCACCCGCAGAGGCTGAGTGCGTTTGGATGGGCTTGTAGAATACACTCTGTTGATGTAACAATGAGACATGAAAGAGCGAGAGAATCCAGCCGGCTTCAAGATTCACAATGACATCATCGATGCTAGTATTCTTCCCTCGTTCACGTTAGCATGAAGCTAGAAGACAAAGTGGTGCAGGTGAAATGAGCCATTGACGTTTGTGTCGCTTTTGCGTCCGCCTCAGTTCACTACACAAGACCCGTGATCATCCTGGGCCCCATGAAGGACCGCGTCAATGACGACCTCATCTCCGAGTTCCCTCACAAATTCGGCTCCTGTGTACCCCGTGAGTTGACGGCACTTCACGCGCGCACGACCAACCCGCACAAAGTGTCCAAACCAAGCTGCGCTTCACTTTCTACCCACCAGACACGACCCGTCCGAGGCGAGAGAACGAGATGGACGGTCAGGACTACCACTTTGTGGGCTCGCGGGAGCAAATGGAGAAAGACATCCAAGACAATAAATTCATCGAGGCGGGACAGTTCAACGAGAACCTTTACGGAACCAGCATCCTGTCTGTCAGAACTGTGGCCGAACGGGTACGTCGCAAAAATACGCTCCTCTTTGTTGTCACTGGTCATCCAATTCGGTAGCCTCATCGAGGACATCCAATATCGTGTGTGTCATCGTCCGCAGGGGAAGCACTGCATCCTGGACGTGTCGGGCAATGCCATCAAACGACTGCAGCAAGCACAACTTTACCCCATCGCCATCTTTATTAAACCAAAATCCATCGAAGCCCTCATGTAAGTGTTCCGATCGCAGTTGAAGCGACGGCGCCGGCCGACTTCCCGCCTAACTTTCCCGTTGACGTCCCGGCACGGCAGGGAAATGAACAAACGGCAGACGTACGAGCAGGCCAACAAAGTCTTCGACAAGGCCGTCAAGCTGGAGCAAGACTTTGGAGAGTTTTTCACAGGTAAGGCGCGCTCTCACTCTTTGACTCTCACCGTTGGACCGAGCGTCAATGCGTTTTTGTGTGCGCGTGGCCAGCTATCGTCCAGGGAGACTCGCTAGAGGAAATCTACAACAAAATCAAGCTAATCATCGAGGAGCAGTCCGGCCCGTACATCTGGATCCCGTCCCCGGAGAAGCTCTGAGCTCACCGCCCACCATGGCGCCGCCACCACTTTGCATCGCTGCAGAGTCCCCCGCTCCCAAAGCACCCACCATGCCTAAATGCCCTCAACCGCCCTTCTTTTTACAACGTTTCATATAAAGTTTTAGTCTCATCATTCTGTTACTCTCTAAATGGAAACAAAAACAAAGTCTTATCACCATTGATTACTGTGACTGTGCACCCCCTGCATGAATTTTTCAACGCCATGCACTACAGACCGGAACGGAGACCCCTCTTTTCTTGGGGGAGGGGTCATGTGGAAAGAAAGCAAAAACAGGAGAAAAAAAAGAGGGGGTGGGGGCAATCGGGAATCATTCCTATTGGTCAACGGACGCAAGGTGGAAATGTTTTCACGAGGAACACGTTGAGAAAGACAGAAAATGAGAAAGGAGATGCAGGGGGAACAGAGACGAATCACATCGACTTGGAACACTTTGTAAATGTTCATCCGATCTCATTGAAAAAGGAAAACCGCAAAGATGAGACCTTTTGGGTTGTTAATTTTTTTTGTTTGTTTTTGTCTTGCCCCCCAAGTGACTGGATTAACGGAGCCCTACTGACGGTACTGTAGTTTCTAGGGAATTATTTATCATCTCCACAGGAAGAATCCCTAGATTTCTATTGTGACATCACAAGATGAATAAAATCCTGCAGATTTTACTATACATATAAATATATATATATATATTGAGAGAGCGCGTGAGAGAAAAAAATGTTTTACACTTCACTAGAATGGTCCATTTGGAGGGCTTATCATTCTTGTTTTATTCTTGGCTTGTGTTTTTCTTGTCTCTTTTTGTTTTTTGGAGCTGATTTTGGGTCAAGGTGGGATGTGGGGGTGGAGACGTGTAAGTGGGCTCTGCAAAACACCAAACTGCCTTACATCCAAATACTGATTGACGAACTGTTGTCATCCTCTGAGTATGATTGCACCCCCACAACCACTACGATGACAACAATTTATCCACCAAAATTAGGATTTCCTTGAGCCGCCACTCTCCAAGCCACCAACAAACTAGAGTGTGGAGCTGCAGACCACCCTCTTACACGCTTTGCCTTCCAAAGTGTTTTTTTTTTTTTTTTTTTTTTTTGGGGGGGGGGGGGGGGGGGTTTTCTGATTTACTGGTCGCACGGTACTGTCCTATCGGCAGCCTTATGACGGGTAGAACACATTTATTGTACTGGATGTCATGCCCATTTAAAAAACAAAAAAGAGCTGCTTTGGATTGTCCAACAAAATACAACACTAAAGTTGAGCCTAATTAAAAGCTTTGTGATATCGATATGAATTATTCATGATGTGCTGTGTACCGGATTGGTGAGGGTTAAACAAAAAACTAAGATCTTTGGGTTTGGGCTGAGTTCAGGAATCTCAAACATACGACTGCGAGGCCGCCTGAAATGCAGCACGACAAGCAAGCTTCTTACCGTTAAAGCTCAACTGTGAAAAGGGATCTTCTCATTTTTCTCCTCCTTCCCCAGAGAGCCAAACCCCCGAACAGGAAGTGCCAACTTTGACCACTCTGGGTCCCTCCACCCGACCCCGACCCCGCCCCAAGTCCCTCCATTGATCCTCTTTTACTCTCCTTTGCCAGACAAGCAGCTTTCATCACCTGTGTAATCCCCCTCCGACGAGTTCAGGGAGTAACTGAATGGAACACAGCCATTTATAAACTGTTTGCAGACTGTTTCAAAGGGTGTGCTAGCTGTACAATGTAAATAAAACCACAAACAATCCCTCCAATATATATATAACCCCCCCCCCCCCCTAACCCTCCCTCACCTATGCTTCATGCATGTGTGATTGAAAGTGGGACAGAATACGTTTTAAAGACTACAAATGTCAGGTAAGTCAAGTTTGGAAGCTATTTCCAAACAACAAAAATATTTGCTGTGTTGCCTATGGATTACGTCAGGTCTCAGTCAAAGCGGGGGCCCTCTTGTCAAAGCGTCTGCGTGTATCCAACGAAGGCATCTAGATAGATTTGCTCACAAAAAGTTTGAGGTATTGGGCTTTTGGGGAACATATCTTGATTCTATTTAACAAAGTTACAAATTAATCTTGGAGTTGTTTTTAAAGGGTATTTCCAACTTAATACATTTATTTTTCTACACATTAATTTGCTTCACTTTTTTTTAAACATACATGTTTGCCGTTGAGCATTTTTAAGAAAGGTCTGATTTCCTTTGATTTCAATCAAACCGCACAGAACTAATTTTTTGAACGAACATTTCACTTATATAATAATTTGTTTATTGGATATATATATAATAGATTTTTAAAAACAATTATATTTATTCACTATTGAGATTGAATTAAAATGTGCACTGTTTTTTAAGGCACTCCTCCTGTGTGTGTGTATTATTAAATAAGCAAGCAATAAATGATCTGAATTACAAGAAAAACTCTTATTTAGTCCAGATGCATTTATTGACCGAACAGTTTAATCCGTGGCAAGGCTTCAACCAAAATCTAAAATGAAAGCGGTCATGGATGGTCGGTCCATATCGCAGAAAGGCATTGAAAGCGCATTTTCGGTTCATGCTGCCATTTCACGCCAAAGCCCGATCTCCCAAACTTTTTGCAGTGTCATTCATGAAGGACGAAGTGAAATCCAAGCTGACTGTTAATGAAAAAAAAGCCCGTGCGGTATCACCGACCTCAGTCAGCCATGTCCAAGCCCAAAGACTTCACTTTCTGCTTTTGTCCATTTTGAGACTGTGATGTAAAAACAAACAAAAAAGATGGACACCTGTGCGTGTGTGTGTGCGCATCATTGATGAGGTTGACCAAATGACATCATTTTACTTTTTTGTGTGGAGGGCGGAGGGGATGTTCTGTTTATGGCACATGTGTGCAGTAAGTGCTTGCAAACACGAACCCTTTTGATTGTACAGTCCAATTGTCTCCTTGTGGCCACAGATGGTTTCCAGCCTGTCGGGACGGTCAAGGCCCAATCGGGCTTCCTTGTCCGAGTTCGCCAGGTGACTGCCGTCCTACTATATACACCATTATTATACACCCCCCCCCCCCCCCCCCTTTGGGCTTTTATTATTTGGGAGGACTTGACAAGAGTTTATTTGTTTGGAAATAAAAATATGTGACTCAGTTATGATTTCCACATGCTTGTTATTGCACGATGGTCAAACTCACTTCAATTTATTTTGTGGCCCAACACAGCAAATTGTCTACTTCTTGTTTTCAGCTAAATTATTATGGTTATTTTATTTTGGCAGAACATCTGAAATAAATATTGCATTTTCCACTCTCAAAAATCTCCCCACCAAAACACTTTTACTGTCTCTCTAAACTGATTTCATAGTTTTGTTTGTAGTTCCTAAATAGATTTGATATGAGAGGCATTGAATGAATGAAACAAAGACTGATGAAGTAATTAATTGTGGCGATTATGCGTGAAACTTTTTAGGTGGTTTACCGACACGAATTTCCCGCGTCCCATTTTATAATTTAGCAGAGATTCTAACCACACGCTGAAGTGTGTGGTTAGATCAACACAATGTTGTAAAACAATTCAAATCCATCCTCCCCAAATTCCCCCAAGGAATCTTGCTCATTGCTTTCATGTCAAAATGTACAACTACAAAAATCAATGTCAAATGTCATCGAATAAAGATTGCTTTAATATTTTTGAGACTCTTGGACCCAGAGGTGACACAGCGGAGTAAGCAGGAATGTCAAATTACTATGTCCATGTTTTAAATTTGCAATTTATCTACAACAAAATGCTTTCAGATTTCTGCAATCTTCCAATTCTTACAAAAGTGTTTCTTCTAAAATACTCAAACACAGTGGGTCAGATTTAACCCATGACAGTTTTGGTGTACGATCCAAACAAAAGAGGTTAATTCCTATTTATGAATTCATTTTCAAGAAATTCTTGCACATGTGAGCCCTTTTTTTAAAACGTCATTCCAAAATTCAAACATGTGCCTTGAGCCCAACAATTTCTCCGCACCGAACGTTCTGGCATATACGCTTCACGACAAATTGGATGCAGCTTTTCGTGCAACGGTTTAACACAAACGTCATGAGAGGAATAAGAAAGAAAATAAACAAGCAATACGTTGCCAGTATGAAAAGCCACCTGCTGCCCCAGTGGTTTTATCCTTCCAGGAGTGAGGTCTTGTTCTTCGTGCCATCAAGACGGTCCAGGATTTTGCTGTACAGATGAGTCATCTGTGGACGCATGCAGTAGTCAGGCCCCAAGATATTGGGACGCGGCCGCATTTTTTTTTTTTTTTTTCAGAACACCACCACGCTGAATTTGGAGATGAAAGGAACAAACTGCGCTTTAATCGCATCTTTTCAAATGCCATTTACATCCAACGACAACAGTTTGGATGTGATGAGATCATTTATTCGTCTCACGTTGGAGAAAGGGAAAGGGTCAGGAGGTTAGGGTTAGGGTTGGGTTGGGTTAGGGAAAGGGTTGGGGTTAAGGTTTAGGGATTAGGGTGAGTGGTTGGGGGTTATGATTGGACTAGGGTTAGAGTTGTATTCAGGGTTATGGGTTAGCGTTGGATTGGGTTAGGGTTAAATTAGGTGCTAGGGTTTGGTCAGGGTTAGGGGTTAGGTTTAAGGTTTGGGTTTAGGGTTGAGTTACGTGAGGTAGTTTTTGAGCGTTGAGTTAGGTTTGGGTTAGTTTAGGCATTAGGGTTTTGGGTTTGGTTACGGTTGGGTTAGAGTTAGATTAGGGTGAGGAGTTATGGTTCAGGGTTAAGGTTTGGGGTTTGGGTTGGATAATTTTTAGGGTTTAGGCGTCAGGGTTAGGGTCAGAGTTGGATTAGGGTTAGGGTTGTGTTATGGATTCAAATTGGATGAGGGTTAGAAATTAGTGGTTAGGGTCAGATGATGGTTGGGGTTTAGGGCTGGGTTAGAATAGGGTTAGGATTACTCTTTGGGGTTAGAGTTAGATTAGGGACAGGGTTAGGGATTAGGGTTGTTTTAAAATTAGGGGTTAAGGTGCAAGTAAAGTGTCTACCTTTCAAAGCATATCATTTCGAATCAATTGTGTTGGTGTTTCCAAAAAAATATGATCGTGACCACGTCCCAGACGGGCCGTAAATGGGAATGACATTTCATGACATTTCAACCTGCAAATCGTCTCACGCTATTCGTATCCAAATCTCGACCATGGGGGCTTCTCTCCTCCTACCTGCGACTTGTAGCTGTCTTGCAGGGGTCCCAAGTGGCATACGAAGCTCATGGCCAAGCTGCACCACTTTTCCGCCTCCGTGTAGCGCGCCAGGCTGTACAGCAGGATGCCCGTGTTCCAGGCACGGGTCAGCAGCCACAGGATCTGCGTCTCCGGAAGACCGTTCTGCGACAGAAAAGATCCCCAAAAAGAGACAGATGGGGCGAAGATACGGCCCTTCATGAAAGCGAGTGGCAACTCCTTTCAAAAGACCCTTAGCCTCCTTGTTAGAATTCCTGAGGCGGTTCCCAGAGTGAAAAGTGGGGGGAAATGTGCAATCCCGCTGATAATTTGCTGCCTCTTTCAGACTTTCCAATTGACAGGAAGAGCGGTGGTGAATGGAAGCATCCGCTATTTCTGCCGCGTCAAACCCTTTTGGGAGTCAACGGGGAAACCACATCAATCTATCTTCATTCGTGACGTCATGACTGAAATAAAAGTAAAACCCAAAATGAACATTGCGAGTGGAGACGACATCGCGCTGACTCACAGAGGCGGCTATGACGGCCAGCGCCTCCTCGTAGTAGTCGCAGGCCTCTTGCAGCAGGCGGGCCTCCATTTGGGACGCGCCGCTGGGCAGGGAGAGCTTAATGAGGCTGTGGATGCACTTGCTGAGGAGGAGACAAAAAGAGTAAGGAATGGAGGGCTGAGGGTTTCCAAAGTGGAGGGTTGTGGCCTTGCCTGCACTGCGTCGGGTCCACCTGAGCTTGTTTCTTGTAAACGGACAGCGCCACCCTAAGGGCCTTTTTGCATAGCAGAGGGAAGTGGGCTGGAGGTTCCATGGCTAAAGCTGAAGGTGCAAGGCAAGAATATCGGGCGAGTTTGTCAACGGGAAGGTTAATCATCCGTTTTTGGGGTCACGACCTTTTCTGTCAAAGCACATTTATGGCCTGGTTATTATATCGTGAACTGGACAAATACTCCTCTAATTCAGTCTGACAAATCCAAAGCTTCATACATGACCCAGTTCCTCATTGCTTCCACAATAACAACATGGCTATGAACAGAGCAGCCAGTTTACAGAAGCATAGTCAGTGTTGCTGGTCGATATATTTTGGAACTTTTTGACTTGGTCTTTCAATTCCTGCATGAAGCAGACAATGGAATCATGTTCACATTTGTCGGATAAAAAAAGGAGCCCGGCGAAATCAAATGCGCCAAATGCAGCCAATGGCATGGCGACTATTTACACCAGGGGTCTCAAACTCCGGTCCACGAGGGCCGCAGTCCTACATGTTTCGAGGACCGGAGTTTGAGACCCCTGATTTACACGTTGCAGAAGAATTATTTCAGTCGTGAATTGTAAACTTTGAGGGCGAGCTACATGCTTCCGAGCGGCAGATATTGGGCGATTTCATTTCTTTGAGTTTTACCCGCAATGGTCTGCAGCACTTTAGCCTCGACGTTCTCCTGCTCCAGGACAGATTCCAGCACGTTGGCCACCTCGGGGTCGTTGAGTTTGGCGCGTGCCTCAAACTCATAGAGCAGCAGCAGCGTATCCGTCGGGTCATTCGGGTAGCTTCCTGTCCATGTCAAAATTCACTATCTTCGCTCCGTAGTGACTTTCAGTTCCGATTTCGACAACTCGCATGCTACCTGTTGCCTTCAGGGTTTTCCACACTTCCGTGCATAATGCAATGTGCTCCAGAGCCTGACTGAGATCTTGTGACTGGAACAAACAAGGACACCCCATCACTGTTATTGTCACTTTTTTCAGACCACGTTTACTAGGCACGGGACAACACCCTGTATTGGTTGCCCAAAAGCAAACTCTGTCCTAAACTAAAAGGTGCGGATCTTTGAGCAGAACTAGAGGGGAGTGGCTGGAGGGTGGCGCACAAACCCGGTCGGCGTGAGGAGCAGTTCTGCACCACTCGAGGGAGGCGGCGGCAGCCATGAGCAGGCATGTTTTCTGGGCCATTAAAATGGCGCGATCGGGCCGACACATCTGGGAGAGCTGGACAGAAAGGATGTTTAATTGGATTGGATTTGCCTTTATTAGTCTCACAGTGGAGAAATTTCCATTTCACAGCAGCAAAGTGATGAAAGGAATGAAAGTAGGTGATCTGCTGGAAAGGCAGCCACTCTCACGGCGCCGTCTTGAAGTCAAAAGAACAAATAATCTGATGACATTAAATAATATGCAAATTTCTCCACTGCGAGACTAATAAAAGCAAATCCAATCCAATCCAATCCAATATTGCACCGTAGCACAACCACAACAACAGGTGTGCTGACCTGGTAGGAGAGCACAAAAAAATCCCGCATTCTGTCAGGGTTGCTCTCACACTGCAGAGCCGAGTTCCAAGCTGTGAAAATGCACACGTGTTGAAGTGTTATTATTTGTCGACAGACAAGCAAAGGAGAAGTCTTTGGTACCCATCTTCCTGAACCAGTTGGCTTCCTCAGTGCACTGCTCTGCTGTTAGGCACAGTCGCTGTGAAAGCTTCTGCAGTGCTGAAATGACGGCAGATCAAAAAAAATAATCTTATAATGGACTCAGGACGTGACCGATTGTGCATGTGCGCATACCCATCTTTAAATACGGCAGCAGCGCATCCAGACTCGCGTCCCTGTCCAGAAGTATCAGAAGCAAAGTTGACGAGAGTGTTTGGAATCTATATTTAGCGCGTACCTTTTCTCATCATCAGATGCTTCCTCAGTGGTGAGAACGAGTCGCACCAGACACCTGGAAAGAGATTAATTGTCTTTAGACTGGTCACTATTTTCAACATTTTGGACAGTCACGTTTTTCAATAGGACAGGGAATATGGCTGATGTCAATCAACTGTAGAAAAAGACCAGCATCAACTCACTTTTGTTTTATTTCATGGATATTTTGGTTGTCACCCACCTGAGAGCCTTCAGAACCAGAGCTTCATCTTTGCAAGCTTCACACAAATTTTCCAACACCTTTTTGGCCGTGTCCTGCTGTTTGTTCTGTCACAAGAAGCAAAACGTCCTTGTCAGTCTCAAGCAAATGTGGCAATCGGATACAATCAGTGGTTTCAAAAACGTCACAGATTGGTCCGCGCTTACCTCCAAGGCGATCTGAGCGGCCCGGCAGAGGAGGCTGGACGTGGCATTCTCCGACACGGGCCCGTCGGCTTCCGGATTTTTGGAAAGAAGCGACATCATGCTCACGGCTTTGGCGGCTGATTCACAACAGGACGGGCTGATTACAATCCAATGACAGCAAAAGGCTGTGAGCGGATTTTCATGGGAAGCCACCTGTCTCCACGTCATTCTCATGCATGGCGATCTTGTAAATACTAAATTGCGTGAAAATGCTGTCGGGGTCGCAGCGCTCAGCCTCGCGAACGGCTTCTTTAGCCTGAGAAACACAAAATGGCATAACCTCAACTATTCGGTAGGAATGAACTGAGATGGGTCGGTCTCGCTACCTTTTCCAGCTGCTTCAGTTGCAGGAAGCAAAACGTTCTGTTCCTCTGCAGTTTGGCTAAGTTGGAGTCCATGTCTCCGGCTTGGAAGAAACTCAGAGAATAGTTGTACCACTGTAGAGCCTCAGAGTAGTCTGTCGCCTACGGAGAACATCAAATGAACATTTCACCGTTCTTGTCTGCATATTCGAATGAGCGAGAATGAAAACCTGAGCGGCGGGAAGTCATTAAGTCCACAAGTACCACAATTATGTGTGGCTGAGTTGAGCACTATTCAAAATTTGTTTGATGGACTGATTGAATAAAAATATGAACTGCACATAACTTGTAGTAAAAAAAATATCTGGTTTTGTGTATTTTAGAGTATGTTTTTCTTTCTACTTTGACTTACAGTGCAGGAGTTGAATGGGGACTTCAACTTTTTTAACACAAGCATTAAAACTTTTAACGCATTCACTAAACATCCCCAAATTTATTCGGGAATTGATATCCCGAATGTGTTTGGGTTTTTCTTGCTGGGGTTGTTGATGAAGTGCTGATCAGACCTTTGGCAATGCCCTTTCTACGAGGGGGCATCATTTTCCTATTGTAGAACCACCCCCATTCCAAGCTCAGATAACTCCAGACCCATATAACTTGGGAATTTACTCATTTTTTTCCGATGAAAGAAAGGAGTCCAAGGTTTCTTACGCTGCATTGAATGTTTATGTTGTCCTACAACTCACTATTATGTGGGTCCTGGAATTTGAGTGAAAATGACAAAAACCCTGGCACTGGAGTGGACACAGTTTTTCACGTCTGGCAGTGAATGAGTTTAAATACAAGTACGAGTGCTTGCAAAATAATGGGTACAAAATGTCATATAAATACAATAAAGTCTCGTAATATCGATATTCTCGGGAGTCGGAAAAAATATCGATATAACCGGACTATCGATATATCCGATCCTGCGGCATGTAAATTTTGTCCTTGCGTTCATAGAAATAGTATCGTAATAAGCTGCACTATCGCTATAACCAATATCGATATAACGAGACTTTACTGTAACTAAATACAAGCAACAAGTTTCAGGATGAACCAATGCACGCAAATGGATTGTCTGTCCAACATTTGTACCTCAACGTATTTTGCTGCTTTATCCCACATCATGGCATGTAAGCTTGTGAGGTCCTTCGGTGCCAGCTGCTTTCCCGTGTAGTGCACTGCGCAGGCGCAAGACGTTACGCTTGTTAAAATTTTTGTACATGTGACGAATTAACATGCTTCCGATGGTGTGCGGCACCGTTGATGACATCTTCTATCTTCTGCTTGCCCAGCAGCTCTTTGTCTCTGTGCAGCAGGAGCTCAATGTGGAGAACGAGGGCGGTTCCCAAGGCGGGCGACGACTCAAAGCGCTGACTCGCACGTTTCAAAAGCTCGAATGCCGGCGCTTCTCTGGAAATCAAAATGAGTATGCAGTTCAGATTGTTGATATCTAGATTATGGACAGTTAAGTACGACTGTGGTTTCTAAGTGTGCGTACCTGTTCTGGGACAGGAGGAGTTTGACTGCACTAAGGCAAATTTCAAGGGAAACGTCAGCTCGCAGCATCTCGTCCAGACCTGTTTAGGTCCAAACGTTTACGTCTCACGAGCGAATGTTTAAAATACACGAGAATGTAGAATGGTTTAGGACGGGAATTCTGCTTGTCTATGAAATCACCTGCTGCGATGCTTTCATCAGAGGCCCCACAACTCATAAGAATCCTGATCTTTAAGAAGAGCCCAGAGGTGCTCACACACTCCTGACAAAAGTGGCAGACCGCTTATACGTTTTTTTGTTTTTCACAGTTTATCTTTTCTTTTTTATGTCTGACCTTGTTGGCCATGTCCACGGCAATAAGGGCCTCAGCGTGAAACCTCAGAACGTCCCATTCCAGATAAGCAGTGGCCAGAAGCCGCAAAAGTTTGGCCTGAGGTAGTCGAAACAGAAACGCATTCTTTCCAGCCTCATCAGAAAAATAAAGTTCAAAGAAATAAAAGAAAGGTCTTGAGAACTCAACAATCGGAGAAGTTTCATCAATTTTTTTCTCACTCTCAAGAAGTTACAGTATGTCGCCCCAACAAAATGCTTCAACCCGGATCCTATCTTACAACTCGAGATTGAATACCTAACCTGAATTTGAAACAATAACTAATTTGAAACCCAACAATCAAACCCTAAACCTATTTTGAAACATTAATCCGAGTTTGAAACCCTACCATGAAACTCTAACTCAATCTTTGAACGATACACTTTGAGTCCTTAAGTCTACTTTAAAACCCTACGACCCGAAACCCTAAATTTATGTTGGTGTCCTTCTATGAAATCTTAATCCTTATTTGTGACCCTACTTTGAAACCCTAACCCTAATTTTAAAAATACTTTGAAACCCCAATCCTAATATGAAGCCCTACTTCGAGCCCAACTTTTAAAGCCTCCCTAGAAAGCCAAACCTAAGTTTCAAATCCTACTTGAAAAACTAAGATTAGTTTGAAACACTATTTTCATAATATAATCCTAACCCTAAAACATAATATAAATTAATTTTAAACCCTATTTGGTGTTTGAACCGTAGTTTTGATACAGTTCAGTAAACGCTGCCGCGTGTGGCTGCCACTGCTCACCCGCAGAAAAAATATCCTGTGACTGTAAAGTGTCCTTGAGAGTTTCGAAAGGCGCTTAGAAATGAAATGTATCATCATCATCATCATTATTATTTTTAATAATAATAATAAAAACTTACTTTGATACCCTGACTCGACTTAAACCCCTGCTTTGAAACACTAACCTTTCTTTGCAAGCCTACTTTGAAATCCTAAACTGAGTTTGGAACTTTCCTCCTAACGTTAAACCAAAACGCTACCCTAAATCCATAATTTGAAACCTTAACTCTGTCTTTTTTTTGTGTGTGTGCGACATTTTACAAAGTGTTTGTAAAACCGATGTATCCTCAGGTCCTTTTCTGAAGCAGTCAAATATTACTTATGTCAGGGGTCAAAGTTAGTGCAGGTATAAATGACACTGGTGACGTGTCCTGCCACTTTATGACCATTAAGGGCAACAAAAAAAGGGCAATTATTTTTTACCAAGTCACATGGGCAATTAAAACAACTACCAAGCAAGACGGCATCCCCCCTCCAAATCCTGTACAAAAGTACTTTTGGTAACAACATTCATTCATGTATCTGCTCTGACGGATTTTCACAGTCAGGCATAAATAAGCACATACAGGAACTGTCACCATACCTGGACTTGGACCTCAGGTGCATATTTGACATGAATCTTGACGATGTCATAGCTCTGCCTAAAAAAATAATAATCACCATCAACAACATAAATCCTCATTGCCTCATGATAAAATGCAATACATATACCGTAACCAGAAGGTACATTCTTCAAAATTTTGATGCTGGTAGGTTTCAATTCCAAAGTTGTAGCACATTAGAGACAAGAAGCTCGTCTGCAACAGTGAGAGAGAAAAAAATACTGACATCCGCTTTTTTCATCCTTTCCACTGAACATTTACAGTCTCAAAAAAAACAGTAAAGTAAAATGTTAATGTGCATTCAATTTTTGTATGTACTACAAAATGAAAATGGAGCAATAATTATTTTAAAATAATATATCCAAAGCTATTTTACACATTCCAGACATTTTTTTGTATGATGGGCTGAAAGTGCATTAGCAAATGTGCATCTATTTTTTCCCACTTCACTTGAGCGTCTTAGTTCCTGGAAAAAAAAATCTCCCGTGTGACCTCAAGTTGATTCAAGTGTACTTGAGTTGGTAGACGATGTAGGATGTCTTTGCAACGTTGCATGTGAGCGACAGCCTCTTGGTGTCTCCCTTGAATCACAGCCTGCAAAGCAGACAGAGGGGCTGTGTGTTCAAAATCCTTCATTATCCACTACGTCAGAGCTCGACATATGGCTCTTCAGTCATCAGCTGTGGCGCTCGGTTTAGGGCACTTCATTTGCTTTCCATCCATCCATCCATCCATCCATCCATCCATCCATCCATTTTCTGATCCCCTTTTTCATCACAAGCTCCGCGGGTGTTGCTGGGGCCTGTCTTTGCTGTCTTTGGACAGTAAGCGCGGGATAGCCTGAACCAGTTGCTAGCCAATGGCAGGGCACACAGTGGCAAACAACAATTTTCTCTCCAACTCACATCTAGGGACAATTTGGAGTGTTCGGAGTACACAGAGAAAACCAATGCAGGCATGGGCATTTGCGTCTCAACTGGGTTCGGTACCTCTAACAACTCATTCACTGCCATTCCCGAATATTCGGGTTTTGCTTTGTTATGCTTGGGTGCTGATAAAGCGCTGGCCATGGCCTCTGGGAATGTTTTTTTTTTTCCTTTCCACAAGGGGGCAGCATTTTCCTTTTTTCCATGCTAGCGCTTTGTTCCAGGTTCAGCTGTTGTTAATCAACCAATATGTATGTATTCTATTGTATTTTGGACAGCCGCCCTCATTTCAAGCTCATATAACTCCAGACCCATATCATTTAGGAATTAACTCTTTTTTTTTCTGATGAAAGAAGAGTGTCCAAGGTTTCTTACGCTGCATTGAATGTTTATGTAGTCCTAAAACTCAATATTCTGTGGGTCTTGGAATTCAAGTGACAATGACAAAAACTCTGGCACTAGAGTGGACACATTTTTGCACGTTTGGCAGTGAATGAGTTAAGAACCACTGCACTACATGATGTTTTTAGTTTTTGCGGACTTTGTGATCTACAATGTATAATAAGTCCTTCAAAGAGTAGGAAGTGAGAGAATGATTCTGAACACAGTCATGCGTTCAACAAAAAGTGAAATTCCCATCAATCCTGTTTCGCCCGCTCATTGTTTCTCATTTGACATTTTAGCTGTCGGGCAAGTCTGTCATCATAACACCTCTTCGGCTGCCAAATCTCACAAGTACAAACGTGGAAAGTGTCGCTACATCCCACCGATTCTGCCTGATAGGAGAGGATCCGGAGAAGGTCTTTCTCCACGTCCATTTTCAATGAGTCACTATCCGGTGTGCTCTGGCCTCTGGCTGTCAGCAAACTGAACAAGGTTTCCACACTCTGGTGAACAATTGGAAAATATTAGAAGACAACAGATTGCAATTCTTCATTTGTGTGTTTATCGTAACCTTATGCTATCTTGCAGTTCATGTTTTGTGTCGCCATTACAAAATATATTTTAAAGCCATCATTGAGGTTTATAGTACAGTTCAACTATGTTGTGTTCATTGTAATGGTGTATTTAGTTTTGTTTCATGTGCTGTTGCACAATGTGTACTGTAGTAACAATTGCTTATCAGGCTATGTCAGTCCATTACTGCTTACGCTCTCTATGAAGACTGAGCAGACCACTTCAGAAGTAAAAAAAAAGATGGCATCATATTTCCTCTTTTAGCTCATCAAACTCTATGTTTTAATCAACCTTGACAGTCATTTTGAGCAGAGGAAATAGTGGAAAGTTTTACTTCATTAATGTAAGCCCAGTCAAGTTGTCTCCCAGGTCAATCCAACAACATGCCTTTTAGATCCAATTCCCACATCACAGACATTTTTATGGATGCTTTCAGACCACTGGAGTTAACTATTAACTTCTAGTATCACCTTGTTAGCCAGCATGAGGAAATGGTCAGCCATCTCTGGATTCTTGCAGTCTAACCAGGTCCTTCCAGTCCTGCCGGCCATCTATAAATCATAAAAAAATGTCCAAATAATTTACCGCATCGAGTTTTTTTTACTGGCTTACAAGTATCTGCTTTCGGATGGTGCCCTCTGGTGGATTAACCGGCTCACTGCAGTACATCAGACAGCATGCTGCATGTCGTGCTACAAAATTACATTAGTATGATAGAACACAGTCAGTCATAAATGCAGATGTCAAAATCTTATTTTGGAACAATCTATCCAAATGATTATTGTCTGTCCTTGTACCTTTGGCTTTTTGACTTGTACTGGCAGAGTCGCCTACATTCTTACTAACAGCCCAGTTCCACAGCTGGATGGCACACTCTTCAAGCTGAGACACAGAAGAATTGGAACATAACTTTAGTCAGGCCGAACATGACATAAAGGGTACAATGTTGAAACATTCAGACTGTCGAAACTGAATCTACCTGTGGATCCAGAATTTTCACATCATCTTCCAAAGCAGAAACCTCAGAGAAGAGCGTCTCAATCACCTCATTGGAATTTGTTTGCTGATGCTGAACAAGATCTGCTGTGAGGCCTGAGAACACCCCCGCAACGCTAAGGATTTTAGACTTAAAACGTGAACTTTTTTAACAAATCTGAGTATGTTCATTCATTTAGTCAAGGTACTTGGTTTACCCTAGAAAATGTAGGATGGGTGTAAAATAATCAGGCATCAAATAATGGTGATAAAAGACACATTCGTTTGACAATTTATGGTAAGATTTATGGTAAGATATGATGTGTTGGTGTTTCTGTGTTGGTGTTTCTTTACTGCAAGTAAAAGTAAAGTAAATACTGCAATAGTGCAACGATATTGCTCAAACGATCTATAAAGACGATTGTGATCAACAACAATTAAGAAATAAGAAATTGAGTCATCAACAGTGTTTATGAAATGGTCATGCCTTTATCAAATCATTTCAACCGCATTCAGCAAAACTTCGTGGTAAAATGATAAGACCTTGCCAGTAGTTATTATAAAATATTGTCATTATTTGTGGTGTTTGTAAATCAATACTGAATATTATTTGAAAAGTGTTAATTCGTTTTGTGTGACTTTTTTGCCTCGTTTAGCTTTACCTACGTTAGCCTAGCCACATGATATCATTCATTTACGTTCCGTTTAGTCGGTAATTCGTCGGCAAAACGATCTAAAAAAATCTAATTGGCATAAAGACTGTGGCTGTCGAATGAATCGGCTTCTTACGTGTTACAGCTGAGACAAAGTGCTCCATTTCGATGTAGCGCCACCTGGAAAATAGAGCAGAAGTTTCGCTCCCGATTTATAGCAACCACGAAGCAAGTGGTCCACAAAGGTTTTGAAAGATAAAGAGAGAGAAAAAAATTTGACCCGTTTAAACATATTCTTCACCTTTGAAATCTATGGTTTGACAACCCTATTCAATACATTGAATAAATACTGTTAGAAATGTCTTAAAAACAAATTTGGAATTGAATCTTTTATCAACTTAATTATGACACATAAACTTTAATACTATGGCCTGTGAACTTCCTGTCGAACAAACTATGTACTTGTAGTTAGAAAATTGTGTCATTGTAAAGTGAAATGATTCGCTGTAAATGTTTTGATTGGTCGATCACCTTTTGAAAATAAACAAATGCATGATTAATATGATTTAAATTAAATGAGGGATCTATGCATTTACCAGTGTCACAAACCACAGGCCAAGATACAATGTTACTTATACAAATACAGGACATTACTGTCACATTACTGTTGATGAAATTCAAGAAACAACCTCTGTGGCTGTTACAATAACATCACAACTGCCCTAAAAAATAAGTCTGTAGAAGTTACTGCTTGCGTTTAAATCTTTCATGTTTTGAGCACCAGAATAATCCAAAATAAAATACTTGAAAAAGGTACCCATCTCACGCAACAACTTCCACCAATTGTTTCTGAGGCATTGGGGGTGTGACGACACACGGGGAGAATTATTGCTTTTTCACTTCAGTATCCTAATGTATGTCTGATTCTGTTACTTGATGCGCTAAAACTGCAACGAGCATTTCTATTTGTTGTATTAATTTTTGCAGATACATTTCCTGGTAGTACTAAACTACAATAAATCGATTTGCATCACTAGTCATTATCTTGAAAAGGGCTTGCCCACATTCTTGTTTAGAAAGTAGTTCTTACAACCAGTGTTGAATCTCGAATCTCTAAATACATCTGATAAGAGTTAATTATCCAATGTCAATAAAAATTATTCTAGATTATTGTGTTAATTAATTATTACAGTACTCCCCTGTTTTTTGTGCTACAGGGATGCGGATACCTAATTTGGGCAGAAAGGTGAGGGCAGGATGTTCTTATTTACCGTGCCTGCATGCTACTGATACAGCCAAGTATTAAAAAAACTGTCTGCAGCACATCCACACTCTGCGGGGCAGTGCGGGACAAAAGGAGATTATTTACATTGATATAAAAAGCACCGCGTCCTGTTTCTTAAGTTAAAAATAAATCCACAAATAATTCCACAGAACAGTGGGGAACATGATTGATATTGAATTTCCTGTTAAAGCAAGACTTTGGAAGTGCTGCCACCTTTAACCTCGCAAGGATAGGTCAGATTTGATCAGAGAACGTCGCACAAAGGTCACTTAAAATACAATCTTCAATGGCCCTATGTTTTGTAACTTTGTTGCTTTAATTCACTTTACATATGTCACTACCTCACTTTACATACGTCACTGCCTCACTTTCCATACGACACTACCTCACTTTACATACAGAAATTACATGTATTGTCTGTTGTCAATTGTATGTCTTTTTTAGCCACGTTATAAGTGCCTTGCATGTCTTGCACGCTGGGTCCGAGAGGACATTAATTTCATCTGTGCTGTATGTCATGCATATTAGCATATTTGACAATAAAGCTGACTTTGACTTTTTAATTCATTACATTGTGATTCATTGTCGTTATTGCATATTTTTACAAACAGATACAGTGAGACCTCAACTTACGAACACCTTAACTTACAAACTTTTCGTCTTACAAACGTCAAAGTTATGAAAATTAAACCTTATAATAAGCACTATTTTCATAATACACACCCACCACGGCTGGCGGAGTGATCTTCGGCGGAAGCACACGACCGAACAGCACCAGAGGTTAAGTTACCAACAGTCCTTATGGAAGGTGACTCTCCTTCCATAAGCCATCAACGACCATCAAAAAGGTCAATAAAACTTTATTTTACAGCACAGTTTATTTCTTTAATTACAGTCCTCATGTAATGCGCCTCTCTTTCCAAACAGCAATTCTCTTTGACCTTCAACCTCCAACGCCATTGCATCAAGCCATAAATGACCATCACAAATGTAAATAAAGTGACTTTATGATACAATTCAGTGTATTTATTTCATTACAATACAATATCACATTTATTATACATAGAATAAGGTATGTTGTGTGTAGTTTTAAGGCTTATGTAGTTGAAAAGTATATTTTATGGAAACCCGGGAACAGATTATTCCCATTTTAATGGTTTCCTATGGGAAAATCTTTTTTGAGATACACACTTTTCGCCTTACACACTCTGTTCGTAAGTTGAGGTCTCACTGTACTGTATATTGTTTTATAAAATCATCACACAGCGATGAAAGGTAAAGGCATACAAAATTTAGATTTTTCAGGTGTCTGTCCTTTATTTAAGAGGTATATTATTTTTCAGATGATTTTCTAACAAGCATTCTTTTCGACATGCAAAAAAGAAATTATGAACTGCAAATGTCAATTGTTCACTGAAGAAAAAATAAATCATTTCTTTGCTCATTACAAAATGTAATGAATAGGCCCGTGCCAATCCACAAAATTTTGTGGCGAAAACATTTTGGCTAAATTCTCTTTCCACCAGCAAACAAATACCAGTGAAATCATCCTCGGCATGGGTTAAAAAAACCCCACAACAAATAGCTCAAAGCATGACAAAGGAACTCACACGTGACATGTTGAGACAACCACTGTGTAAAATGTATATTTGATAAACATGAGCCATTCTCAGCATACAGAGAAGCGGTAAACACACTCAAGGAAAAGGAAAGCTAAAATTAGACATCTTTGTTGTCTTCCTGTATTTTTTTTCTGTTGTCCACATCGAGTTTATTAGGGAAAACGGCCACAAAAACAAAATATGGCTGAACACAAGAGGCCATGCCAGACTCAAGTCTTGGCTGTAACATCTGATTTCTCTGAAATCCTCGTCGCTCTTTCGCTTTCTCTGCATGACATGGGCACAATCAAAGCAATCAACGGACACTGTAAATTGCCCACGCCAGCCGGCAGCCTTGCCGAAGGGAAGCTACTGTATGTCTTGGTAGCATAGGAAAGTGCTTTTCAGCGACCCACTGATGTGAATGATAGTGTTAATGTTCCTTTATGATGATAGTGCGTCATCTGTCACCGGTGAGTGTCAGGGAAGAAATACGGAAAACTGCAATTAATGGAAAACTGTTTCATGATGGCTTCAATATATATTTCTCAGTCCAACAAGCCAAGAGCAACTTTTTGAGTCAATGTTGCACCATCCTCATTGAGTTTGTCACATTATTCACAGCAGATGCTGCTAAAACAGAATTTGTCGTACCGCTATTGTTAAAGCGCTATATAAATTAATACGTATGTACTGTATTTTATTGGATCGGCAAGTCCTAGATGGCATCCAAGTAAGCAGCCGTCAGCAAGTGCTCTCACGAGCCTTGCTTTTTTGTTGTTGTTTTGTGTTGTTTTTGTGTTTTCTTTTGTCACTTTGAATTTGTTGTGCGTCATGTAGAATGGTTACGGATTGTTTTTTAGCATTTTTTGGCCAAGACAGTCATTAAGGAGGAGGCTGTGCTGAGCGGTTGCACCTTTTCGGCAGCATGAATATGTCAGCACTGTTTTTGAGTTACGAGGAATGTCAGTGCCATTTAACCGTCATCACTGGACAGCTCTGGGGCGATTGTGCTTTTTTGTAATGGGCAGCATTTTCACAGCCCAGTTTTGTTCAGCGGAAGGTCAGAGCTGTTGGAAAGTCGGTGGCTGGATTGATGTATGCCTTGAGGAGCCCATGATGAAAAGAAAGAGCGCCGCCGCATATGTGGAACTGTCGCGGCTTGGAGTTGAAGTGGATTTACGCGGGACAGGAGACGTGAGACAATCTCTTTTCATGAATGGATGCTACCGCTTTGTGTTTGCTTTCACTATTTAGCTTCTAGCAGACATGCAAATTTCACCACAACGTCCTTGATCCACTGGTGAAAAGGACGCTTTGATCCTCTCCTCTTTCATATAGAACTGCTTCATGTGACAGAGGGTGCAGAAAGTGCTTAAGATTGAATGACTGTGTCTTTTGCGTTGTGTGGCATTATTTTTTTTCTTGCTTTGACTCAAAGATGGCGCTGTGAGTGTGGCTGCCTTTACAGCAGGTTCTATATTTTGTTTTTCTACTACTTCCTTTCCTCTTACTTTCATCACTTTGCCGCTGTGAAATGTAATGTTTCTCCACTGAAAGACTAATAAAGACTATTCCAATCCAATCACCAAACTCACCTCCTAGACCTCGGTAATCTTGCTCGTGTGTGTGAAGCTCGGAGGCAAAAGAGTAGAGGAATGTCCCCCCTCCAAAGTGACGTCGCGCGCCTCCTTTGTCACCCCCACCCTCACCCCACAGTTAAAAGGTGCCTGACGCGCGCTGCTACTCAGTGTACACATACAGGCACGGAGAAGTCGTCCCTGGTTCATTTTTGGTTCGAATTTTGCGTAAAATAAAATAATTTCGCGTGCTCTGAACGGGAGGGAGCACCTGCCCGGAGGATACAGAAAGAACCAGGAGAGCGTGATTTGGGAAGGAGACGTTCCCCGCGGAACGCGTTATGGCAGCGGGGAAAACCACGGCTTCCTGACGCGCATCCATCTGAGGCTTCTTTTGACATTTATCTCATTTGCAACTTCTCCTATCGAGTTTGTCACACATACGGAATTTGAAACCCCAACTCCTACCGAGGACTATTACTTTTAATTCCGGGAGAGGAATTTTGTTGAAGCTTTTCAAAAGGATGATGCTGCTGGGTGCCTTCGTCAAGTTGGCAATTATCTTGAATTGGTCGTCCCTCACAAGTGGTAAGAAGCCATTTATTGTCCATCCCAAATCATGAGATTTTTTACAACAACTGTCTGAAAACATGTTGACATATACCCGCTAAATATTAAATAAAATAAAGGTATGAGTAAGAGATCGGCTTTTGGGTACAATTGGCTATACTCTTCCTTAATGGTATTGAAAACTAAATGGACCCTAAATAAATACCATTTATTACTCAAAAGTATTATTTAGCACACAATTTTAGTAGTAATGGATGGTGAAAAGTATCATAAGAACTATTTATCTTCTATGTATTTGTCTATTTATTTATGTATTTATTTCAGCGATTTGGAGTGCTGTTGTATCCAACAACGCACAGCTGTTACAAGAAAAGGAAACCGTTGCGAAATGGCGCATTCGTGTCATTAATTCTTCGCCGAGATACGGTACATTCGTCATTTTGGGAGCTTCATCTTAAAGTCTGAATAATTATGTCGCACTAGGAGTCTTCTTATTTGTCTTGTTTCATCTTGGAGTGGCCTCTTATTTTCACTTTTTCCAGCGTTGAATATTTATTATGTGTGGTTTCTGTATCGTTTTTTTTTATTCTGCGAGTGTCAGTTTTCGCTTCGTTGCCAATCCACTAGAGGTAGCCCTGGCCCATTCTAACGCGTGCTTGATCAATTGAATGCACCGTGACTGTCCACAATAATAATAAATAATACAGTAATACATTTAATTTACAAGCGCATTTCAAAACACTCAAGGACACTTTACAATGTGCAATCTTTTCATGTTGGGCTATTTGTGTGAATGCAGGAAATAATTGATGGCTGCCATATTTATAGTGGAAGACGATTTCAAATCAGCACATTCCACACTAAGTGAATGTTTGTTCCAGCTATTGTTATCAATGGGATTCAAAGCTAGATAATGTACAATGTGTTTCTTCTACATGGGTCCAACTCCATGTCATTGTCTGTTAGGACCAGCCACCACTGATAACAGTGTAAAAAAGGTGGACGTCCTTTCCCATGCAAGAAACAGCACATCCAAACAAAGGAAACGTTGTTCCTGCTCACACCTTAAACCGTGCACTGTTTGTCCGTGATGTTATTTGGAGGACATTTCCTTCACCGTCCCCCCCACACAAAGGCGTGGGAAAGACGCAAGGAGGAAGCGGAAGTCAGACTGCAGGGAAGGTCACGGATGTGTGACATGCTACCTGAGTCAAGAATTCATCCTGGATGTACTTGTGCTGTAATCACAAGACATGATTGACAAGAGAAGAGAGGGAAGGAGAGCATTGTTGTTGCACAGGAGGAGCCGCTGCAGTTAGAGCAATTAGTGAAGGAGCGGCAGGCTTTTTCAAGTTGATTTTGTGAAATGCGCTGTCATTGATGCTGATGTGTCTTGATATTTTGCTTCCCTTAGATCAGGGGGGGGTCCCAATTTTGCCCCGGGGTACCATTGTGGCCAATTACGGATTATAATTGCATGTTCAAGAAAAAAAGTTGTCCAGAAGGGCTAGGAAAAAAATGTGTTGTGGGTGTGTGTATACACAAAATTCCATCTTGGACACAGAATTAAGTAAATATTACAACATGATACAACAGTGGACAAGTGCAACTCTCAATTCATTCTTGCCTCTTTCCCGCGAAAACACTGAAAAAAAGGCTGTCATGCATTTTAGCAGGGTTAGTAAATTCCATATTTTCTGGTGTATAAGGCGCAGCCAAAAACCTAGATTTTCTTCAAAATATGACCCTGCGCCTTATATGCAGGCACGCCTTATATGTGAAGTCATATTGATCTACGTACCGTCAGCAGGCACCGACTCCATTTACCCCTGTAAAATCAGAATCAGAAAACCTTTATTCGTCCCACAATGGGGAAATTTGCAGTCCACAGCTGCAATGTGTAAGGGGATGGGGGGGGGGGGGGTGAAAGGATAGAAAACAAGATATTCTAAGCATAGCAAAATAAAAATGTCAACTGAAAAAAAAAAAGAGTAGTGTGTAACCCCAGCCTCTACTGTCACGCCTTATAATATGGTGTGCCTTATATTTGGAAATGTTTTATGTATTTCTATATTGTATTTAGAAAACTTTTTTTTGTTCATTGAATGTGCACTTTATAGTCCGGTCGATGCGCCTTATATATGGAAAAAGTTTGAAAATACACCATTCATTGGGGGTGCGCCTTATACTCTAGTGCGTCTTATACACCAGAAAATATGGTATAACTTTTTTTCTTTTTAATCACGTCCAAAAATCACAATAATGTGAGAAGCTGACTTTGATATTGTGCCTGGCTTGTTTGGGAGTGTTTTTGATTTGCTCTTTGGACACTTGAGATGGTGCAGTGGAAAATGAGAGTAATGAGAGGTCATCCAAGTCCAATAGAGGCTAAAAAAGACACCACCAACAACATACACACACACCCACACACATGTACGGTGATAGACATTCTTCTCAATTGATACATACGCAGGGATGTGCTGGAATGTTTGAACGATTCCGAATTGCTCTGCATTCTTATCTTATCTTCTCATGCGATGATTGAGGCATCTGCTCCAAACTGGGCTTGCAATCTAGTCTTTATAAATCCCCACGTGAGATTTCAATTTAAAGGAGCTTCCGTGTGCCTGTGAGTTGTGATTTTTGGATGATGCAAGAAGCATCTTTTATGTTTCGTTTTTAAGAGTTTCATCCATCAAATTCCTCTTTGCTGGTTTTGGGCGGCTCTTCACAACCCCCAGATGTCCTTTTTTTCTCCCAAATCTCTGAAGACTAGTTTGTAGCTCATAAAATGGCTCGCTCTCTAAGTATTGTCTTAACCTTGCCGCTGGCAAAGAGGGAACGTTTCAAATGAATAAGAAAGAAAAATCCAACACATGTGGAGGCTGCGCAGATTGAGCAGTTTGGCAGGCGATCTGAAACGGCGTCCAAGGCTTCAATTTGAGTATTGACCTTTTATTTTCATACGGCTTCTCTTGAGACTTTCCGGCCGAAAGGTAATGTGGTGCAAGATTTCTAGGGCCGGGAACTTTTGCCCAGCCACCTTGTAAAAGTTCTTTGCTTTGTCGGGCTGTGTGAGTTTTCTTTGAAAAAAAGACCTTTTTTGTCATAGCAGCATAAAAATGTCCCATGTTAACCTGGTGGGTTATGATTTCATCACCTCATTTTTATTATATTTCTTTTAACTCATTCACTGCCATCCCGGAATTTATTTGGGATTTGAAAATATGACGTAGAGCGCCATTCCCAAATTTGTTCTTGTTTTGTTTTTTCATGCTTGGGTGCCGATAAAGGGTTGGCCATGGCCTCTGAAAATGCTTTTTCTTTTCCACAAGGGGACAGCATTTGCCTTTTTCCATGTTAGCGCTTTGTTCCAGCTTCAGCTATTGTTCAAGCGCTATATAAACCACATATTGTATGTACCGGTGCCGATTTTCAAGAACAAGGGAGATGTGCAGAGTTGTAGTAAAGTTGATGAGCCGTACAATGAAACTATGGGAAAGAGTAGTTGAAGCTAGACTAAGAGCAGAAGTGAACATTTGTGAGCAGCAGTATGGCTTCATACAAAAAAAGAGTACATCAGATGCAGTGTTTGCTTTAAGGATGCTGATAGAGAAGTACAGAGAAGGTCAGTAGGAATTGCATTGTGTCTTTGTAGATCTGGAGAAAGCATATGACAGGCTGCCCAGAGAAGACCTGGGGTATTGCATGAAGAAGTCTGGAGTGACAGAGAAGTATGTCAGAGCGGTGCAATACATGTATCATGACGGTAAGACAGCTGTGAGTTGTGCTGTTGGTGTGACGGACGAATTCAAGGTGGAGGTGGGACTCCACCAGGGGTCAGATGTGAGCCCCTTCTTGTTTGATATGGTGATGGACAGGTTGACAGACGATGTTAGACAAGAATCTCCTTGGACCATGATGTCTGCAGATGACATTGTGATCTGTAGCAAGAACAGGGAACAGGTGGGGGAGAAACTACAGATGTGGAGATATGCCCTGGAAAGGAGAGAAATGAAGATCACTCGCAGCAAGACGGAATATATGTGTGTGAATGAGAGGGATCCAAGTGCAAGAGTGATGCTACAGGGAGAGGAGATAAAGAAGGTGGAGGATTTTAAGTACTTGGGGTCAACTGTCCAGAGCAATGGAGAGTGTGGAAAAGAGGTGAAGAAGCGTGTCCAGGCAGGCTGGAACGGCTGGAGAAAAATCTCAGGTGTGATGTGTGATAGAAATGTTTCAGCTAGGATGAAAGGATACATGTATAAAACGGTGGTGAGACCAGCAATGATGTTTGGACAGGGGACAGTGCCACTGTAGAAAAGACAGGAAGTAGAGCTGGAGGTTGCAGAGCTGAAGATGCTGCGGTTTTCTTTGGGAGTGACCAGGTTGGATAGGATCAGGAATGAATATATCAGAGGGACAACTCGTATTAGAGGCTTTGGAGAGAAAGTCAGAGAAGCCAGGCTGAGATGGTTTGGACATGTCCAGAGGAGACAGAGCGACTATATCGGGAGAAGGATGCTGAGCCTTGAGCTGCCAGGCAGGAGACGGAGAGGAAGACCGAAGAGGAGCTTTATGGGTGTTGTCAAATAGGATCTGAAGGTAGCTGGTGTGACAGAAGAGGATGCACAAAACCGGGTTAGATGGAGCACACTGATTTGCTGTGGTGAGCCCTGAAAGGAAAAGAAGTATGCATCATATTGTGCGATATAAACCAATATACAGTATATGTATTGCATTGTATTTTGGACGTTCACCCCTATTTTAAACTCATATAACTCCAGACCCATATAATTTAGGAATTAACTCTTTTTTTCTGATCAAAGAAGAGAGCCTAAGGTTTCTAACACTGTATTGAATGTGTATGTAGTCCTGAAACTCAAAATTCTGTGGGTCCTGGAATTCGAGTGACAATGACAAAAAAAAAACTGGCACTGGAGTAGACACATTTTTGCACATCTGGCAGTGAGTGAGTTAATGATTCAAATTACTGTAAAATAAATGTTCATACATGTGAAACATTTTGAATATGTTTCGATCATTCGACCGGTCCTTTAGGTGTTTTGCAACACTTCCAGTAGGCCAATGAGACTGAGACAGGATGTGTGTTGCCATTTGCTACCGTTTCTCAACAAACATCAGGGTCACATTTTTTTTTTTTTTGTGAATGCTATTGACTCTTCCCTCCTTTGTTAATAATGTCATCCCCCTCTCTGTGTCTACTCTTTGAAATGAGTAGCATGCCTCAACAAAAGCGTCATCGGCCCACATTGTTTCATTCTCATTGATGGTGCCGTTGGAGACGATTTGTGAAGGAGTGACGGGAAGTCCTGACATTATTCCCCATTCTTTGCGTTTCCCTTAATGGTGATAGTCATGTGCAATAATGGCTTTTACTGGAGATAACTCAGATGACAACTCTCTTGAGACTGGAAAGAGAGTCATGAAAAAGTAACTACCACAAAAGTCTCAATCTAATAAAATTGCAAACTCGTGGTGAGGGTTTTAACGTAGTTTTTTTAAACCAGGCTTGCAGGTTTCAAGGTTTTAAATTCGGGTTAAGGTTTCAAATTAAAAGGTCACCCAATCTCTCTTTAGTTGCCCTTTTACGTGTTTGTTGCGTGCCTGTCCTCTTCCTCTATTGACTCCTAATGAGAAACAGATTTGCGGCTCTTTGAACCGACACGATAAGCACAATTTCTGGCATTTTCCTCTGGCCGTCCGCCGGAGGAACGCAGGGGCATACAGCTGTTGCAGAGGAGCAGGGGTGGTGTCCTGGTTGGGGAGGGTGGGGTGTCTGCACCCTTTTGCGGAAGGTCAGTGCTGGCTGGCTAAGCAGCGGCGCGGGGCGGGAATTGGGTGTTGAGAAGCAACCGCGGGGTGTTTTCTTTTTCGGGGCGGGGGGGGACTAGGGACAAGGCCTGCCTGACGATTCATCCATCTGTAGCCAGTTACTTTAGAAGACTGTTTGGCAGTTGGTCTGTTTTATTAATGAGCGAGTGCAATTCAAGGTCAAGTTACTTTTTTTGGGTGAGGTTACGTATGAGAGCAGATGTCTCACTCTACATGTGTCCAATTCTACACTTGAAGGCACAGCCAGATGTTTTTTTTATTCTCTCAGGACCCAATTATTGTTACCAAGTTGTCATTTCCGCCCATTCTTGAATATGCAGATGTGAGGCAACGGGTTTGTGTTTCTCGCAAGTGGCAGTCAGCAGATTAATTTTTTTATGATCCAGTGAAAAGTATATTCTCTCATTGTTTGGGAAGGACAGAAACATTAGATTTGCATCTGCCATTCTGCAGATGAAAGCAGCAGTTCTTAGCGCACAAGCAACTCTTTTCCTCTGCGTGACCTTGGACAATAAAACAATGATGTTCAAGTGTTTTAAAGGGAAACCACTGCTGAGTTATACTACTAGCGCTGGCACAGTCAGCTGTTTTTTTCTTTTTCCTGCAGGACAGCTGTTCTGAATAACAATCCAACTCAAGGCAAATGTGTGTCTGCTGTTGTAGCTGCAGGTGTATATGTGCATATGCGTCTATCAGCTTACGCATAGGTCAGAGCGCGTCAATCCTATTGTGTAACTATTTTCATACTTAATTCAAGGCTACGGCTAACCGCTCTCGCGTGTTGTTGGTCCGCTCAAAGTTGTTTTGTCAAGTGGAAGGCTCCGTAAAAACAAGGCACTCTGATGTGGGGGTCTATGACACCCTCTGGACCTTAGGGAGGATTATGGTGTATTCCAAAACGGAGTAGACACGGAGCGATATTTAAAAAATGTAACAGACCTCACACATGGTGGGTTTAGGGGTGGGGGGGAATCTGTGGAAGAGTGTGTTCTGACTGTTTGCATAACGTGCTGTGTAGACAACAGACATGCAAACAGATTAAATATTTGAGTGTGTTGACAGAGTGGAAATTTCTGGTTTGCATTAGCATTCAATAAGGACATCGTGCACCTTAGACGGTTCAAGACTGTTTGAAGACAGAAATGCTGACTGAAAAACATCCGAGGTTTGGTCAACCTGTCATGCACCTTGAAGCCTGAGAACATTCCGAAAATGCAAGATGAATAATTTGATCAAATGTCATTGTGGGCTATAAAACTGAGGAAAAACCATTTGGATTTGGCATCGTTTAACTATTTCTTACTCTCGGACACCAAAGTTCGGGAGCAAAATGCGGCTTGTGGTCAGTTTTTACCTAGCCCGCAGCCTCCGTCATAAAATCAATAACGTATGGCCCGCATATAGAATTAATACATTGGGTAGTAGCGTTGTTACCTGTGTGTGCTAAGTGCTCCCGTCTAGAGGTTCAATTAGGAACAGCACATTAATATATGAATACGTAATTGACTGAATTATCCGCCTAATTTTCTAAAATTGTGATTTTCTACTTTTTAATATTTTCCAAAATGGCAACAATCAACAAAATAACAATTACTTCTGTTCAACAGTTAAAAAAGTGTTAATTAAAATGTTTAAAAATTGAAGTTAAGTGAATACTCAATTTTTATGTTCAATAATTCGGGAATGGCGCTCTGTCATATTTTCAATTCCCGAATACATTCGTCAATGGCAGTGGATGAGTGAATTATGAACTACTAATTATTAATTATAATGACCAACTATTAATTATTAATTGGGAAATTCGTATTCTTACTCTTATTACTATTAAGCCACCAAAGAATTCTTACAATAAGATTGCTGCATTATCTTGGCAAAGAAGTGCTCACTCACACAGATTTCGACAACATTTGTTAAAATGTCTTACAAAATGTGGATGAGTGCATAGATCCCAGTATCCAATAAAACAACAAACCAAATGATGTTGTTTCTCTATGTGTGCTTCAGGATATTTGGAGGGCGAGCGCTTGCCTAAAATTTGGCCTTCAGAGAATCCAATCGTGATTCACCAGGGGGACCCTCTTCATCTCACATGCAGGTAAGTGCCACCCAAATAAATTCCCCAGTACATTGAACTTGTAGCAAAATATCAGTATTGTGCTCATACCGTGTTGAAAATGTCCTTTTTTAGAGGTGCTCTGTGGCGAAAAATAGAAAAGGGTCCCCGGGGAGATGACTGGGACATGGCCATAGGGCAAATAGCTTCAATGACACTGGAACATTTGATGGCGGTCCAACATTTATCAGTCTTGAGGGTGCCTGGGACCGCTCGTATCTCTGAGCCTTCATCATTTTGCATGCCCGCCAGGAATGTCCAAGAGCGTTTACAGTATCTATGTAACGCAACGCTTCCCTATAAGGCCTTATGGTTGGACAGCTGTCCTATATTTTCTAGTCCTCTGTCGGTGGATGAGGCGAGAGGTTGTTTGACCCAAAATTCTACAGGCAGTGGCCGTGGTATGCGAGACATGTTTGATGTTCCTCTGGGACGGCTTAAATGAGGGGTACTTGTGTGGAAGGAATGTGTGAGTTGGAGCACGTCGTTTGAAAGAAACGCGTTCCCATGTGAAAGTTCACCTTATCAGATGACTCGAAATCAAGCAAAAGCTGTCGCAATTCCCCCGAGAGCGGATGCTGATGCTGTCATCCTGAACTAAAAGGCGTGAAAGTTTAGTGCCAGCTGTGGCACCGCTCCTTAAAATAGATTGCCGTCTGCAACGTGCGAAGGATTCCAATGAGAGTCTTTCTTTCGGCGATTTGCTTGCACATTTGGTTTTAAGAGGTGACCGGATGTAAATACTTGACTGCCATACTTAGGTAGACTTGTATTTAAAGGTGTAAAACTGCTTCTGTCCTCTACCAGGGGGCACGGCCAGTTGCACTGGACACTTCCGAAACCGGTGGGATCCCGACGTCTCATTTCTTGGGAGGGCATGAAAGTGCAGCGGTGTGATTCCAGACATGCGTCGCACTGCATCAAACTGACAATCACACACTTGAATGCCAGTCACACGGGGGAGTACAGTTGCGGTTACTCCAGAGGGGGGTCCGACCACGTTGCATCCACATACGTCTACGTCGCAGGTAAGATGTTAAAAATCAGAACATGTGATTGACAGACTTTTCAAAATACTGGCATTATTCCCACAAGTCAAATAAACAGTGGTAACGTTCCACCATGAGAAAGTCAAATCTAAACCGTTGCACAGATAAGAATCATTTCTTGAAATGTTTTCATTGTCGGTAGTGTTGCTCGTTTGTTTTTTGTCAAAGTCGTGTCAGAGCAGCGATGAAAGAGGAGTGTGAGGTTCTCACTGGGCGATTGCGATCTGCTGACGCCAGTCTCGAACCTCACGGTGTTAAACGATGCTTCTTGACAGACAAAATGTAAAGCGCGCGTGTGTTTGTGTGTGTATGTGTGCGTGTTATGGCAAAGAAAACAACAGTGATATGCCCCCTATGAGTTATGAATTACCATTTTGCCCAAGCACATTTGCAATGAACAGTTAACACTGGGTTAAGAATAATAAATTGAAATTTCATAGGGTAACACAGTATTCTGATCACTATTGTGTTAGGAATGAGAGTTAAATCCACAAGTTTTTATCATGTCACAGGCCAGCCATTTTGTCATTTCCTGTCCGCTGCAAATGGTGTCAGAGTTGCTGAGGTCATGACCAATCCAGCCTATCCTGTTTTCTGAAGCTGATTCCTTATATCAAAACAAATACAGTAGTGCAGTGTAAAAATAAACCAATGGATATGGCATAAAATGACCATAGTATCCACTATTCTTGATGGTGATATATCCTTCAAAAACAGTGATACTTTTTATAAAATTAGTTGGTTCTGGAAAAAAATTCTTAACTCAAAGATTTTTGAAGTAAAGACACATTTTCAATGTAAATGCCCTAATTCCTTCCAAATCCCACCCAAATTTAAACATAAATGTTGCCAAAAGCATTAGAATAGGAAACAAATGCGTGTTAATCACATAAAGATTAAAAACAATGGTCAATCAACATCGTTCCCCCCCACTCCCTCTTTAGTTCACATTCTCTCTCAAAAGTGAGCTTTGCTTGGCGTTTTGGAAAGGATCCATCCAAAGACGTTTGCTTTTGTCAACTTTTAAAAACCGTACGAAAAAGTCCATGCCAACAATATCTGCAGAGTGACTGATCAAATACTTTTTCTGGGTGAATTAGATTTGTGTAAAACAGTACACCTCACGGTTGGCGGGGCGAATGATGAGGACATTGCATGGACACATATCTATCCATCTATTAATCAATCTATGTATCGACATAGACACATGGGGAAGAGGTCGCTTTAGTACACAGGTGTCAAAGTCAAGGACAGGGGGCCAAATCTGGCCCGCCACATCATTCTATTCGGCCCGCCATGATGCTTACTAAAGTCTGAATCAAATTTTCAAATTTTCCCATATACACCACAATCACAGTCATTATATTTGACTTGAAATTGGAAAACTAGTTATTCACTTATTTGTTGTGCATTCTGTGTTTAATATGCGAATCAGATGAAATATTCTAATGGTTTCCCCAAATTTATACGGCCCTCGAGAGGAAACCGTAACTACAATGTGGCCCTCAAACAAAAATGAGTTGGACAATGGTGGAGAAGCTCAAAAGTATGTTGCCTTCAATAATCTCAGAGCTTGGAGTAGCAACCATCCTGTATTTTCTACCTTTTATGTCATGAAATTTTCATAAGAAGCAATATTTTTTCGGTTGCGACATTTCAGAACTTGACAATTTCATATGAAGAGACATTCATATGTAGAGGTACCACTGTACAGTACTATGCTGTTGAATTAGAATCAGCGTATTGTTACATTCATCCATTTATTATCCGCACCACATATCCTCACGCGGGTCGCGGACGTGCTGGAGCCAATGTAAGCTGACTGAAGTTTCACACTCTGAAACTGGTGGCCAGCCAATCACAGAATTGACAGTTTTTTTTAAAAAAAACAATAAAATTCTTTATGTGATTGCACGGGAAGCCCTCGACGCTGATTGTGGTTTCCTGCTCGAGCTACTGTTTCAAAAAGTATCCATTCAAAAACAACACGTGGAAATAGTTAGCGTTCAACAAGCATTGTTTCCAAAGAGGCAGGACAAGGAGAACCATTTTAGTTCGAAATCAGACATTATGACTCTGTGTCTTTGTCATATTATTTATTTATTTCCCCCCCCCAAGATAGCGGCGCGTGAACACGCAGCGGCTCCCCTCTCCCGGCAAATTGGCATTTTATTATGTTTGTTAAAGTCATTATAATTGCCTTGCATGCTGGGTCCGAGAGGACAGTAATTCCATCTGTGCTGTATGTCATGCATATTAGCATATTTGACAATAAAGATGACTTTGACTTTTCTTCTTGGATTTTCTTGAAAAGCCCGGCGAACAAATAAGCGAGCAAGACCATTTTGTGATATTGGACGAGGCAGACTAAACAAATTAACCTATTGAACGTGTTTCCTGATCACAAAGTCACGCAGCCTCCTTTGTTTAGTGTGACGGCCTTTTCACCGTCGGTCGTTACTTCATACAATAAACCCCTGTTTAAAAACATCCAAAAAGCAAAGCGTTTTTTTTTTCCGAATCTAGAAAAGTGTATGCTTTTTGTCCCCTTCAGATCAAGAGCAGCCATTTGTGGAGCCCCACGATCAGACACCTTACATCCTGTTCATCCACAAGGATCAGTCTAGCCTTGTGGTCCCTTGCCGTACGTCGTCTCCCAGTACTGTCGTGACTCTAAGAGAGGTAAGACCACTCAGGTACACGCTCATATTCACACAGAGTCTCAGCCTTGTAGGTTGTGGTAATCTGTAAAGGTTGAATCAAGGCTACTGCACTGTTCTTGCTTTTTGGAGACAAATTCATGCGCTCTGTTCGAAGGAAAAAAAATCGGCCCTAAGGATTTGTGTTTGTTGTTATCAATGACGGATAGATATATGAAGGTAACCACAGTGAAAAATAACAACAGCAACCATCACACTGTTGGCGAACGGTTGCACTGTTGGCGAACGGTTGCACTGTTGGCGTCTTCCAATAGATCTTACACGTGTGGTACAGCGCGGTGCTAAACTGAAGGCATCGAAATTGCCTGTGTTCAGTAATAATCCCTGCACCGTCACAAAAAAAAAAACCTAAAACTAAAGATTGGTTAAAAAAATGGGAGCGCAAAAGATAAACCGCAGTACAGCGAGGGTTCATTGCACAAACTTACACCCGCAGTATTTTTACCTTACACATTTTGTGGGTCTTAAAGAAACATGGAATAATTCTCAGGGGAAACGAAGGGAGTCAGTCTGTCTGCTTCCTGTACGAACAGGAAGGTGGTCCAAGAGTGTTTTTGCTCAGAATGGAATCTCCCGCTAAATTTGGTCCTTTCAGGAAATGCAAGACAAAACCTGTACACACTGTGTCCAGTCACAGGAAACAACAAGGTAACCTGCTTGATGGACTCTTGACTTTTGATACTATTTTCCTTGGGTGCCACAAGAGTAGCCCTCTTGTGAAACTTCTGAGCCTGTCAGAGCTCCGTACCACTCATTCCCCTCAACAATAAAGTTGCCAATCACGCTGCTATTTGTGGCACTGATTTAGAACTGCGTGACTTTGTGCCCACTTGTGGACAAACAAGCTGTCTTGAGATGGAAGGGATATTGGCGGTGTGACCTTCCTGCCATTGGTAAATCAATGGCGCTCCTCCTTCCTGCTGCCTTTCCTTCCTTCCCTTTCCGCCCACGGTGATTTCTGGCAACAAGCATGAGCATTCACAGACAGCACAGTCTTTTCAAAGTCCACCATGTACTGTGCTGTCCCCATAACATGTAACTGGAAACGTCACGGATTGGTGTGTGTAATTCTAACAACTGTGACTTCAACACACCTAGAGCAGCAAAGCATGCCAACAGAACAAAACGGAATGAACAACTGCAAATGCAATCACCAAAATGTTCAACCAAACCCGCTTTCATTTCATCATACTTTGTGTTTGTCAAACAAATGTCTCCCAGCTTCATGCTAACATCTCATGTTCAATGTCATATCACCTTTATTTACAGCTGTCACCGTCCTCAGAGAAGATTGACAATGATTGGGACCCAAAAGTGGGCTTTAGAATTCCCTACAGCCCTGAGACTGTGTACGACATGCTAATATGCACTGCTGTCGTCAATGGTCAGCAGTTTAGCTCCATGTACATCCCCAAAAGACTGTGTGAGTGTGATTTTTTTTTTCAAGCAAATAAACTCGAAAAGACCAGTGGTCCGACGGAGACGTCTCTGTTTCACACATGTCTTTCTGTCCCGTTTTCTCTCTCCCCCATGGACAGCACTTTATCTTGAGAATGTGACAATCACCCCAGAGCGGGTCAGAGTGCTGGTTGGTGACACACTCTTCCTCAACTGCACCGGAGTGACCACCTTCGGTGAAAGAATCAGCTTTACGTGGGATTTCCCAAGAAAGAAAGTAAACGAGACACAGCCAAACTGCAGCTTGGAGTGGTTTTAATGTTTTCATGGGATTTTATTTATTTATTTTTTCTCCCTGCCTTCAGGAAAACCGCCATTTCACAAACAAGACCAGAGACATCCCCACTCTTGCATTTACAATGAGCAAGGCATTAGTGTTGCCTAACATTACAATGGAGGACAAAGGCTTTTATCGATGCAAAGCTGAGATTGCACCCACTAAACATAAGAATGCCACAGCGAAGGTCATTGTCTACGGTGAGCATCTGTCAATGTTTGACTCGGAATTTTAATTCATATATAATAACAGTATATGCTGGGGATTCACTGTATTCCATATGTTGCCAAATTCTAATCTGTTTTCTTTCAGAGCACCCTTTCCTCAACATCTCATACAAGCACCAGGGTACAATGGTTGTCAGGGAGGGTAGAAAGAGGCTGGTGTTCGAGCCCAAGGTCAATGCCCTACCTGCACCAGATATGCTGAAATGGCAAGTTGTGGTTTTCCATAGATAAAAGTCGACTGCCAACTCGCTTGTTTTCCTCGAAATGACTTATTTGTTTGGCTCCCAGGTATAAAGACGGAGTCCCCATCCTGAAGAATTCCACCTGCTACAAAATTTCCGGCTACAACTTGATCATCTCTGATGTGCAGCAGAAACACGATGGGGTCTTTACCCTAAGTCTCGGAAACCAAGCCCATCGCCTATACCGGAACCTGAGCTACACGTTGGAAGTTGAGGGTAATCCGCTGCTACTACTACACTGAACTCTCTAAGAAAAATAACTGCTGTACAGTATTGTAAAAGACAATTTTTTATATACAGTAAAGTGTCGTTATATCGATATCGGATATATCGATAGTCCCGGTTATATCGATACTATTTCTATGCACGCACGGAGAAAATGACATGCTAACAGGGTCGGATATATCAATAGTCCCGGTTATATCGATATTTTTTCGGACTCCCTTGAATATCGATATAACGAGACTTTACTGTATTTATATATTTTTCTCTATTCATATTTCATTTCATTCAAAGGTCTCCAGTCATTACAGTTCTGTTGGCTGATTAGTGAAGCTAGCTAGCACACGTTAGCTTAGCCATCATGATAACCCTATGCTTTAAAACTTAGCTCGAGATAACTGAACGTTTTTTTTTAATCATTTTATGTTCACAAATGTATTTCTACCAGGTGTACACGGAGCTTTTGAATGTTAATATTTCTTTCACTCTTAATAGCCACAAGAGGCACTTTATACAATGTCCGAAAAGCGTTCCTGTAACTGTTGCGTAACGATATCCTTGCTCTCACATTCACCATTGAAGTTCTTTTGTTTGTCTTCTGCTGCTTTTTTTTGAGTAGCGTTGTAGGCAGAAAGTGATTTCATGTTGTCAGTCCTCGAGCATTACTCCAAACATCAATTTCTTCTGTTTTTATTCTGTCCTGAGGTGTAACAAAGATGTTAATGGGAAATCAGAGTAAAAGTACACATTTGATTAAGTACAGTAACAAAGTATTTATACTCCATTACATTACAAAAGTGACTGGACAACAGGTAGGCCCTAGTATGAGAGGAATTTGTGTGCTTGTTGATTTCAGAGAAAGATTAACATCAATGCCGTGGCAGCTGTTGTTGATTAGTGGGATTGTTTAGTCGGTCCTTGGCGCAGTGTGTCAACGGGGCCTGGCTGCGATTTGAAAACTCAAGTGCTCAAGACCCCCCCTGGGGTCACAGCAGCCTTTGTTTGCATTTTCACCACTTGTACATTGGACAATACATAAAGAATTGGGCTGCTTTTAGACTCAAAAATGTTGTCAACACGGCCTGTACGGGTGAGGCTTGTCGAAAGCCACATATGAAATTTTGAGGGCAAACAGGGAACCCTCATTTGCTGTAGGGGACACGTTTAACACCCACTGCGAAAATGGAGTAGTTAGCTATAAGTGAATGGAAATTAGCATAAATGCTAAGGTATTTATCTATCACAATGTTGTTTCATTTTGAGTATTGATCGATACTAACTTCTGATCATGTACTTCAGCGATTTATCACAGAGGAAACGAAAGAAAAAGCAATGTTACCTTTACACTAATATACTGTAAGAGTTGTATTATCCAGTGATTCACGGGTCATTCCTGATTTATGAGGCTCCAGAATGACATCAGAAAAAAAGAAACTGTTGGTGGGAAACTAAATTATTGTAACGAGAGAGCTCAACAAAACTCCACAAATCAAAATGATAAAATGCATTTGATATGTGGTGTACGGTCAATGTTTTTATGAATGAGAATCAAAAAGCCTTTAATAGTCCCACAATGGGGAAATTTGCAATCCACAGCAGCAAAATTGAAAGGGCGAGAGGGTATTCTATGCACAAATGAAAACGTCGGGAGACTGAAATTTACAATTGCACAAAAAGAACCGTACATAGTGCAAAGTATAAAAATATACAAAAGTATAGAAAGCACATTATGTCACACCATAATGAACTTCTTTTAAATTAATATATATTGATGATTGGGAAATTATATAAATCCAATCTTTGATATGATCAGTGATCCTATGAAAATGGCGTATAATCAGTGCCAAGTTCTCATTTTTTAATCAGTTTGGGAGAAATCTTATTACAAACATTCAAACGACAACTACTTTAACACATGCTACAACAACAGATACTTCTATAATCTGGAGCACTTGTCCTTCTTACGGTCATGAGCATGACTTAGTGTGGGAGAATGCCAAATGATTTCATAGCATTCCGCAGATATTAAAGTGCCAAAAATGTTAAGGAAAAATTTATAGTGTCCCGTGTCGCATCACTAAAACGTATTGGAGCGACATAAAATAAAGTGCACAAATAAACAATGCCGAGAGGGATTCTGGTTTAAATTAAGAAACTATGTAAATGTCATTTATCAGCTATTGATAGTTGACAACATGAAGCACACATTCAGAGGGGGAAATAGTACTCACATTCTGTACTTAAGTCGAAGTAAATACGTTAAAAGCAAAATGTAGAGGTACCAATTCAAAACCTATACATAATTATGCAGATTAAATATTTGTATATGGTTGTTTTCTTCACAATTGACGACACAACTTAAAAAAAGAGGCAAATAGAGAAAAGGTCAAATATAGTAATTGAGTATTTGGACTTGGTTACTTCTGACCTCTGCTGATAGAAACCACGTTGGTGGCAGCGATACTGCTGGGCTGGCACAGCGAGGTGAGATTTATGCTGTGGGTTCAAGCTGAGAGAGCGGCCAAAGGCTGCGCCGCAACTTCAGAGGTGACGTGAGGATCTTTGTGATAAAAGAGTTCGTGTTGAATCACTCGTCAGGGCGGCGGATAATGGCGGGGTTACGCTCTGACCCCGCCTCCCCCGGCTTGCCCATCATCCAGCCATTCTTCTCTGCACAGCATCTACAGGACAAATGGTGTCAGTGGCACCGTCTTCACGGCGATCCATCATGACTGTCATTGCTCATTAGAAAGACATTATGAGATTCCGGCAGTGAATTGCGCTAAGGCTGAGGCGGGGGGCTCACCTAGAACAGGAATGTTGAAACGCTTTTAAAACAGGGGCACAGACAGAAAAATCCAAGTAAACTCGAATGGCCTTTCACGTTGTGTTCATGAAACCAATTCAATATTACATCGGTCAATAGAAGCATCAAGTTAAGTTAACATCCATCCATCATTTTATCTATCCCAATTGATTTTGGGCAACAGGTCTTGTGCACCCTGAACGGGTAGTCAGCAGGGCACAAAGGACAATTGGAGTGACAAATAATCGACTCTGCATGTTTGTGGAATTGCGAAAGGAAACCAGAGGACCTGGAAAAAATCTAAACAGGTAATGGGAAGAAAATACAAACTCCATACAGGAAGGACAGAGCACAGAACCGAATCCATGACCCCTGCACTATGGGTGGACATCCGAACCAGTTGAGACTGAGCTGTTATAGTTAAAAACATGGAAAGAAAAAAAATGTACATAAGAAAAAAGTTCAAATTTATGCTTTGCATTAGTAGTAAGAAAACAAAGAAATGTTTAACTGTAGTAAAAAAAAAGTAATAATAATAATAATATTTATTTTTTGTAGTATTAAATTTTATTACAATTTTACATTTTCAAAGTATGTGGCGTTTTTTTTTAATATGGCCTAATATCTTGTATGATTTAAAGAAAAGATTTAGTCAAATTGTCAGAACACATTTTCTTTTCAATTAAAAAAAAAAAATCGAGATTAACATTTTTATATATTTTACAATTTTATAGAGCACTTTAAAACCGACAACTCTGCACAAGTGCTCTAAATAAATTTTGTAAAAAAACAGTTAAAACAGTAAATAAATAACATGAAAACGCTAAAGAAAATACAAAAAACAAAGACATTGCATTCTCTCTCATTCAAGGAGATTGAAAATTGAATTTCAACAAATAGGTGACACCTTGTGGGTCGATTGGGAAGGACGGCCATCTAATATTGCAGAGGTTCAGGGTTCGATTCCGACCCCAGACTTCCTGTATGGAGTTTGCATGTTCTCCCTGTGCGGAAGTGCGTTTCTCTGGATACTCCAGCTTCCTTACATTCCAAAAACATGCGTGGCACGTTAAGGAAACATTCTAAATTGTCCCTTGGTGTGAATGTGAGCGCGGATAGTTGTACGTCTGTGTGCTCTGTGACTGGCTAGCAACCAGTTCAGGGTGCACCCCGCCGACTACCCGACAACAGCATCACCATAACCCTCCTGCGGATTTGATACATTTTCAAAAAGTGTTTCTTTTTCTTTGATTCTCTCAGTGAAACCAAGTATTTCCGAGTCAGAGTTTGCCCCTGTGGACATTCAGCCCTACATGTTTGGCAAGCGCCACCAGCTGACCTGCACCGCTTACGGCAGACCGGCGCCACATATCACCTGGCTCTGGCAACCATGTCACACAGACCCGGTCCTCAAACAGTAAGTGCTCGTCATTCTCGTTGCCTTATCTCGCAGGGATACTCCAAAATTGCTGCATTTCAACTTCTTAATGGGCTCCGGCAATAAGCTGCCGTCTGTTCTCACTCTCCTGCTGTCAAGAAATGGGAGTCTGGTGTATACTTTGAGGAAACAAAATGACCTGTTTGGATATTTCCTCAAATACAGCAGTTTATCACTCTCGGTAGAACTTCGCTATAATAGTGCCATGTAAAACTAGAAACAATTCAATGGAACATTATGCATTCAAAATCTTCACCCAAATCATATTTCCTCTTGCAAACGCTTACTTGAATTTACTAATATATAATGCATAACATCGTCGAAAGAATAACGGAGATTAGCGGAGATGTGACACCAATTATAAATCTTCAAGTGCTACTTTTGACACACATGGAACACAAAACCGGTTTATTTTTAAATGACCTACAGATTTACATGGACTGTACATCCTCTCTGCTCTGTCACAACCTTTTTCTTAACTACTCCACATATGCTACAGTCATTTTGGGGACTAAGCCACCAACCTTTTTGCAATTGAAGCGAAAAGAGGAAATTGGGCCAGTGATTTAAAAAATGTTGGCAGGATTCTTTTTATCTCCAAATTTGTGGAAATTACCTCAAATCTGGCCCGCCGCATCATTTTATTCAGCCCACAAAAGCAAATCCAACTTGTGAAACTCCATGTTGCTTGCGAAAGTCCGCAAATGTCCGTAATGTATTTTCCCATGTGAACTACAATGACAGTCATTATTTTTTACTTCTAATTTGAAAACTACTCATTCATTAATTTGTCGTGCACTCTATATGTAATATGTGGAGGGGATGAAACATTCTAATGGCTTCCCCAAATTCTCGTTGCCTTATAGATGTATGTAGAATATAAAAACGGCCCCCCGAGAGGAAACCATAACTACAATGTGGACCGCGGCAAAAAAAATTGTTTGACACACTTGTATTTTTATGTGTGAAGACATGGACTACTCATATGGTCATTGCGGGGCTAATTGTTGCCCACGGGTGTTGCAGTGGTGACTTTCCATAGCTGCGGTTGTGAATGTGTTGTGAATAGTTATCTGCCTCTGCCTTCTGATTGAATTGACGGCCAGTCATGTGATATGCGGCATAAGAGAAAAAATGAATAGATGGATAGACATGGACCCCACATGCTGTGCTCATATCTTATATACAAAACATCCACCTAGACAAAAGTGTATATGATGAATGGGTGCACGTCTACTGTTATAAGGGGGAAAACAAAACTTGAGCCTTAAACTGTACACAGTAATTCCGTTGATGCGGAATCTCAAACCACCCCGGAGTGCCAGTAAATAACCCAACAACACATCTCCACTGTCTAAATTGACTCAGAACACAGCAAATTAATCAAAGTAAAGTAGCCCTGGAGAAGTGCCCTCACATTTGAGGTCAGCGCCTTCGGATTCCAAAGAGGAAACAGTGGGGAGATATATTACCGTTGATCCCTCCCCTGTAATTCTTCGTGTACGATGAGTGACTGCTGCTGAATACCAGCCTGCTAGTGAACCCACAAACAAGATGAACATTCCCCAAGATCCCGGCCGCTCCGTGACAGCGGGAGATCTGCGAGCCATAAGATCAACAAAACAATGGGCCATTAGCCTCGGGTTATCAGGAACCTGCACCATTCGCAAAAACAACACGCGCGTGAGTTAAGAAGGCACGCCTCACTTATTCCCGGAAATACTAAATTGCATTATGCTTTTAGCAAGGTGGGGAGGGGCTGGCGGGGCATATATGTGTGGGTCAAGTTTAAAATAGTTGTACAATGAATATAAAAAAGAAAATTTCAAATATTATTCATTCCAGTGAGGTGCGGTGAGGTAAATGGCTGGTGAGGCACTGACGTCATCACAGTCAGATTGACAAACATATGAACTCTACAGAGTAGCTTATTCACCATTTGATTGGAAACAGTTAACGTGGTTTGTTTAAAATGTCATGTCAGCATTCTTTATATAAACTGTATCATAGAAAAAAAGAATAAAAAAACTTTATTAGCGTGTTACCTTTACTTATAAAGTCCATGCGCCGCTCATTCTGAAGAAAGGCATCGATAACTTCCTTATCTTTATTCAGTTTCAAAAGTCTCTGTAGTTCTTTCAATTTAGATATGTAATCCTCCATTCTAAAACTAAGGCCAAGCAACACGAAAACGACTGGATGGTTGCACGTAACTTGCTAACTGTTTACTGTAGCTTGCTCTCACTAATTCTATTATTCTGCAGCCGAGGAGGCGCAAGAAGAATCTGTAATCACCAGCGCCCACTGTCATGAGGCAGGAGATCTATGTGCCTCACCTAATCACACAGTTTTGATAAAAATAAAATAAAATAAACTGCAGTACAGTGTTCATAATGTAGAGTGACTCTATATTACAGTAAAGTCTCGTTATATCGATATTCTCGGGAGTCCGAAAAATATCGATATAACCGGGACTATCGATATATCCGACCCTGCGCGCATGTAATTTTTTCCTTGCGTGCATAGAAATAGTATCGTAATAAGCGGTACTATCGATATAACCGATATCGATATAACGAGACTTTACTGTATATACACCAGCTAAACTATAGAAATTTAGTTCATATACTAAAAGTGTTTGAACACTTTATTAGCGATATGCAGAGGGACAGCAATGCGGTCTCACTGCAGAGCAGGCCAGCACAGTTAGCATAGTCATTGCGCAATCAATGGTGAGGCTCAGCCGGCTGCTGCCTCACCGCTCGTCTCAGCCGGCTGCTGCCTCACCGCTCGTCTCGACTTAGTATTTGATCGGTAAATGTGAAAATTCAGCGATTTTGAAAAAAAAAAAAATCAAAAATGGTGAAGTTAAATGGACAAGAACTTTAAAGTACAACTCAGTAAATGAATAGAACTGTTTAATTAATTTTCATTTGATATTTCCATGATGGCAGGTGAGGCACGGCCTTACCTGCCTCCCCTGACTGCACATCACTGATTCATTCTCTTTTATAAAGACTCAACCCTCACTTAGTTTTATCATTTGCTTTAGTTTTTCAGAATATCAGAAAGCCTTTCATCGTCCCACAATGGGGAAATTTGCAATATCAGTTGTCCGAAAACTTCACAAGAAATATTGTATTACAACAGCAACAACAAAATATGTGATTAAAAAAAATCACAGCAGTACCTTGACTTAGGTTGAATTTGTTACCCCACCAAGCTTACAACTGAACTTCCTCAGATGAGTCCAAAAAAACCTGGACTCATCCATTGGAAATAGCACAGCCATCTTATGTATAGTAAATACAGTTACATATACAGTGATACCTCAGCTTTCGAACTTAATTGGTTCCCAGAAAGTGTGTGTAAGGCAAAGAGTTCATGTGCCAAACATTTATTTCCCATAATAAACCATTAAAAATGAGAACAATCCATTCCCAGGTCCCCAGAAAACATGCATTTCTTTTAAATAAGCCTTAAAACTACATAAAATATAACTTATTTATGTATAATAAATGTCCTATTGTATTGTAATGAAAGAAATAAACTGCACTGTATATTAAAGTCGTTTTATTTACCTTTGTGATGGTCGTTGACGTAGTTGCCTCTTGATGATAGCCGAGTGAAGTTGCTGTGCTTTCTCGTCGATAACACCCTCACTCACACGGTCCCCTGCTGGCTGATTTTCGTTAATCCAAATCAACAGAAGTTTTTCAACCTCTTCTATTGACTGAGACCTTTGCATAGACAACACAGAAACACCTTTAGCCACAGGTAGCAATGGCCGACTAAGCATACTGGTACTGGGACGTTAAGTCACAGAAACGCACACCTCGTTCGTGTTTTTCCATGATCTCCTTCTTCTGCTCGACCGTAATTTCCATTTGTGTCCTCTTCGTCTTAACACTAGCCTGTGCTGGGGTCTTTTTTGGTCCCATAATAGAAAAAGTACGCCACTCGATAGTAAACCACTTTTGCACTCAAAGACTCAAAGAAAGTGGGTGTGGAAAACTAGTCCGCCACCCACCCTGGCGCTGTTTGACCGTGTGGTCTGGTGTTGATCCGCCGAAAACTAGTCCGCCAGTCACCGTAGCGCTGTGTGGTTTGGTCTGTCCGCCGAAAAGTAGTTTGAATGCCAAGATTATATTCTTTGCGAATTTAATGTTTGTAAGGCGAAACGTTCGTGGGCTAAAGTGTTCGTAAGCCGAGGTATCACTGTATCATATATGCTTTACACAGTATTTTTATACTTTGCACTTTGTACAGTTCTTTTTATGAAATATTTTTTGGTGTTGTACAGTTGTCTTCTGTCATTTTTTTGTACATGCTATACTTTGTTTTTTTTTCTTTTTGACCTCCCCCCATCAGCCCCACCCCGTTCATTTGCTGCTGTAGATTGCCAATTTCCCCACTGTAGGACAATTAAAGGCTTTTTGATTTTGAAATATTCCCATAAATTCATCCCAGCACCTCCAAAAACCATTTTTGTAAACATTTTAACAAAGCCAAAATCCACACCAAAACACACCGTAGCATTTGTCTTTGTGTGTCTTTAAGATTTGTGGCCAAAATGGATGCTGTCATAGATTCAGACTGCAGTTTGAGTGAATAGATAAAAAAAACAGTGTCAGTCATGCATGTTCAAACACTTAAATATGAATGAAAACACTCACAAGGAGCATGGAGAAGGTTAAACTAATTGTGTGGCGAGCAGCCATCCTGATTGACTTTAAACTCTGCATGTCACTCAGTAAGCCACAGCCTTTATTTTTATTTTTTATTTCGCTTCACAAAAATGTTTTTCCCACTCGAATTTGGATGTTGTTGATCATAACCTTGATGAGGGTTAAGCAAAGTAGAAATAATCAAAAGCAGAGATCACACGTAGTGGAGAAAGAAGATTCTGGGCTGTAGTCACTCCAGCCTGGTGGGTGGTGAATCGTGCAAAATGTTTGTTTTATCAAACTTGACCTCGCAAGTCCTCAACACTGTAAATTCATTCGAGATCATATCTCGTCTTTGGACGGAGGGGAAGCAGTCAATCTGAGGAGGCTGATAGGCGCAAAGTGCTTTCCAAACCTTAACTGATGGCTGTGTGAAAGGAAAAGAAAAAAGAAAAAAAAAATCAACATTCAGAATGCTGACATGTTCACAAACTGGAACCTGACGCAGAACAGATGGAAAAGAAAATCCATCGTTCATTTTCAAGCCTACTTATTTTTCTTTTTCCTTTTGACAGTCGCCTCTTAATTCCATATCGAAATCAATGCCACTTATGTCTCGAAAATGGCCCTCAAGCCAGATTGTGTTCACACCTGCTGTAAAAAGTCCCGGGGTGTCATTGTGGGTTGCCAGGTTGCAAAGTTATCAGCGGTCTCCTGTTTAACTGCCAAGGTTTACGCATCAGCCTTATCTCCTTGGACCAGATCATGCTAGCGTTTCCTGTTGGAGGTGACGCACAGCCAGGCCCTTCCTGTCGCTCTGGCCGTTTCCTACGGGGCCTTTTCGTCTCATCAGGTTGATTGTTTGCCACCGCAGGCGGCGACGGCTTTGGAGGCTTGAGAGTGTGGGGGGTAATCTTATTTTGCTCTCAGACTTAGCAGAAAAGACGTTGAGGTGTTTATTCTATGTGGCAGAGACCCAGCAACCTAGGTTCCATGGACTGTCACGGTTCAACAGAAGCAGACTCGAAAACCGCGGTCTTAATAAGTCCATAAAAAAATACTTATTGACACAAAATGGGGTGTGAAGTCAAAAGGTACAAATAATGATTATGGTAAACACCAGAAAAAGTGAGTAATAAAAGGCACTTATAATAAGCAATGAAAGTACAAATGAAAATCGCTGTTCTCAAAAGGACAAGAGAAGCAAATCACGAAAAATGCAAACCAAGAACACCTTATCAAACCGAAATGACAACGCACTAGAAAGCGGAGAGAAAAAAAGGGAGAAGAGTCATTCTACTTGTGCACTGAATTGCCGTTGTAGTTGTATCCAAACACATTGGCCTGAAATTAACTCATTCACTGCCAAACCATTTGCAAAAATGTGTCCACTTCAGTGCCAGGGTTTTTGTCATTTTCACTCAAATTACCAGACCCACAGAATATTGAGTTTTAGGACTACATAAACATTCAATGCGGCCTAAGAAACTTGAGACTCTCTTCTTTCATCAGAAAAAAATAGTTAATTCCTAAATTATATGGGTCTGGAGTTATCTGAGCTTCAAAAGCTGTACAAAAGGCAAATGCTGCCCCATCGTGGGAGGGAAAAGCATTGCCAGAGGTCTGACCAGCGCTTTATTGGCATCCCCGTAAGAAAAGCCAAAACCTGAACAAACTCGGGAATGGCGCTCCACGTCATGTTTTTCAATCACCAAATAAATTTGGGAATGGCAGTGAATGAGTTAAATACCTATTAGACAGAATGGTTGCTCAAATGGTTATACGGTCAGCCATTTTGATCTTTTCCCATATTTCTTTGAAAATGACGCTACTGATAGTGACACGAGTCCAATAGTGTTCCTACTGCAGGGTCGTTGTTTACTAGCTACCTTCACTTGTGCGCTAGCATGCCAAAACCGGCACTCCCAGTGGGAACATGACTTTGTTTGACACACTTGTTCTTCTATTCCACCGAATTATCTTCCCTCGTGAGGACAAAAACCTAACCAACAGCACATGGAATGAATATCAAAGAAACAACGCTCAATCGGACAGGTCGGCATTCTCTCTGCGGAGTCTCCGCGTGGTGACAGCTGTGAAGCTATTACAATGAAATACAATCACATAACGGCTGTGCTGGTTTTCATTCCATCTGGGCAAGCGTTTAACGCAAATATTGTACACGATATATTGTTTGGCGCTGAGCACGTATGTTTGTTTTTCTTCATACTTGCAGTGTGACATGATAGCCACTTTTACGGCCATTGTTGCCTCTCTCGCAGATGCATCGTCTACTCGGAGCCAATGGTGGTCACCGTGATGGAAAAGGGAAATGCCGGTAACAGGATCGAGAGTATAAGGACCAAGCCTGAATTGGTTCAAGGAAAAAACAAGGTATGCCTTTGTTTCAGTGGATTATTTTTTTTTGGTTCCATTTCAAATATTGTTGACAGCCCGGTTTTTAGTGGGACTAGTACTGGCCAATATCAAGACAATATCGAATGGCAAGGCCGGATTGAAGTGGAATTCTTCCACAAGGAGCACATTAAAGTCATATTCGTCATCTGAAAGGAATAAATCCTTTCCAATTCACTTCCAATGAATAACTCTTCCATGTGCAACTGTGACCAAAACACATAAAAATGTGCCTTTATGGCAGTCGCTTTTGAGGAAATGATTTATTCCTTAAGGGAGTGACCAGGAAAATGGGACATGGGTTTTTGTCGTCGTTGCTTTTTTTTTGTTTGTTTTTGTTTTGGTTTTGGATTGGCAGGCGCATCCCCAAATCTGAAAATGATTGCATTGTTTTTAAACTGCATGCTGACACCAGAATTGTGCCATTAGCTGCTTGTAACACCCTCAAAATAAAAAATTACATTTGTGTGCTTTATAATATAATAACAATAATAATAATAATGCATTTCATTTATAAGCGCCTTTCAAAACTCTCAATGACACTTTAAAGTCACAGGATATTTTTTCTGCGGGTGAGCAGCGGCAGCCACACGCGCCAGCGTTCACTTAACAATAAATCTGATAATACACACATTGAACGATTCAAAAATGTATCCCAACCCATCTCGGGCAACTTTGTGATTTATGCCACCGTTTTATTGGACATTTACTCCGCATTTGATGAACAGAAGTTAATTTTAGCCATCTAGGTGGCAAACACATGAAATACAGCCACATTACATTGATGCTCATATGACATCATGAAAAATATATACCGTATTTTCCAGTGTATAAGGCGCACCTGAGTGTAAGGCGCACCCCCAATAAAAGGTGGATTTTAATTAGTTTTCAATATTTAAGGTGCACCGAACTATGAGGCACAACTTCAATGAATGTAAAAGTTTTCCAAATCAAATATATAAGTATATAAAAGTTTTCCAAATATAAGGCACACCACATTAGAAGGTGCTACGGTAGAGGCTGGGGTTACGTACTACTTCTTCTTCAGGGGGAAATGGAGTCGTGGCTGCTGACAATTGTTGCGAGACCTGTTGAGGCTCATGTTACTCCACATTTAAGGCGCCCCTGCGTATAAGGCGCAAGGGCATCTTTTGAAGAAAATGAAGGCTTTTGGGTGTGCCTTATACACCAGAAAATATGGTACCTTTCAAAAACTACCGCATTTACGTACATACATTCAACTGTTTATATGCAGACAATGCACATATTGAAATGTAATGAAGGCTGATACAGTATAAGACAAACCTAAATCAGATCGAGGTAAACAAATAAAATTGTCTTTCGGCTGTAATGTGATTTCAACAATCATTGCTCATTCCATCACGTAAACCCGAAAGAGAAAGAATAATGACCCAATTCCTGTTCGCTTCTTTTCACCTCAAACATAATCAAGAGCAGGCTTGACTGCATCGTGTGGTTCTTTCTATAGAATAAACATTTCAGATCTTGACTGAGTCCAACTAGGACACAAATTGATTAAAACAGAAATAATTGTGTTCTTTTTTCTTTCCTCCATAGCTCACTTGTCTGTGGATGTGGATGAAAAGTAGAAAATATATTTTTACCAGGCTCAATAATTGTAAAAGTTGCCATTTTCACAGGGCATCGTTTCTAATACGTGCCCGTTATAAATAGTGGAGCCCCACTTGTTTACAAGTACCTGCGGCCGAAAGTGTTTGCTTTATGAGGGTGATGACGAGGGGTCAACGATAACAAGCCAGAATTTAAAAGGCGAGGGATTTGCTGGCAAATTCCTTTCTGTCACTCCACATAAATCGCGTCGGCCTGTGAATTAGACGCTCCTCACAACGGGGACGGGGGGACGCCGACCACAGCTGCTCCCCCAGAAGGTCGGCGAGTGAAAAAGTTTGGCGGGGTGACAACAAAAACGACAGAACAGTGAGAAGATAGACTGACTGTTTATTGCTCTTGAGTGACATCATCATCATATTGGATGTCCCAAAATTCCTTGTCAGGTTTTGGGCGAATTTGGTTGGAGTTTCTCTTTGGATAAGCTTAGAATAAATGACATGATGCTGTAACAATATAATTATTATTGTGCTTGGATTATAATATATATATATATATATATATATATATACATATATACTTACAAACTTAATTGGTTCCCAGACAGAGTGTGTAAGGCGAAAAGTGTGTATCTCAAAAAAGAAATTTCCCATAGGAAACCATTAAAATGGGAATAATCCGTTCCCGGGTTTCCATAAAATATACTTTTCAACTAAATAAGCCTTAAAACTACACACAACATACCTTATTCTATGTATAATAAATGTGCTATTGTATTGTAATGAAAGAAATACACTGAATTGTATCATAAAGTCACTTTATTTACATTTGTGATGGTCATTTATGGCTTGATGGAATGTCATTGGAGGTCGTAGGTCAAAGGGAATTGCTGTTTGGAAAGAGAGGCGCATTACATGAGGACTGTAATTAAAGAAATAAACTGTGCTGTAAAATAAAGTTTTATTTACCTTTTTGATGGTCGTTGAAGGCTTATGGAAGGAGAGTCACCTTCCATAAGGACTGTTGGTAACTTAACCTCTGGTGCTGTTCGGTCGTGTGCTTCCGCCGAAGATCACTCCACCAGCCGTGGTGGGTGTGTATTATAAAAATAGTGCTTATTATAAGGTTTAATTTTCATAAATTTGACGTTTGTAAGACAAAAAGTTTGTAAGTTGAGGTGTTTGTAAGTTGAGGTTTCACTGTATATAAAATCATGCCTACTTCTTGGCCTTACGGTCTTAAATAAGCAGCACAACAGGTAACTGCTCAGTTTTAATTGCATGCATGAAGGACCTAAATTTTAATGGGGGAAAAAAATTGCGAGTAAGTTGTTATGCTCTGCCACTGACCGTGACTAGAGAAATTACCATCTCTCATTCGTGCCTTTTTTTCAATGTTGTTGTTCCATTGCTGTCTTCCGGTACCCAATGACATTTTGGCAAATGAGTAGGAAAAAAATTAAAATCAGCCTGGTTATGGATATTGCTTAATATTGAATTTGGCAATTGGAATCACATGAAGTCATTGCAAGTCTGAAGATTGTTTAAAAAAGTCTATTGATGCTGCACTGACAACACTCTTTTTTGTTAATAGGTATTCACTGCTTTGAGGCACCCCCCCGGCCCTTTACAATAATTACCTTGTTGTTCCCATTCAGACTCTGAGCACCCTGGTGATTGGAGAAGCCAGCATGTCGGGAAATTACTCCTGTTTGGCCCAGAATGAAAACGGCAAAAGCATCATGACTATCGCTTTCTTTGTTAGCGGTAAGTGGTCGGTACATTTTCTTTTCATAATTACGCAAAATTATACGGGATGCATACCACATGATTTCCTTGTCTGACTTGAGAAGTCATTATAGAAACATGGAATGAGCAGGTTGAGCGTACATTGTGCAATAACGACACCTGCGGGGGGCATTAATTGAAACCACATTCCCTTGCAGCTGAGCGGCTTCGGGGTGTAAGCGAGGCGAATTCATCCTGAGCCAGATGGTGCGCCATAATGGCACCCGTTAAAAAGCAAACAAACAAAAAAGCTATGAATAACTACATTCTTTCCAGTGCAAGCAGGTCATTGTTTTTCCCCCTTTTATCTGTGAGGCCTCTGCTATGAGAATTTGCATTTTATATGCATCTGGGCATTTCCAAATGTTCCCAACATTAAATAATGCATTGCGGAACTGCCAGTACAACATAAAAAATAGTTGACATGCAGGAAAAAAGAATCACAATTTTTTTTAGGCAAAATGGCTCAAACCTCACAAATTACTAGACTACAGCATGGGAGAATTCCCAGGAGGAATGTGACTCTGGTCCAGAGGTGATGAAGATGAGAGATGGTGGAATGCCGATTAAAAAAAAAAAAAAAAAAAAAAAAAAAAAAAAAAAAATGAGGACAGAATTGTAACAACAGCTGTCTTCTGTTACGGAACACAGAATGCTTCCCAGCGATGTGAATAAACAAGCACAGTCTGGTCCCCTTGGGGCCCGCGTTGAGCTTCCCTGCAATTGGCTGACTGCTGCGGCACCATCAGCGACGCGGTCGTGCACCAACGTGCTTCCAATTATCGGTGATGAAACAGGAAATAACTCGCATTGGACATTCCCGTCGCTGCTCTCTGTCTTCAACACTGGCCGGCACAGGAATTTGGTACCTGGGCCTTCAGGGGGGACCTTATCCACCTTCTTTTAATACCACCTATCACTTCGTAATTACTAAAAGAAAGCAGCAGTGTGACATAAAAACGCACATCACCATGCCATGCACATCTGGAGCAGTTTACAGTCATGATGTATCTAATCGTGAGTAAAATCGACACGCACGGTACTCAGCAGAGACGCTGATGATTACATGTATGAATGCGGGAAGATCACCAGAGATGCGTTGTCCTAGTTGTACCTGACCGTAAAAGGTTTTGCTTAGACACAACTTTTTATAGGACAGAAAAATGATGGCATAACCAAGGGCCTATGCTGTCTTTGAGAGGAACAACAAAAAAGGAGATTGACTGTTAAGGCCCCCTTTATCGCTGATATCGTGCAGGTGAGAGGCCAGCTTGAATAAATTCATTGAAATAGTTTTAGCCAGCTCGAAGCTTGTTTAAATATTTTACACAAACCTTAAAGCCGTTTCTCATTCTCATACTTTCAAAAATTGGGAGTGAATTATACAACCTTACTTTGAAAGCATAAAAAGAATAATTGTACTCACACAGTAAGACGAGCAGCGTGCTTGTTTCAAGCTCATGTTACTCGCAGTTGAAGTTTTAACTGTAAAGTAGAAGAGTATGTATTTGGAAGTGCACATTCAAACACCAAAATGTTCAACCAAACCAGATAATGTCTAAATCCCACGAAGCTTATTTCAAACATACAGTATAAAAAATTAGCAACCCCCCCAGAAAATACAAACAGAAATTCGCATTGAGGTGACTTTAATTATTACCCTTCCAACAACTCAACTTGTTCTTTGACACACTGAGAGCAGTAACGGGTAAGAAAATAATCCTCACAGGGATGTACTGTATTCTCTCGGATGACTATTACTGCCACTTAGTTGAGGAACTTCTTTGCCTCTTCTTACTCTTAAGTAGGTGCCTTCCAGTCAACGTGGCACTCAAAACGATGTTGCTTTAATGGTAAGGTAGCTTGGGTTCACTGTATAGTTTATATTGTGGGAGCCAGCACTACTTTTATGATGCCTATAGGCTGAATATATTGACATTGCAACAAAATCTAGCTTCTATATACACATCCTGGAAGCCATGAGAAACGCTACCAAATGAAGTGACATCATCCTTCCTTGTCCCACCAGATCAGCCCGAGGCCATTTCTATTCAGCCTCAGTCAGTCGTGGAGAAGGACGACATCACCTTGAGCTGCCGGGCTTCGCGTTATCTCTACACGGACCTGCAATGGCTGGATTCCCGGAATCGAACCGTCACCTCAAACGTGTCCCGTCTCCAGCTTGACCGCTACTCAATTGCCATCTTGCTCCATTTGCAAAACGTTAGCAAAAACAGCACTGCCGGTTATAAATGTCAAGGTTCGAAGCTGCAAAATAAGATTGAAGTCAAGTTGGCAGCTTTGAATGTGATCGGTACGTACTTCAATAATAATTATTATTTTTATACTAATTAGTCTTAGCATCCAAGTGTCAACTCATGCAGATTATTTATTTCTATTTGTAATATGTAGATCTTCTACTTGTGCCTCCTATTCATTACACTAGTGATACATTACCGTTAGATATGGACAATTCAGCGTACTAATGAGTACTGGTAAGCTGTTGAAAAAAATGCTCAATGTCTCGTCAAAGTATTGTACAGCACGACTGTAATTTAAAGTGGTTTTTTTTGTCGTATTCAGTGAGAAAGCAGCCCTGGCTGAGTCAAAATCTCACCGATCGGGACGTGAACAGCAGCAGCACACTGATGTTGGCCTGCCTGGCTCAGGGGGTTCCTCACCCCAACATTACATGGTATAAAAACAGTGTCCAGCTAAAAGAAGGCCCAGGTAAATGAAATAATTTTCTATTGTAATTGTTTCAATTTAAAAAAAAAAAGTCATTAATATAACAGCTGATGTGACAGTTGCTTTACCGGTATGATTGAGCCCTATGAATTCTGCCTAGAAACAAGTGACCATTTTTGATAACCAGCCAGTCAAACTTGAAAATTAAGTAAGGCGTATGAATTCATGCAACATAAAGCTGGCATTTTAACCACTACACAGGACATCACCACTGTGTTTTCTAGTTGGGGGCCACACATTTTCACAACCCCAAGCACCTGATGAATAATCATACTCTGCATTTTTCCCCCCAATCAGCACATATGCGAAAACTCACATTTCCTATCCGATTACAGGAATCACGCTGAGGAAGGACGGCTCACTGATCATCGAGAGGGTGAAGAAAGACGACGAGGGTCTCTACGAGTGCGTGGCCAGCAACAGCGAGGGTATCGTCAAGACTAGCGCTTTGGTCACCGTGCTCGGTAAGATTTCGTGCAGTGACCTTTTACTAATTTTAAGAGGCAATTATTTTTATATATCACCATTCATACTCAACAAATTAATTCACATGAACAATGATTTCCAAACAACATCAAAATCAAGACAAATCCCAATGTAAAAGTAGGATAAATTAAATCACAAAATTCGAGATTAAGATGGTAATTGTCTTTTTTTTGGTTTATTAAAAACTGTGGACATGAAAGGCTGGTTTAAATCTGGCCTTCATTTACAGTAGTAACATGCTAACACAGAGAAGTAGAAACATATTAGCTATGAATCGGGTTTTATCCTATCAAAATATGTCCCCAATGCTTTGCTACTATGGTGAACATAAATAGATAAATAAAGCAATGGAATAATACCTGTTTATGTTTTTTTTTTCAGATTAGACAGAACATTTTAGGCTGGCAAGAGACAATACAATATTAAGCATTAGAATTGAGCCAAAAGTAAAAATATACATATACACCTCTTGACTAATCAATCATTATTATTATTTAAACTATGTGGTCATATTTGTACTTGGTCTACTGGGTATGTACTATGACTGTGAGAAATCTCTCAGGTTTCTGATCAAGGCTGTGACTGAGGGTTGTTACAACCAGGACGCGACCTGTGGAAATTGTTTAGATGTCCACTAATGACGGCATGGAGAATTGGACAGCTGCAAGGACACTTGATTGTTTATTTGGGAAGAAGAATGAGAAGAAGTCGGCCTTCAACTAGTTTCACAAATATCCACATGATGTTTACAGTATCTGATGTGAAGCTTCAATTGCCAAGTGTCATGCGTTTGAAGCTTTTGTTTGACTGTTTGTTAAACACACAATCACACTGATGAGTTCAGCTACTGGCAAGAGTGTGTGAGCTCCATTTTTCATATTGCAGGAGAGTGATTTTAAAAGTCATAGCTCAAATAAAGTCCGGGAGTGTAACATCCTAGTGATTTATAAGATAATGATTACACCGTCTGGATCTGGGTTTAATAGAAAGTGTGGTTTTACTCAGATTAAGTATCATTCAATCGATTTCGACTTTGATGAGTATTAATGACATTTTTTGTAACACTGGAGTCAGTTATCGTCTTCACTTTCATAAATTGGATCACGTTCAATATCAGTGACTTTGACTGAAAGAAAAGAAATAAACAGGGTTGTTGGAAAATAAAAAGTTGAGTGCAAAAGTGGCCACACCAAGCAGTCAAATTGATCAATAACCCATGAAAGCTGATCAATACTATCATCTGGCATCCAACTTTTTTGGCATGTTGGCCCACTGTTGCACAGAGATGAGTCATCATCAACCTTTTCTAAAATGACAATGACCATTCAAGTTGTCAGTGGCTGAGTTGCTGTTTCTCTCTCTCTACAGGGGAAGAAGGGAAGCCAAACGTGGAGGTTATTATTCTGGTGTGTACTGGAGCCGCCGCCACCTTCCTGTGGCTCATGCTCATCCTCTTCATCCGCAAGCTGAGGAAAGTAAGTCGCTGCAGAGAATTTTTGCTGGAAAGAACATTTTGTGCAATTTCCATTTGGTTGTGTGCTTTTTCTCGTGGTGGTTTTCTGGGCTCTCCAAGTCCCGTACGCAATAATGACTTCTATTCAAATATGGAAGCATTATCGTTCAGTCGGCCGCATTCTAAATGACTCATCAATTTTCTCCAAAAATATGTGGAGGTTTTTTTTGCATATTTTGGTGCTGAACTGTGAATATTCAAGTGTTGACTTGAGTTTATGATTTCATTGAAGAAATACTTTCACCACAAGGCCGCAGTAAGGAAAGCTAGTACATTTTTGCAAGTTTAGAGGACAAACTAGAAGGAAAAACCTCAATAATGTTAACATTTTGAGGGACTTGATTTTGTGGAAAGATGGACAAAATGACTTAATGTTGCTTTCATGTCCAACAGTTTTGTGCCATCTTGCAAATTGTAACTTGGATGGGATTTATTTTTATAGGAGAGCCCTTTACACCGGGGGAGCAAAGCATGGTCTATGTTTTCTTTTGCTTTTTTTGTGGTTTGCTTCAAACATTCTTGTTTGGTTAGGATCATGGATCTTTCATATGTGGACTGAGAAATGTATTAGAAAACTTTCAAATATTAAGAGCATGTAGGCACATATTTTGTCCATTTCTTTTTTGACATTTTATTTGGGAGGTGCGTGGTCCTATATAGCCAGACTGGGTAGGTTTGATGAAAAATTGTACCCCCGAGCATTTAAGTTGCCCATCCCTGGTCTAAATGCTCCACAAAATAAATTGGCTGCAATTGTGACCATGCTTTCCGACCAGAACTGAACATGATTGTGCATCCTTCCCCACCCAGCAACAGCCAGCGCACTACAAAATGGGGCCGTCCATTATCATTGACCCCGATGAGTGTCCTCTGGACGAGCAGAATGATCTCCTCCAGTACGACAGCAGCAAATGGGAGTTTCCCCGCGATCGCCTCAGATTAGGTGGGCACTGTGCAAACAAACGCGGGTAGACTTTGGACCATTTTGTTGTTGAAGTCATCAAAAATGAACAGCTAACCCCTTCTCTCTTTGTCAGGCAAAACTCTGGGCCACGGCGCATTTGGAAAAGTCGTGGAGGCCTCTGCCTTTGGAATTGACAAACTCTCCACCTGCAAGACTGTTGCCGTCAAGATGCTGAAAGGTTCGGACATTTTCATTCATTTATCTTAATATGAGGTCACGCGTGGGGAAATAAAACTGTCCGCAGGAATTCTGACTCATAAAACACATAAGCCCCCGATGGCTCCTCAGGTTCAATTTAGGGGTAACACAGACATGAACTGGCTTGCGTTATCCTCTCACGGTGAACGATTCTAGGAAGCGGATGTTCAAATCCATCATTTGCGATGGATTTTGTCGGCCGCACCTGACAGTCACGCAATTTTCAGGACAAAGCCAAATGGAGGTTACGAATACAAGCAAACATGTCCATCCATGACGATATATAAGGCAAAGGTTCTCACATTGGCATCAGCCGAGTATAGTTTGGGGGTCCGAAAAACTGATTACAAATCCATTTTTATGCCAAAATAATAAAAAAAACGTGCATGTTTGGGTCTAGACTGACAGCAAGTAAATACGAATTGAACCAATGACTCCTTATTACATCAGTTTAATAATTATTTCTTATTTCTTATATTTTTCATTCAAAATTAATTGTAGCATTTTCTTTAGATTAAGGGTATTTGGGATGAAGCCCAACCACAAACCAAAAGAAATTTAAAAAACGATTCCATTCTCTATATGATTGCCACACATCTTGTTGAAATTTGACATAATACAAGGGAGAGTTGTCTGTTATTAGTCTATAAAATAATGTCCAATTTATACGCACCATTTGGAAACTATCCACTACATTAATCCTCATTATTGTATGAGGAGCACATCATGCATCAGCGCAGATAAGAAAAATGAATAAGTGGGAACGCGTGTCAAATGTAACGGCTGTTGTCAAATGAATCACGATGCCAAATAAGGGTGGTTCGCGCGGGCTTTTTATTTGACTCCTAGGTCAACTTTAATGAAAACCAGGCAGATTGATTTGATTTCATGTACGAGCGGAGACTTTGCGGCTCGTAAATTTCGGCAAGCGCCAAGCAACATAAAAACTCCACAAAGTCAAAATCCTCACTAAATCAAACTTATCCACTTTTTCACATGATGTTTAATGAACGTACATTATTAAATTCCAAACTTAGCCGGTGTTCCGTCAACGATAACATCTTGTGTTTTGAATCAGCTGTCCTATTTGCCCATGATGACTTCACTACTATACATCCGGAACATCCCGAAAGACATTTGAGTAGTTATCCTTCGTATCCAGCGGCTTAAAGTCCATGGATACAGATAGTGCGCTTTTTCTCCTTACTCGTAAGATGCATCACTACACTTGTAGAACAAGTGACGAATAAATCACTTTATTCCCAGTGCTGGATGCAACTTTTGGCTTACAAGTACAAAATTCAATCAGAGTAGTAAATGCCCATCTGCTCTTTTCATAACAGATCTGACTGATTCACAATTTCTTTTTCTCTGAACATGCATCTAATAACAGAACCATGAAGTCATTTCTATCTGGTCCAAATTACGACAGGAAAGCATGCACAACAGAACGCAAATATTATTAGATTGAGCACAAGCAATCAAATTGTTTAGCGATACACTCACCCTGCTGGGCGTACCTTTCCCCACAGGCGGCGCCACGTTCAATGAGCGCAAAGCCCTCATGTCGGAGCTCAAGATCCTGATTCACATCGGCCATCACCTCAACGTAGTCAACCTGCTGGGCGCTTGCACCAAGCCTGGAGGTGAGCTTTAGTTTACACTCGCATACACCATGGTGGCCACTTTAAAACAACCAAATTTATGATATCCTCTCAAAAATACTCACAGCCATTCATGTCTGAACCACTAGCAAAGCAATAATAATAATAATAATAATCATAATACATTTCATTTCAAATATCCTGTGACTGTAAAGTGTACTTGAGAGTTTTGAAAGGCGCTTACAAACTAAATGTATTTTTATTATCATTATTATTATTATTATGAGCGCCTTTCAAAACTCTGAAGGTCACTTTACAGTCACAGGATGAGTTTTTCTGTGGGTGAGTAGCGGCAGCCACACACGCCAGCGTTCACTCAACCCGCAAGTAACTCAAATAGACGGAAAGCTAGCAAGCTAGCTAACAGATAGCCAGCTATCTATCCAGCCAGCCAGCTAAATAGCCATAGAGCAAGCTAGCTAGATAGCCAGCCAGCCAGCTAGACAGCTAATAGATAGCAAATAGCTAGATAGCTAGGTAGCAAGCTAATATAATCTAATCGAATTTTAATGTAAGTGGTACCTCTGTGGAATAACTGTGAAACAATGTGCAAAGTATCAAGCAGACAGTGAAGCAAAGTGAGTGCAGCCCCTAGGAAAAAAGCATAATAGGGGCCCAGTTCGCCAGTTCGAAAGGTTCCAGCTCCTCATGGCAATTAGCGATAGTGAAATGGAACATGAAACAAACCATTATACCAACATCTTTAAACAGTCAGATAGCTCCTTGCTAACATATAATGGGAAAGCCTATTGCCAGGCTATGGAAAATTAGCATACATATTAGATGGCTGGTTCATGATACATCTTGTCCAAACAGGGCCTTTGATGATGATTGTGGAGTACTGCAAATACGGCAATTTATCCAACTACCTAAGAGGCAAGCGAGATGACTTTGTTGTTTACAAGGTGAGTTTGTCGATTTGTTCATTGAGACTTTTTTTAGAGCTTAGACAGCCTCGTCCCATTTAGCACGGTCTGCCTTTTGCGTTCAGGGCCAGGACGGCAAGGTGATGTCGGGTACGGCGTGCGAATTGAGCGAATTGATGAAACGTCGCCTGGAGAGCGTGGCTAGCACGGGAAGCTCGGCCAGCTCCGGTTTCATCGAAGATAAGAGCTACTGCGACTCAGAGGAAGAAGAAGAAGGTAAAAGCTCCACATTCCATGCGGCCTATTCAGCGGTCCGCTCTTCTATTTGCTCCTCCCATGTAGCCACCTTCCTGCTGCTACTTAATACTGTGCAAAGGAGCACTGAGCTCCCAATTCCTTCCTGCTGTCTGTGCGGTTTGGGGTCTCAATTTGATTATCTTTTGGCTCGCCCTGCCATCACGTTGCCATGTCTCACTCTATGCCTCTCGTCTCTTAACCAATTGTGAAAGGAGTGGATGCCGAGGGTTCATGCGTACAGAAGAAAGAAGACAATTTTGGTTAGACTTCAAGTTTGTCCCCACAGGATAGCAGAGGTCTGGACCTCCATAATGTCTGTGTTTTTCTACCTTCTGAGTGGTTGATCAGAACAAAACCCATTATTGCTAACTTTAGCTCGCAAAATACGTCCGTAGCAATTCTGTTTGTCCCTTTTGTGTAGCCCCTCTGACCTCAAACGCCACTTTCCTCCCACACTGCTGTTGCGCCCCTCCCAACAAGGCACAAACACCCCCCTTCCCTCACCCAGATTGTTTTGCAGTCTCCGTCCGATGGGAAGTTTCCTCCTCCTGTTCGGAGGTACAATCAATCCAGCAGGCGGCAACCGTCACCCCACTGGGTCTGCAGGCGGCTTTGTTTCCTGCGCGGACCCTCTCTTTTTCTCTCTCGGAGGTGTTATTTTGGTTTGATTAGTTGTTTACTCAGATGGGGCTTCTTTTGAGTGCCTCTCTGGACTGCCGACCTGCACCCTCCAACTACAAGTGCACATTTCATTTGACCCATTGTGATTTATTTTTCCTTCTTATGAGTGATGTCTTTCACGAGACATACATTGACCTAAAAGTCCCACACACCCCCAACATTTGATACACTTGACTGTGTGTATGTGGCTCATGGTCACTATTCAACTTTCCGGAACAGTAATGCCAATCTGGGCATCTTAGAAAATTCAATGCATCTTTGCTTACTGTTTGACTTCAACATGATATATGGTGCATCGGGAGAATGAGGATGTTTTTGCAAGGCAGTTGGTTCAGGCAGTGCTATTTGTGGGTGCCTATATCTATCTATGTAGATATTGATATGCAGCTCCTTAAACCACCTGCGCTACAACTTAGACCTGCTTTTACTAGTCTAAAGTCAAGTGAACTATGAGCTGATGTGTGTGCACATAGCCCCTAATGTCTCCAAGACTTTCTCGTTGAATGAAAAATAGCTTTTCACTGAATGTCTTTTGCTCTCCGGTAACTTGTTTTGCAGAATCGGAGGATTTATACAAGCGGGTTTTGACTTTGGAAGACTTGATTTGCTACAGCTTCCAAGTCTCAAAGGGCATGGAGTTTTTGGCCTCTCGCAAGGTATTCAAAAACGCTTTTATGTCATGTGTTGCGCGATGGCTTATAACTTCATTACTTCAAATGAAAAATTATTGTTCCGTTTTTATGCGAAGGTCAGGTGGTTTTGATCTACATGTTTGATTGATTAAAATGAACCTTAAAAATCTTTCCTTCTTTGCATTTTCAACACCTGTTTATTGTAGTCCGGCAGTCATTCATTCTTCCAAGTTGAGTGGCTGGGACTGATTTAGAAATGCAGCCATTGTTGTAAATAATCTCTTAAAGACCATTTTAGCCTGGATATGGAAGACATCATGTCCTTTTGTACAATCACTGACGCCTTAACCATGTGTTGCTTTTCATGCTGATCTGAATAACAGCAGGCAGCGCACTGCTGTCAAGCTGCCTCCAATCACAACTCGCTTTCTTTTTGCATGCCGCTTAGTGCATCCATCGGGATTTGGCTGCTCGAAATATCCTTCTCTCAGAGAATAACGTGGTGAAGATTTGCGACTTTGGGCTGGCCAGAGATATCTACAAGGACCCCGACTATGTGCGCAAAGGAGATGTGAGTCTGAGGCATGACTTTTTCCGATCACCACTGTCACTCCACAATATTTTTTTTTAAATTCTATTCTACATAAATGCGTGATAATAACCACAGTGAATAATTTTGAATCTTATTTTTTCCATGATTCCAGGCTCGGCTGCCACTCAAGTGGATGGCTCCCGAGGCCATTTTTGACAAGATCTACACTACTCAGAGCGATGTGTGGTCATTCGGTGTTCTCATGTGGGAGATCTTCTCATTGGGTAGGTACCTTGACCACATTAAATCGCTTTTAATTCTAGAAAATCTTTTTGGATTGTATTCAAAATTTCTGGGGTTGACGAAGACATTTCATCAAAATTATATGCACAGATATACTAATATACTATGCACAAATAGACAAAAAAATAATGTTTCACAAGTAGTTAAATTTCAAAAATCCTGAACTCAGCTCCACACTGAATTATACCCCCCAGCAAAAAAAATAATAATAATAATAATAATAATAATAAATAATAATAATAAACACAGACACCTGATGATAAACATTTCAACATTTACAGATCACTATGGATGTGTTTTGACAGTAGAAGTTGATTGTATCATGTTTTGCTCTGACCACTGTCCATTTATGAATTAAATATGATAACATCTCCACGAATGTCCGCTGAGCGAGTATTTGTCTGAACATAAATCAAAACCACCAAAATCTTGTTACGCCCCCTGAGCCACAACTTAGACCTATTGTGACCTCGTCTAAGTCTTGTCTACTTTCTGTCACAAAATGCACTTAGTTCTGAAAGTGGCATGTGGTCTGCCAAATTCCCCAAACACAGTAAACAGGACATCCAACAAGTTATTTGATTGGACCAAGAAATCGAACATTCATCATCTGGAAGCAAGGCAGTGAAGAGAAATGCTACAAAATAAAGACAATAGACTAAACTGATGAGCAGCATTTCATGGACCAAATATTTTCGAGGTTTGAAATGTAGGTTGGTGTTTCTGATTGTGGCCACCACACTCAGTGTAACCTTGCCAAATGGTGTTGCCGGGCAGCAGTCTCACAATGGAAAGGCAAGGTTGTGTAACCCCCCCCCCCATTGTTGAACCACGACAAGGGCATTGTGTAACGCTTTTGTGGCTGGAGTGATTATTGCTGTAGGTGGACTCGCGATGAAACATTTCGCATCGAAAACGTTTCACCTATTGTCTTCAAAAATGTAAAGCTGACGTCACTTTGACCGATTTGTCTTTTCCCCCCTTACTTGACCAGAAACATAGACACATCTGGCGAGTGTTATTCTCACAAAAAAATCTTGAAATCAATACAAAATGTCATGGGCCCACTTATGCGGCGATTGGGTGTGTACAGATATTCAAAAGGATGGAGAGTTTATTTCAAGCACTCAGAAAACAATAGCGACTACTGTGGCAGCATGTGAAAAAAGTAGGGCAGGTTTTAGTTCTGATTTGGGGTGCAATCATATGCAGAAAAATAATTTACGACTAAATCTCAGTGTGAGTTCATGTCTAGATAAGTACATGTTTAGGTGACTGCCGCATTTTTGAATGGCAGTCCATTTTTTTATGCATATTTCATCTTGTGTCGGCATTACTGAGATCCAAACTGCGACAGGTGCTCACGAATTGTAGAAATGGAGACAATGACTATGATGGCTTTGATTGTCAACAATAAATTATCCATTGTTTCATAGGACTGACCTGGAAATGTTCCAAAAACCGAAATGTGACTGAAAATTTTCCCGCCTCTTTCACGTGTAGCTGAACTTGAACATTTTAGTTCCAGCCTGAACGTTTTTGAAGCAGATAAAACTGGCCCATGGTGCTTTTGATTGATGAAGCTCCAAAGTCAAACTCAGGAGTGAGCTTGATGTATTTTACATTTACTGACCCACTGTAACTACTAGAAAATGTTTTAGTGCCAAAAAGTGAGGGGCGCAGGACCATAACTTCACTTTATTGCCACATCAAATCTTATTAGCAGAATTCTGGCTCTGTTTTCACCATCCATCATCTTGTCACTCGGAAAACACAGAACGCAACATTCATTACGTGTCATACGAGTGCTCTGAACTGTCCATGTAGTTGTATTATTCTCATTGTCCACACTCGGACTATGACTGCCTGACTCGTTTTTACGCTTTGGGACACGACATTTCTGCAAACCCATAATATGACTGCAGGTTACCAGCTAAGCAAAATTTGCACCAGTTACCAACCACGTAGTACAGTAAAGTCTCGTTATATCGATATTCAAGGGAGTCCGAAAAAATATCGATATAACCGGGACTATCGATATATCCGATCCTGCGCCGAACTGCATTAAACAAACGCCGCCAAAAGAGGGCAGCCAAGCGCCATATAAGAAACGGAGCTGGCCATTAGGCCATTAGCTGGCCACACACTGGCTTTTTTTTTGGGTGAGAGATGTTCCCCCAATGTTGCCTCAAAATGACACATATAATTCTTTAATGATTGTAAACATGTATGCTTTAATCTTCAGAACTACAGTGTATTTGAAACATATTCATAACTGGATGTGTAACAAGAAAGCATATTATCTGAATCTGAAACCATTGTTTGGATTCACAAGCAATGCAAGACGTCTTGGCGTGAAGTCATTTTTATTTGCATTTGAATAAAAAGTGACATCGGCTGTCCTTTAACACACAGTATGGAATGTTAATAATTTTCAAAATCATCGCGCTTCAGCAGACAAAACAAGAAACATTGTTGCAAAAAACGATTGCATTCATATACAGTACAGTGGGCATGTACATAACACAACAGGGAAACTGCAACGCTTACATCTTACTGTATTATGTATACCATTTAAAAAAGTCATCAATCTTCTTCTGCTTCCCATTTTTACCTTTTAACACAAACACTTCAATCTCGTCTGCTACACACGAGCTAGCGTCTGAAAATGAAAATGGCTCTGCTACACGGGTGCTGGGCACGTAACCAAGTCACCTGACCAAGTCGACCAATGGCGCGACTGATGGCGTGACACGTAACCAAGACACGTGACCAAGTTGACCAATGGCGCGACCGATGGCGTGTCACGTGACAAAGTCACACGGCCAAGTCGACCAATAGCGCGACCGATGGCGGCTCATGTGACCAAGTCGACCAATGGCGCGACCGATGGCGGCTCACGTAACAAGACACGTGACCAAGTTGACCAATGGCGCGACGGATATATCGATATAAACAACAAAAATGGCCGGCGGGGGATAAAAAGGAGCACCGTAATAACCGGATTATCGTAATAACCGGGTATCGTACTAAACGGTACTAATTATACATAAAAAGACTAGAAATGTGCAAGGGAAATGAAAATAGTATCGTAATAAGCGGTATTATCGATATAATGAGACTTTACTGTACTAATTCTCCTTTGAAGCACAAGTTAGCTCATAGGTGTCAAATTCAAGGCCCGAGGGCCAAATCTGGCCCACCATATCATTTTATTCGGCCCCCGAAAGCAAATCAAACTAGCACAATTCTATGATGCTTGCTTAAGTCTGAACCAAAATTTTGAATTGTCCTATGTAAACCACAATAACAGCTATTATTTTTTTACTGCAAATTTAAAAAAAATGTTATTAATTTGTTGTGCACTCTAGATGTAATATGTTTAGGGGATAAAACATTCTAATGGCTTTTCCAAATTCATAACGGCCTCCCAGAGGAAACTGTAACCACAATGTGGCACACGGCAAAAACAAATGAGTTTGACACCCTTGAGTTAACTGGTACAATTTTTTTCAGGTCAATAGTAATATACATGTAGCAAATTGGTGCACTAGTGACATGTAGCCAGTCCACAAGTGGCCTGGTTATTAACACAGTTGTAATTTTTTTTTAAAGTGTACGACAGCAGTGATTCATTAAAATAATTTTTTCGGTGAATAACAAAATAATATATATTTGTTGTATGCACTTAACATTTGTACAATGATTATCTTGCTAATAATAATTACATTTAAAATACTGTTGCTAAACTTGACACATCCATTGGATTGGATTGGATTGGATTGACCTTTATTAGTCTCGCAGTGGAGAAATTAACATTTCACAGCAGCAAAGTTATGAAAGGAAGAGGAAAGGAAATAAAGAAGTAGGAAAACAAAATACAGGAGCTGCTGGAAAGGCGGCCACTCTTGTGGCGCCATCTTGAAGTCAAAAGAAAAAAAAACTCAGTAACTAAATAACATTGAAAGGAGCTGTAAATTCAAGACTATTGTCCAAGACTGTTGCCCAAAATGTGTCCTGTTAAACCACTGACCAATCTGAATTCTTGTAATTGGGCTGCTGATTTTGACGCTTAAAGGACAACCGACGCCTCCGTACAAGTCGGGTCCATAATTTGTAAAATCACTTCAAATGACTTAAAAATATTACTATTTTGCAAGTTTACTGAGCGAGTTGCTTGTTCTGTAGCCACAAAGGGACATATGTCTTCTTGTGCCGGTCCCAAGCCCGGATAAATACAGAGGGTTGTGTCAGGAAGGGCATCCGACGTAAAAGCTTGGCCAAAACAAACATGCGGCTCAAACCTCTCAAGATGGAGGTCACTGATTTGCTGTGGCGACCCCTTGAAGGGAAAAGCCGAAAGGAAAAGAAGAAGAAGTACGACAGCAGTGACAATTCTGTCAAACTATGAGATGGACGAAATGTCTTTTCATTTTGCACTCACTTTGCTGCTGTGAATTGTAAGTTTCGAGACTAATAAAGGCAAATCCAATCCAATCCAATTTCATCTCACTTTGTAACAAGTGTGTTCCCTTCACTTCATTTAGGTGCGTCGCCGTACCCTGGTGTTCAAATCGACGAGGAGTTTTGCTGCAGGCTGAAAGAAGGTACCAGGATGAGAGCCCCCGAATACTCTTCTTCTGAAATGTGAGTGTTGGGCTCAGTCTCACCGAACCACGAGGTTTACGGATGAAATAGGGGACACACAAGTGCACGGATTTCAATGCCTTAACTGCTCTGTTTTGGTGTACTTGAGATGACCAACACAGCATTTAACATTTTTGAAATGTCTTTTGGTGTTTGTTTACAGAACAACATTTCAGATTTGCAAAATATTTATTTATTTATTTTTAACTCACAGACAATTTACGTCTCTGAAAATTTAATTTCAAACATCAAATTCAGGCAGCTCATCGGTACTTTTTCAAAAGCTCAATGCAAACAAGTAAATGGCTCTCGGTTGTTGTCCCAGAGGAAATAAAGTTTTCCAAAATTTCAAAAATCACAGAGATGTGAAACTTCAGCTCATCTTTGTTTTCATTCCAAACAAAACCAAAAGGCACAGAGAGGTGCCGGGGTCAGCAACATATTTTATCACAGAAAATTTCAATAAACAGTTCCCTGAAGTTTACTTTTTTTCAGATCTCTTATTAGCTTTCCGATTATTATTTTTATTCTTATTCTTATTTTTTTCATCAGATGCCCTAAAAACATCCTTAGGGACTATTTGAGGAAAATATTTCTAGATTGCAGTTTAAACTTGCCAGGTTGACCATAATTGTCTGTTTTGTGGCTTTTCACCAGTTACGCATGTTTCGCAAAAAAATGGAGGTTCACTTTATTGTCCTCCTCTGTAATAAGCCACTCCATACCACACTAATTCATCAATTTAGCAGAGCTCAGATGGGGGAGATTCGTAAAACTCCCCGTTGCGAGAGTTTGGGAGCTCAAGCTGGCAAAACGTCCCCAAACACACACGGCCGAATTAACCCAGAGGACTGGAACGTCATTCATCAAGCTATCAGCAAGTTTCATCTTCCTGTCCGAGACAGGTCTCGCATAGATCAAGAGAGAGAGGAACTCTGGGCACCAGGCCGCCCGCATCCGCACATCGGCTTTTGATTTTCTGCATCGTTTTCAATCCAAGTCCCGGTCCCGCAAAGCCGATGAGATTCACTTTGGGAGTCTAGCTTGGCGTGAGGTGGCCAAAAACGTGTTGAAGCTTTGATACCAGATAGCCATTAAACAGAAGTTGAAGCAATCTGTTTGGAAAATGTGATGGCTCGACTACGCGGCCCCTCAAATGAAGCGGAAAATGAAACCCTTTTTTATTCCGTTGTCTTATACAAGTGCACTCTTTTTGTCCTCACTATTAAGGCAATATTTGTATACTTGTTACTATTGAGACAAAACAGGGCCCCTCATACATCTGCATGCTACTCACAAGACTCATAGGAACCTCATAAAATGTGGGTATTTTTGTGTTACTATTGGCACGGAATGCAACCAGTGCGTGACACATACCTGCTAGTTAAATTAGAAGGTTTGATTGGGCACTGGTAGGCTAAAACGAGACATGATTTGTGTGTTGGGGGATTTGCCCGATTTGCACAACTAGTCATGTACTGTTTCCTCACAGGTATGACAATTCAGCACACTATAGTAGAACAAAGGTTGCACAATAGGAATAACTGTGCCCCACTCCCCAAAAAACAACAAACAAACAAAAATATATATATATTACATGTAAACATTTTTAGAAATTGCACAACCACATATTAACTCATTCACTGTCAGACGTGCAAAAATGTGTCAACTCCAGTGCCAGGGTTTTTGTCATTGTCACTCAAATTTCAGGACCCACAGAATATTGAGTTTCACGACTACATGAACATTCAATACAGTGTACGAAACATTTGACTCTCTTCTTTCATAAGAAGAAAAGAAAAAATGCGTCTGGAGTTATATGAGCTTAGAATGAGGGCGGCTGTGCAAAATACAATGCAATACATACATAATTCATTTACAGTATGTAGCGCTTTAACAACAGCTGAAGCTGGAACAAAGCGCTAACATAGAAAAAAGAGAAATGATGCCCCCTTGTGGAAGGGAAAAACATTGCCATTGCCAGCACTTTATAGGCACCTAAACAAGAAAAAACTAAACCCGAACAAATTCGGGCGGGAATGGTGGTCTACGTCATATTGTCAATTCCTGTCTAAATGGCAGTGAATGAATTGGATTGGATTTGCCTTTATTAGTCTCGCAGTGGAGAAATTTACATTTCACAGCAGCAAAGTGATGAAAGGAATGAAAGCTGGTATTCAAACGGGTGAGAAGTTTCTTTTTTCAATACAATAGTGAGAGTAGATGTGTGATGGCCAAATGTAGATTGTGCACAATTTGCCAGTCTGTTCTTATTCTTCAAAACTGATCCGGGCTGGTTGATTTGCTAACTTTGTAAGATGATTGGGAAAAAAATGAGTTCCTCTCCCCCTTGCCAAAAAAACAAAAAAAAAGAAGGAAAAAAGATACATGTGAGCCAGTCAATACTCTTAAGTGGTGTCTTAGTCAAGCCATGATATGACTGATCCTTGCAGCTTGCTTCAGCGGCCTGGATGCACGCTGACGATCTGGCCAAATTTGAGCAAATCCCCTCTGTTCCAACAAAAATCAGCTAAAGCCTGATAATCAAATTTCTCTCCAAGATTATCTTGAGGTTTGCGCGGCATGAAGAGATGTTTTATTTTTAACTTGAGATCACCAATGGGCAAAGTTAAACATGTAAAGTGCTAAAAATGTCAACACACCAAGGCAACGATTAGCCAAAGTGAGCGAGGTTACGGCGCCGCAGCTCGATCCCGACACCAACTGCTTCATCCCTTTTTTTGCCGAATGCCGAATGCTATGCATCCTCTGCGCATGCGTGATGAGTAACTTTTTCAATGCAGCGGCGTAGTCTGATGAAAAAACAATAAATGGGAATCCAATCCACATGCCGCTTTGATTTTTTTTTTACCATTACATTCTGATCAGGAAATACATTGCACGATGGGTCAAAGATGGATAACTTCCCCCTTTTTACGGGATGTCACCGTGGCAAGGGCTCTCACCTGCTCAAGATGTGTAAAATCTCACTGATTAGCGGAGTGCGACGCAGGTGGTGAGGCGGAGGAAGGATCAATATGACAACATCTGGTTTTCAAATTCATTATTAAACCACGACATTGCTGCAAAAACACTAAACAGCCAAAATAGGCTATGTACTTTTTTTCAACCTCAATGGATGATGACACGACATACGCAGTCAGAACTCAAAGAACAAAATTAACGGTGATTAAAATCTGGAGTCTTTCAAGTCTTTTATAAAGCTCCCCCCAAAAACGGATACAACGGCAAAATGGAGGTCAGCCAGGATGCATAAACCAAGGATGAAACTTTTCATCTAAAGCTTTGCCGTTGAAAATAACATTTCTATGACTAACGGGTGGGCATCAAAGTCATTTGAAAATTGAAAAGAGGGCCAGACACTTTTTTTTGTAAACCTTTCATGAAACCTGTAACCTGATATGTATATAACATGATAAACCCTCCACTGTCATCACCACTAAGAGTTAAACATATGCGAGCACTTTGACCTCTTCTGGGTACTCGATTGCGATCACAAATGGGATCGCAGTTACTCCAAATTCCTGAATGAAAACATGAAACCTCACACAAGGACTTAGTGAGTGAGTCTTCCCACATGCCCCCCCCCCACGCTGACAGCTCGTGACGGAGCCGTCAAAAGTTATGCGCTTATCGCACCTGCGCCTCAAGACAATCCCATACGGCATTTAAGCAATTCAAAAACAACAAGAAGAGATTCCAAGTATTTGGACTCCGCAGTGCTGAATACAGCAGATTTTGCGCCTCTCTGACTAAACATGACCCGCAATTTGTGCACGTGAACATGCAAAATATTTTGGCACTGAGAGATTGTGTGTTACATTACCTCAAGCCTAATGTACTGTATATTCTTACAAAGCGTGTGTGCGTGTGTGTGCATGCGTGTGTATTGCAGATATCAGACCATGTCAGAGTGCTGGAAAGGGGAACCACAGGAGCGGCCCACCTTCACCGAGCTGGTTGAGCAGCTAGGAGACCTTCTTCAAGCCAGTGTCCAGCAGGTACCAATAAATAAATTATTATTAGTAGTAGTATTAATAATAATAATGGTATTGTTATGGTTCTTGTAATGATGATGATTATGATTGATTATTATTTTTAATATGATTATTATTATTATTATGATTATGGTTATTATTATTATTAACAACAACTAGCAGGTCTTTGCAAACTTTTGGTCATGAAAAAAAACAATACATTTCATTTACAGATAAGATAATGATGTAATTAAAATAATGTATGTAAATGAGCAATGTATCAAACAATTCTTGATTTTTATTTTCTGTACTTTTTTTGTATACATTTCAATTGTTAATCAAAATGTTGTTGTTTTTGTGACAATGACAATAAAATGACAATAAAAAAAAGTTGTATTTTTACCTTCATTTGCATTCCAAAAAAATCCCCAGTCAAAAGCGAGTTACAAAAGCAGCAGGAAGTGGGCGTGGCCTGCCCTTATCCTGCGGCTTTTGAGGAGAAGCGGGCTGGCGGGTGGGCGGTCGACTCACAGTAGCCGACGAGGGGAAATTGCACTCATCACATACAAACACTTGGCGCAGATGACGACGACACCATCAGAGTCGAAGGTTTCTTACGCTGCATTGAATGTTTATGTCGTCCTAAAACTCAATATGCCCGATTGGACACATTTTTGCACATGTCTGGCAGTGAATAAGTTAAACACAAAAGCTGAAGAATATCACATCAAAAGGTACTCATTAGTGGCACCATTGTTTTGGTGCGGGAAGTCCTTCCACAAGCGGCGACCCCTTTGATTTATTAACCTAGACACAGCTTTCTTTGGCTTCTCTCCAAAAGGCCTGCATGCGTTTTTATGTTTGATCCGTGGCGCGTCATAGGTGAATCTGCCCACCGAGCACCTCCTGGAAACGTTGTAACCTGATGGTTTCGTTTATGTGATCCATTTAGGGGGGGAAACACTACATACCCATCAACACTGCCCTGCTGGCCAAAGTTGGCGAACTCGACGGCGGAAAGATGATGGAAGAAACGCCCACCCGGCCCGTTTCGCAGCGAGACTCGGGTGGCACCTGGTAAGGATGTTGGGTGGGAAACACCCCAACAACAACAAGATTTTTTTATTTTATTTTAATATCGCTTAGTTTCAAGAAAATGAAAAAAAAAAATACGCCAAATACGTCATTATATCAAATCATTGTTAGATATAATTGAATGAAAGAAAATAAAATAATATGTGACCAATTGAATCTCTTGACCAGTTTGACTGGATGACAAGTAATTGACATGAATTGAATTAAAAGCACATTCTGGGCAATATAATTACATAATATGTTGACAAGTTTTGCTGTTTTTACTAAATCAGTAAAATCCCATACATTGGCCAACTTATTTAAAATCAATCCAATTTTCAATGAAGTCAAGTTCAAAATAAATCAGCAAATTATATTACTTGAACAATAGTTTAATCAAATCAAATGGAATGAAATGAAATCTAATGTCATTCAGGGCATTACGATTTCATGAAATTACATGGAGCCATTTTGCGGATTTATTCCGATTTCAGGTAATATTCACATATATCCGAAGTGTGTTTGATTAAAAGCACCGATGACAGAAAAACCCGGCGCTGAATTATTCAGATCATCTTTTAGCCGCTTGGCAGCTGCGATGGCGAGGATTCAACACATTCTTGTTCTAAGTCATAAAATTCCAGCACTTTTATTGCCACTTGGCTTGTCCAAATGCTCACACTGAGACGTTTTTTCTTGGAAATCTGGTAGGAACATCAAGATCAGACCGGCAAGCATCAAAACATTCGACCAAGTCACAGTGGATGGTGAAGCCAATCATGCTCATCAGGTCAGCAGGATAGATGGATGGATGGATGGGTTTGGGTGGATGGGTTAGTTGGATGGATGGGTTTAGGTGGATGGATGGGTGGAATCGATGGATGGATGGGTGGGTTTGGGTGGAGGGATGGATGGATGGGTTTGGGTGGATGGATGGGTGGAATCGATGGATGGATGGATGGGTGGGTTTGGGTGGAGGGATGGATGGGTTTGGGTGGATGGAATTAGGTAGATGGATGGTGGAATCGATGGATGGATGGGTGGGTTTGGGTGGATGGATGGAATCGATGGATGGATGGATGAGTTTGGGTGGGTGGATGGATGGATGGATGGATGGATGGTGTCTAGAAAGACACCATTCAGCATCCATCATGGGTGTCTTGGATGAATAGGTCGGTGTTGCAGTTTCTGGTTGGTATAATAGTTGTTGGGCCGATGGATGGTTGGGTGGAAATAGATCAAAAATTCCTTTTAAATAGCATAAGGAGTACTGATTGTGTGTGTGTGTGTGTGTGTGTGTGTGTGTGTGTGTGTGTGTGTGTGTGTGTGTGTGTGTGTGTGTGTGTGTGTGTGTGTGTGTGTGTGTGTGTGTGCGTGTGCGTGTATCCGTGTTGAGCAGGGGGTGCAGTGCGACAGTGGGATGGGCCTCTCGTCTGACAGCATGAATACTCTTAAGAAACTGGAGACGCTAGCCGGACGCCCTCTCAGCATCATGGCTCTGGCGTACGTATACACGCTCGCATGCACACAGACGGTAGCACAGGTAATGGAGGAGTAAAAGCAACAAGTAAAAAAATAGTATAACAGTCATTTAACCCGTGCATGTATTTTTCACATTTGTGAGGACAAAGGGTTCTCTTCTATGGCTCTCACACAGAATATACTTTGCAGTCTAATAATTTTAACAAATATGTTTTTGAAAAGCGCTTGTGTTCTTGACAAACAAAAAAAGTGATTTTTCAAGAAAAAAAATGTATTTTTGGGAGCTGTATCACATTGAGAAAAAGTCTGATGTTCTGGGATAATGGGTGGCTGTTGTATAGTTTCACAACAAAAAAAATCTCATACAATAATTTCATATTTGTGGATAAAACATCATGTTAAGTGTTTTGTGAGAAAAAAAATTCAGACTCGTTTTTAATCGTATAAAGAGCGTGTTTGTGGTTTTGCAGCATGAAGGCGATGAGCAGGAGCAAAGAGTCGGTCCTGAGCGAGGCCGACAAGGACAAATACCCGCCTAGCGTCCCTCCCCTGGATCTCAACCTGGACGACTCGGCTTTGGACGCTGACCTCGAGTGTCACAGCCCGCCGCCAGACTACAATTACGTGGTGCGCTACTCCACGCCGCCAGTTTAAGCTTTCACCAACGGCGAGCTTTTTTTCCCCTTCTGGCTGCTTGAGCGGCAAATGGAGAGAACATCGGCAAAACTGTGAACTGTGAAATGAGCGAACGGCCAAATGGCGCCGTCCGACCGACGCGCCGGACTGACTTTGTGGAGCTCGGGCGTTTTGCTCCAAGTGAAAAGTGGCTCAGGTATTTCAGTCAACTCCATATCAGGCTTTTCTACTGTGAAATGGCTCCACGAGGTCCAGCAAGCAACACGCAAGAGGAAAAGAAAATGACTCACGACTGAAGGGCACGATTTTGAAAGGAAATGTGAGAATTATGTTTTTTTTTCTTTTTCTACAATTCACAAGACACCGATGACAGATTTTTGCCACGCCCCTCCTTGTAATCTCAACACCATTTGAAAATAACCATCACTTTTTTTGCCACTAACAACATAGCCTTGAACACTTCACCTCACTTTAACATAGTTCCTTGAAGGTCTGACGCCATAAAAAACAACAAATGCAACACCAAACTGCAACTATACAAGGTTCAACTCTGCAAGGGTCGCCATATTTGTACACAAGTCAATAATAAGTCACCCCCAACAATGTTCTTGCAGTTTTGCTTCCCCTTCTGTTTTGAAGTCACTAAATGTCACCATTGGCCAGGAATTATATCCCCTCGCCCACTCTTCGACGGACTCCAAAGACACGACTACTTGTATGTAAACAACAAAAGTACATTTTCAACATTGTTTATCTTGCAGCTCTGCTAACCTATTTGAATTTTAAGCCAAAAGACTTTCACTATTGAATCACATCACTTCCCCAAAAGGTCAAAACGTCTCGTCTAAGATGTCCCAATGTCCAATTGCTCAGATTGTCTCATTAACTCACAAACGAGTGAAGGTCTTGCTCAATTGTGTTTTGTAACAGAGAAGCTGATGCAAAAACAGACGGATGGATGGGCAACCACAAAGACAAAGTCATAGGACCCCACTCCCACATCCGCCTACAAACACAACATATGTATTCATTTCAACTGTTAAACACTGTCATCTAAGAAGTTGCGCGCGTGGAGTGATGCAAAGCCGACTTGCACCATGCAGATATTTCATGCCGCTATGTTTCCAGACAGGATTCAGCAGGTTTTGTCCTCCCCTTCGTTTTTATGCTAACAAACGCTTGCGGGGCAGGCGTCAATTGACCGTGTTGAATTTTGGCCAATGCCCTTGCTAAGTGACATTTTCATGGAGAGATCAACGTCAGCCCTTACGGAAGACACTCCAAAAAAAGGGGGGAAATGAACAGTATGTAAGGGTTATATCAAAGAACCATGGGCCAAATATGAATTCATCACATTGCTTGTGTTTCACTGCCATGATTGAAAATGAGATACATCCGAAATTGATGAACTGTGGAATTTTTGTAATATGCACCGAAGAAAATCACGATGCACTGATACTTTATATAAAAATGTATTGTTTTTTTTCATATTCTAATTGTATGTATTGTTTTTATTTTACTCACAGTGTTGTGTCTCACAAGACACCCATTTAACTAATTCCTCCATTAGTTCTTTTCATTCAATGTATGTTGGAAAATTCCTGTTGACCAAAATGTTAGTGTCGATGCAGCTTATCTGGAATAGTATGTGTTTTTTTTTATGTAATAAGGCAGTTAAAAACCACTTAGTATGTCATTCACCTTTATTTTTGTAGTGAAACGTGTTTTATAATTAAGTACCACCAACACTGTTGCTGAACATATGAAGCAAATAAATAAAAATATATCTATATTTATACTTGAAAAGCTTTCTGGTGTTTTTTTGTGTTTTGCTGTTTGAATACCTAATTACATTTTCATTAGCAGAATTCACATCTTAAACGATATAATCGCACATTTGATTTTTAAAGATGGACATCTCATCGATGAAACAACCATTAATTTAAAAGTGTGCTCCAACTGCCATTCATCAAAAGATCTCATTTCTAAAATGAATATTGTAGCGCCATTCCCTAACTTGTTCGGGTTTTGGGTTTTCTTGCAGGGGTGCCAATAAAGCTCTGGTACGACCTCTGCCAATGTTTTTTCCGTTCCACGAGGGGGCAGCATTTGCCTTTTGTCCATGTTAGTATTGTACTAGTAGTAGTACTGTATTGTATTTTGTACAGCCGCCCCCATTTCAAGCTCAGATACCTCCAGACCCATATAATTTAGGAATTAACTTTTTTTTCTGATAAAAGAAGAGTCCTAGATTTCTTACGCTGAATTGAATGTTTATGTCGTCCTAAAACTCAATATTTTGTGGGTCCTGCAATTTGACTGTCAATGACAAAAACTCTGGCGACTGGGAGGACACATTTTTGCACATCGTCTGGCAGTGAATGAGTTAATGGTTTGTATCTCATCTCATTTTCCATACCGCTTATTCCTCATTAGGGTCGCGGGGGATGCTGGAGCCTATCTCAGCTGTCTTCGGGCACGAGGCGGGGGACACCCTGAATTGGTTGCCAGCCAATCGCAGGGCACACAAAGACATACAACAGTCACTCTCACACTCACACCTCGGGACAATTTGGAGTGGTCAATCTGCCTGCCATGCATGTTTTTGGAGTGTGGGAGGAAACCGGAGGACCCGGAGAAAACCCACGCGGGTCCGGGGAGAACATGCAAACTCCACACAGGGAGGCCGGACCGGGACGCGAACCGGCGACCTCTGCACTGTGAAGCCGGTGTGCTAACCACTCGACTACCGGGCCGCCCTAATGGTTTGTATATGACCTTTTAATCTAGATGGTTGGAAGATCATTTTTAACATAGACTCGTGATAAATATGTAACTCAACAGACATGGGCCCCTATTTTGCTCGGCTTAAATTTTTAGCTTAAATTTTGCGGCAGCGCAAATCTAGTCCATTTGACCGTTTCCATACACTGAAATGCCTCGAGCCCGGGTAATCTGACAATTTAGTTATGACAGATTTGGCACTCCAAGGACACGTGTGCTGCACAACACTTTTATTCATTAATGTGACACCAGTGGGGGACATTTTGTCCACGTGATTGTAGAAATGAATTCACTGAACTAATTGCAATCATTATATTTAGATATATTTTAGTAACACCCCCTATAAGGCGTCGAATGAGGGACACCGTGTGAATTGGCTCACAGTAGGGCACAAAATAATTAGCGTATTTTCCAGTGTATAAGGCGCACCCAAAAGATCTTCAAAAGATGACTCTGCGACTTATACGCAGGTGTGCCAAATCTGTATATGTGAAGTAATATTGAGCCACAACAGGTCTCTGAACTGCTGTCAGCAGCCACCGACTCCATTTCTCCCCCACCGTAGAAGTAGTAGTGCGTAACCACAGCCTCTACTATAGCGCTTTCCTTTTAATATGGTGTGCCTTATAAGTGGAAAACGTTTATATATTTATGTATTTTATTTGGAAAACGTTTTTCATTCATTGAAGGTACGCCTTATAGTCCGGTGCCCCTTATATATGGAAAAAAGTTTGAAAATACACCTTATACTCCGGTGCGCCTCATACACCGGAAAATACGGTATTTAATACATTATTTTCCTGACTTTATTTTAAAATGTATGGTGCGTAATGACCAGAACCTCTGCAATTACAACCAGCCTGGCCACATCATCTTTTTTTGCCTGGAAAATGTTTATTTTACAACTCTGAATCAATCCAGACGACTCAAAACAAACAATGTTTTGAGGAAAAGATCCTGAAAAACAGCATTTCTGTGGAATGACGAAAAACACGGCCAGATAGATACCCTTCAACTATAGTTCCTCAAAATGATTTTCTCGCACATCAGCTGGTTCTATCTGTGACACTCCTTTTTTTCCTTAAATCTTATTTAGTGTAGAAGTATATAAGATGGCTGTACAGCGGAGGCTCAATGTCTTTTCCCCCGAGGACACTGTGAGTGATGAGGTTGAAGGTAGCAAGATTTCCTGCTTAAATAGCGACCTTCCTGTTGATTCATATTTTTACTCTGCACTCATTTATGCCTTTGGACCGGAATGCGGCGCTCTTCGGACGGTGTCACGGTTTCCCGGTCGGGCGAGGTGTCGGCAGCATGTCTGTGCTCCGGGGACAAAGGAAGGAACTTTTAATCACGATGGTCCGCCTGTAGGACGCCACACACGAGGCTTCCTATGGGACGTAAGCGCTCTCGAGTGGAAAGCCATTGAGTATTTTTTCCTTATCATATGTATCCATTTTACGGTAATAATCCTAGTCCACATTTTGTACCTGCTAGTAGGACAACTTTGGTACAATAGTAGGACATGTGACTCACACTATGAGTGATATGCATTCATAAATGTCGCTTATTATGGATTTTTGTTTATGTTTATCAAGGTAAATTGTATGTTAATATTTTTTTTTTAAATCTAAAATAAATCACATTGACCTTATTCGTCATTTTAAATCCGGAAGACAGATACAGAATAAGGGCTGGATCTGAACACAAGTCTCCTTGAAGGTCTTGACAGGATCTGCCATGTTTACATGAGGGTGAGCGGGCAAAACACGCCAACGCAGACAAACAAGGGAAGGATGTTGGTGGCGAAAGGAGGTGAAGGGTGGGTGGTTGGTTGGTTGCCTGGGAGGGTGTCAGGGTGGACGTGGGGGTCGTGACTTGTATGTTTTTTTCATTTGGCAATAAACAACAGACTGGAGTTGGCAACGGTCCTTTTCCATGATGAGTGGCATCCTTTACCGTTTCCTGTCTTGGGCTTGAACTTAATTTCCCAATGACAAAGTCCACGGCACGGCATCCGTAAGGGCACTATCGTCCCTCAACGTTTGTTTCATAAAAGTGACGTTAACCCTCGGTCCCATTTATCACAGTGAGATATTCCAGACCTCCCAAAATGCATGAAAATTGACATAATACAATTTTTCATAAATATGCTTTTGCTCAGGCCAAATATGTATCTTAATAAGTATGTATATTAATTGAGGATTTGCAGCATTTATGGTCAGGCTGGACACTGGGAACTATGTGGACATGAATTGAGGAACATCATGAGAAATGTTTTGCTGCCATCTTGTGTTATCCATGGGCAAAAAACAATAATTTGGGGGCAGAGGTCAGGCTTAATTTGCAAATTTTTGTTGAGATTCAGTCGCTACAAAAGACAGTAAGAAAAAATGACTTAAAATTAGGAATTGCAAACACTTTTTTTTCTTACACACACGTTTTTTTTTTATCTATAAAAGACCTGACGCATCTGTCAGTCCTAAACACCACATGAGTATCTCTGATGTAAGTGAAAGTTTCCAAAATGTTCCGGGACCAGCGGCAGATTGTTTAAATTCCTCAAGAATGCCTGCTGGATGGAATCAATGCTCAGCCCAGCACAGCACGCACATCTCTCTGATCTATTTTTGGGCACGCTTGGGGTCAATTAGTAGAAATCTGATGCATTTTGGAGGATCCTGCTTTGGCACGCTAAGGCCACAATCTGTCTTGTGTTGTGTGTTGGTCTAAAAATAGGGCCAGATGTTCCTGTTTCGCACGGCTTCTCACAGAGATGTACTGCGGTCAATTTGACAAATTTCCGCACATGTTACGCAATGCCATCGATCCACACGTGTGACACAGCACAGGTTCGTCAAAAGTCCAAGTTTGCTTGGTTGAAGTTGTTTATTTGTCATTCCTATTTGGAAGTGACAGCAAAACGCAAAACTGATGCATTAAAAAAGAGAATCACACAGCGAAATGTTGGAAAAGGGTGGAACAAATTCCCGCCAGCTTTGTGCTAGCATACAGGATAATGCAAAACACCATAGATGGGTTCAACCAAATAATTTATGTTAAGGCAATCGTAAACCTTCAAACGAATTCTGCTTGGAAGGCACACAGAGGGGCAATGCTTGCACAGTTCTTCAAAATGAGAAGCAGAGCGTGCGTGCTTCAACCTGCTTGTCATGCCCAGTTAAAGTTAACTGCGAACTAATCCAAACAACAGAAACCAAATAAAGCAAGCCAATTATAAAACACAGGCCAGTTCAACCGCAACATGGAATGTCATCTGAGTCAGCTAACTTAATGCTGTCATATAATGTGAAATACCATAGACAAGCCCAAATGTTGCCAATACTATTTTTCCCAGTGGCAACCAACAAGTTTTGAGCTGAAGCCTGGGGTGGGGTGGTGCCCTAATCCACCTCCAAATTTGTAACCAACAACCTCATATGACTATTAGTGGCATTATTTAATGCATTTTGCCTCCAAGAGGGGTTTTTAAAATGTACAAAAACTTACAAAAACTAGCTAAATCGATCAACTCCAAACCACTCCAACCCCCCCCCCACACACACACACACACACACACACACACACTAATCATAACAGGTCACAATCGTTATTGAGCAAAAAAAAGAGGACACACACATCCAAACATGAAAACAATGACATTGGACTCACCATGAATGCTGATGCAGTTTGTATGTTTTGCTAGCAAGTAGCCCACATACATGCCATGAAAGTGTGCAGAAAATATATGTTTTCGCGGAGGGAAACCACCCAGCCACTCACACCGTTGGTTTAAACTCCAGTTTTCCGGAAAAAAAAATACATCGTGAAACGAAATGAATTTTTCGTAATTACTCGCATTCGTCAGCCTACTGGTCGATCACCTGCCCGTAATTGTAAATATCATTGATTCAGTTTTGATTAACCAATCAGAGAACGGAAGACTGATAACACCAGGAAGAATTGCCGATGGCGGTTATTTGTGAATCTGAAATGTGATTGGTTCGGATTGGTTTGTTTTTAAGCCATTTATTTTGTGTACGCGCGTATAAAAATAACATGACAGCAGGTTAATTTCTGTTAAATAAATGCAGAAAAATTATGGTATGACCCTCTTAAAAACATGCATGCTTTTTGGGCGCATTGTGGCTGCCAGACGCTTCCACTGTAAATGCACAAATGGAACGAGCGTCTGTAAATATTCGTCCTGAAAAGGAAATGTCCCTGAACATATCCCCTGCTTTCCCATTACCACTGTATCCCAACTGGCAAATTAAAATGACAATCCCAAGAAAAAAAGGTTTGATCAGACTGGAAAATGTAAACAAAAGAATTTCCGGAGCGACGAATCGGTCAAGGGCAGGATAGTTTATGACTCAAGGCTCACTGTTATTTCGTTTTGAAACATTATTATGAGTGCATTTTCTTCCAGCTGCGGTCATTGGGGTGGTTGTCTTTTCTAATGGTCTACAATTCAAGTCGAGCTGAGTAATTTTGGGACACGATTTTAAGGTGTTGCAAATGTCTTCTGAAAGCAAATGTTAATCGCATCCATGGATTGATGCTATTATTCGCATTTCAAATACTTTCTGAATCCGTCGTCTGACAACCACTAGGGGGCAAACGTGTGCATTCCGCGTCGTGAGGCTATCTGAATAAAAAGCGAAGGCACCCTGCCTCAAGTCACTTCTGTGTCGAGATAAAATAGAATGGCAAAAAATGGACATGAGAAACAACACAATGCTACTGCCACCAAAAAGCTCATTTGTTTGCAAATGTTTGTGTATTGTTTATTGAAACGTAATGTAATAAAAACATCAATGTTTATGATGAAGAATTCTGATTATTATTTGTGAATACAAGATAGATCCCAAAACATGAATAGCATTTTGGTGATAATCGTCCAATCCCAATGAGTAATATCAATGCAGATTTACGGAATTATTTGTACAAATTTTATTTTATACAGTTCAACTTTTTTGAGCATTTTAATTGAATCGTTATTTCAGCGATTTCCCTGTTTTGATTGTACTTGTGTTGTGACAGTATTGTATTTTAATTTGACATTGATGGTGCTGGTTCTTTAAAGAAGTACATATTTTAGGTGGTTGAGTATGGAGCGAGGCTGCCCCCTTGTGTCATAAAGTGTGTGATAAAGGGAAACGCAGTGCCCAGTAAGACCAGCAGAGGGTAGCAGTGCGTTGACGAAAGCTTGAATTGTAAGCTTAACATGCCAACCCTTCAAATGTCACCTTCTGTTGTTTGTTTTGTTTTGTTTTGTTTTGTTTTGTTTTGTTTTGTTTTGTTTTGTTTGTTTGTTTTGTTTGTTTTTGTTTGTTTGTTTGTTTGTTTGTTTGTTTGTTTATTTTTGCTTTTTAGGTCTGTTGTCTAGGATTACTTGCCTGCGTGCAAAATGACAAATTTACAGGGTAGTTTACTCGTATCTGGTAAGTGGTACGATATGGTTAAACACAATAAACTATTTTCGCACTTAGTAAATGTATTTCTATTCAATGCCCCCCACATCATTCTTCTTGAAAAAAATACACCAGTTGAAGAGGTATACTAGTGTCTTTCATTGGAAACTCATAAATATTTTTAAAGAGATGTCGTCACCATTTACTAGCCAATTAGTCACCTGACAAATGAAACGATTCCAACTCATATTGAAACCGTTTGAAATTCGTCCACGCGTCTCGTTTTGCATGCTGTGGTTTGGACTGGCAGCAGGATTTGCAATGACGATCGTGCCGCTCCCATGTGGGGAAGAGGAGGGGGTCGTGAGGGATGGTGGGGGTCGTGTTCTTCATCCTTGTAACCGGAATTAGCTGAGAAGTGTGACCTTGAGGTGTGAACGCAGTGCACGGTTCAAGGGAGAAGAGGGGGAGAATGTGTGCTTCGGAGAGGCGTTGGATGGGGTCTCCCATACTTTGCACCTCATTTGCAAGTGAATATGCGAGCAAATATTGGAAGCGTGGAACTTACAAACGTGCGGTCCGGTCCGTTCGTTAAATGAGACCTTTTGCGGCAATCATCTTATCATATTGCAAAGTTTGGCTCAGAAAAGTGAGGGGGGGGGCGGGGGGTCATTATTTCACTGACGTCACAGGCCACAGTGACGCGTACGGTTTCCCTGTAGAATACATAAACACGTCGTTTGAAAGCGAATGAATGAAAAAATATTTATATATATTTGTATCATTTTTGGAAGAAACCAATTAGCTCGTAGGCAAGGTCTAAAAATAGTCCGCATGACTAATATTTTCATTTGTGCTATTAATTTGCTTTATTTTAACTAATTTGATTTATATGCATGTCGATAATCTCTATCGTGAATGCATTTTTGGAGGCTAGCGCTCAATATATCTGTATAACTTCATACTCTACTAACATGTTTTACGACAGTTAAGAAATTGACATTATCTAGAGAAGTGGGGGAAATGTGGGCGGTGATTTTCCGGGAAATGTTTAAAAAATAAAATCGAAATGTTTGCATATGTTGAAGCAGGGGGAAAATTTTACTTTTCTTTAAAAAAACAAGACATTAAGAAGACAGTATATTTAAGTTTTAATTTAAATACCGGGGAATTATCCAATATTTCATTAAATATTGGATTGGATTTGCCTTTATTACGTATCGAAATACGTATATTAGAAATATATTAGATACATTAAAAATGCAGTCATGTCATTCATTTTTTAAATCTAAAATGTGTTTTCATGGATGGCCCGGGTGAGTCCCATTTTGTTTTATGTGTATTTGTACAGTTTTTGTGCTCTGTGGCCTGTGTTTGGCGTCTCTCATGTTAATGAATAAATTTGCTGGAGAAGGCCCACTGTCACCTGATGTCATGCCCCCTCGAATGGGTGTGTGTCTTAGGGGGGGGGTGTGTGGGGGGGGGTGTGGGGGGTTCATTTGGATGCAAATGTAGAAGGGAGTTGACGTCAAGGCGGCTGGCTTGCAGACTTTTAGTGGTATCTTGTCATGCAGCGAGTAGCACATCATGTGACAACACCAACAACCTGTACGGACTACAACTAACAAAAAAATAAAAGGGGGACCCCTATTTTGGACCACTTTCACGAGGATTTCCTTCAGTTTTTTTCACCCACCACCCATTTTCAAGTATGTGCCCTTAGACTGTTTCTAAGTCGAACCTCCTTGAAGTGCGAGCCTAAGCCATGTATGTGGGCTATCTTTTGGATAAAGAGAGCGGCATGTATCACCAAGGCCCCGTGCGACGACCCAGCATAAGCTTACCCCCTCAAAACTTTGTGTCATCGCCACAATACCCTGACTTCAGCGGATACCACCACGTCCCCAACATGGAGTCGCACGGCCACGGCCAGGCGGCGGGCGGTTGGGGGCCGTCGGCGTACGGAGCCTCCCGGGAGGACTGGAGCGCCTACGGCATGGTGCCCCCGAACCCGTTGGCCACACCCGTCAACAACTCGTCGCCCGGGCAGGTGCCCTACTGCTCGGCAGAGTACACCCACATGCACCCGCCGCCTGCCTCCGCCCTCCTGCAGCCGCCGCCGCCCACGGACGACGGGAGCGGCGGTGGCGGTGGCGGCGGCGGTGGCGGCAGCGGGAGCGCGCATATGTCGCCCGACCGAGAACGGCGCAACTCTTACCAGTGGATGAGCAAAACTGCGCAGTCCTCCTCCACAGGTGAGACACGTAGCCAGAAAAAAAATATATGCAAAAATGAGGTCGAAAGAAAAGCACAAGTGACCCAAAAAAAGGTTAGGAATAAATTATGCCCGCACGACATGGGACTGAACTTATTTTTCCGTATGGATATTTTTGGTCCACTCATATCACGTGACATGTTGTCTTGTTTTGCTCTTATCATAAGACTAAGAGCCAAATCTTCAAGTTATTGCCACCCCCAATAAAGAATATACTTTACATTATAGATAGTAAAGAGGATTTGACTCCAAATATTTTTTTGTTTTCATTTTTTTTCCTCAATAACAGTGGAAATTATACCCTTTTAAAGCCCGTGGGATCACATTTGGTTTCTATATTTTTCTTTTACAATGTATTTTTCCATTCACAACAAGGCAATGTATTACATTTGCCTCTGAAGATATTTTCCACTCAAGTGACAAGTGTAGTTTGCTTATCAAAACAAATTTCCTTGCAGTGATTTGCTTAGAATAAATTATATCTTGCAACATGAGCCCAATGAAGCATACAGTACTTTCTCAAAGTTATTTTCCCTCATTAAAGAGTGTAGTTTTTGGATTGGATTTGCCTTTATTAGTGTTGAAAAGGAGAAAGTTTGATTAAACAGCAGCAAATTTATGAAAGGAAGAGGAAAGGAAATGAAGTAGAAAAACAAAATAGGGGTACCATATTTGGTTCCTCACTGTGAAAGTTCTTTTGTAATCGAGTGTAACTGACAACTTTAATAACCCTGAACTATATCTACTTGCTAAAAGTCATTGATCTCTATTAAAAGAGTGGATTTGTTTTACGCTATTAAAAAGCACTGTATTATTAGCATGTGTGCTTTTGCACACTTCCTCAAATTTGTTTTTTTTTTCTCCTGTTAAAGACTGTATTTTGAACGACCAATACAAGGTTCCTGAAAACCTTTGTTTATTTATTTACTTATTTACCATATTTGGTTCCAAACAGTGATCTCTCCCCCACACCCTTTTTTGGGGAAACATGGTTGATTACAAAGTAATTGATCAAAAACACACCCATAAAAGAGCGCATGGGAATTATTTATCCCTTCAATGGTGTGTTTTAATGATGTCTAGAACCATATTTGGTTACCAAAATATATATTATCCCCCAAATATGAACTATGTATGTTTTGGGGGTCCTTTAAGTCACAATTATTAGGTTATTAGTAAACTTTTCACTCTTCAAGGAGTAAACATATCATATTTGGTTCCTTCGGGAATTGTATAGTCATTTAAGTATTTTACATTCTTGATCAAGTTGTCCACCATATTTGGTTCCTTAATTTTATTTTCCCCATCAGAGAAGTCAAGTGTATTTTGTTTATGTTAGAGAAGTGTCTATTACATATTGCAAAAGCAAGGATGGAGGGTGCATACTTAGCTGAAAAAATGGTCATCTTGCTTGATACAACTGTTAAGGCCCTGTGTAGGACCCAAGGAACAACATTTTACTATTGAAAGACGTATCTCACGATCAAATTCTGCATTGTACCCTCCAAAGAGAAATAATATGCATACTTCATGTAGTTATTTGAAGTGATTTTTCTTTTATTTAAAAAAAAAATGAAAAACACCATACACCTTTAGCTACAGCTCCCTTACAAAGTTTTTACAGAAAAGAAAATGACCCTAATTATATTTTGTTCATCACAGTGGTTATGCCGACTTAAGAGGGAAGAGAATAAGTCCCCAATTTTTCTTCCTAATTGTTATTTTTCCATTATGTGCGTTAAAAGAGGAAAGAAACAATATTTGATTAATAAAATATACAGTATTTTACCTCCTAAGAAAGTCAATTTTGACACATTTGTAGTTGGACAAAGCACTTTGATTGGTCCCTGCATATTTAGGACTTATTATTAAATAGTGTATAATCCATTCTTAAATGGGCAATGTTGGTTCCTAAAAGTTGTCCCCCACTGTATTAACCAATGTAATTTTCCACTGTTGATCCTCCCACCTTCCCTATTTGGCTATTTTTCAACTCAAGTCCGCAAACGAGCTCTGCTCCCTACCAGGGATGCAAACATATGTAAATAAATCAATTACTTGACATACAGTATACATATAAATGTGTGATAAGCAACAAGCATGAATCAAAATGCAAGTTGCAAGAAAGTGTTCCTGTTTGACAACTAATTAAATAGTTTATTGTTGCCTTCACTACGTTATAGAAATAGACCATCCAAAGATTTCCTCATTATTTAGAAACAGTTGAAAAATGAAAAGATTAGAAATTTCCATTCATCCTTTTCTAATCGGCTAATCCTCACAAGTGTTACAGGCGTGCATGCTGGAGCCTATATAAATATCAACATTCATTTGTTAAAAGCTTTGTAAGTAACTGTTACGAAAGAAAATAATTGATATTTGGGTTAATGATTTCTATTTTGTTCCTGTGTCACTTCTGCCAAGAATGGACCTCTTTTCATGTGGAGTGATGATGTCATATTGTCATGTCATAATGGCAAACATACAAATATATATATATATATATATATATATATATATATATATATATATATATATATATATATATATATATTCTCCTGTCCTGGATTTAAATGTAAATACACCTTGCAAGACTGACTTTCTACCATATGGTTGTTGATATTACCATTAAAAATCTTAGTAATCGGCGTTACATGGGATACTCTGGTGTACTAGTATAAAGACAACAAAAAACACTAAAATAGGATATAACATAGTATTGATAATATTATTGATAATATAACAGTGCACAAAAATGATTAGAATTGTTGTTTAATGCTACAATAATGCAAAGTTTGTGTTTTTCTTTTTTTCTGTATTCCATCAAGTCATTTCTTACTTGAGTCTTTGTAAATGAAACAAAAAGTTTAATCAAATATTTGACATATCGACTCGCAGTTCACATTTGTGTTCATTGGTTCATTTGAAATGTTTTCAAATCAATTTATATACAAGGAAAAACAATTTTCATTGGCTAAATTAGTGAATTTACTTAGTTTTTACCCATTGTAAATACACATGTAAATAACTTATAATCAAATACAACGTATAAAACACGTAGAATACTCTATTTGATTATTTTTACTATCCATACACCACTCGTTTGAATTGATTGGAATTTGCTGTATACAATTACGATTAATATTGAATTCATGATTATACGGGTGATTTATTTTAATTTCCATGCACATCGGGATTGCATATTATTGTTGTTTTTCTTTAACTTCCTCATCGAATGACTTGTGTCTTCTGTCCGTTTTGACGATCAAACGTGAGCCTTGAGCACTCCTTAAAAATACCTCCCCAAACCAACTCATGAATACTGAGTCAAATCAGTATCGCGACGATGTCCTCCAAGCTGTGGGAAGGTGGCGAAGTGCTTGAGTGGGGCCCGGGCCGGTGACGGCTCTTTTGCCTTGGCGGAGGTCGCGAGGAAGATTATGAATGGGGTGATTGGGGGGGGGGGGGGGGGGGGGGGGTTAAGGAAGACGCCAGGTTGGGTTTGAGGTCGTGAGTGGAGAAGTCACGTGACGTGACTGCGCGTTTGCAGTGTACGAGCGTGGGTCAGACCGCGAAGTGGAGCAGCTTGTCGACACCTCGTCTCGCTTTGATATGCGGCCTCGCTTCCTTCTTCAAGAAGGGAGAGCCGCTTTTCACAACTCACAGTGCGTTTCGTGCGTTACACTACGTTACGTTACACGAGAACGTTGACTAGGGGGCACGCGTGTCATGGAAGGGGCGTTGGTTGGGGTGAATAGATATGGTGATGCTTTTATTCATACCGTGAATGGGAATTTAGTCGAATTTGCATGAGTAGTAGATGACTATTTCAGTCAGTAAAGTAAAATAAAAGTTGGATTGGGAACACTGACAGTGCAAAATACAAAAGGAGCTCCTTGAGGAGTAATCAAGACAATGTTTTTTCAACATCAGTTGATATACATCATAGTTCAGTTTCACGTTGACATTTATCCCCATGGCTATATATATATATATATATATATATATATATATATATATATATATATATATATATATATATATATATATATATATATATATATATATATATATATATATAATTTTTTTATCCCCAGAAGATTTCACCCACGCCCAAAAAAATTACAGTAGATGTGCACTTGGCTGTAAACAAGACCACAAAACAACAACTCGTTGTTTTTGTATTCCCATGAACATCTTGAACTTTTAGCCAAGCGAATGGAATAGAGCCCCGACACTAAATTTTGCATTTCTTGCATGTTGTATATTACTTACAGCTACAACTTGATATGCCATGACCACAAAGTACTGTTTCATGCATGGGTGTTATCCCATTTTTAGCCACAAATTGCTATTTTGTGCACATTATACTTAATGTGAAGCCTCAAACCACAGATAAAATAATGAGCCAAGGCAGACGGAACTCCAACTCACGAAATTGCCTTACAGAACCAATTGTCTCATAAAAAAAATAATGACCGTACTAAAATTTTCTTTGACTAAAGCATTAAATGTTGTTTTCATGTTAATCCGGGTTCCTAAATCAAAATTCTTCATCTGTCATGATTACTTTTGACTGCTACCCGCCTGCCTTCCCATTCATTTGAAAAAGATTTTCTTGAAGAAAAGCTACATTTGAAATATACCTAAACTTAAGCAGTAAACATTCCTTTGCCTTCCCTGTATTTGGCTTCCGCCATCTTGGGTGAGTGTCGCAGACTGTTTTTATCTGCAGGCTTGTGTATGTCTGTGTGTGTGTGCTATAAGAGTTCAAAAATCCTGGCGAGGGGGACTTGCAGGTCCACATCAAAGCCAACATTTGCATATGTGAAGAGCAGAGATGTGGATTTGATGCTGGAAGCAGATAGGGCCGGCCGGTCCAGGCATGCCGACGGCCCGCCGCTTAATTCTGGTCTGACCAGGCCTGGTTGTCTATCTATGTGCACTTTCCCAACATTTAGTGAACCCAGGCGCATATTTCACTTGAGAAATATCTCTGGACACACTAGTGCACAAAATCTCTCTCTTATGCTGTCTCTCATATGTGTGTGTGTGTGTGTGTATATATATATATATATATATATATATATATATATATATATATATATATATATATATATATATATATATATATATGTGTGTGTGCATATGGACTGTAGTTTGCAATGTTTCGTCCATTTTTTTTTACAATTTTAGGCTTTAAAAAAAGATACATTTGGACATTTATTTTTCCATACAATCCAATACAATACATATTGATTCATATAGCACTTTAACAACAGCTGAAGCTGTAACAAAGCCCTTAACATGGACAGCTATCATATAGAGGAAATAAAGCAGTCACAAAGAAGATAATAGAAAGCACGAGGGAGTGAAACCAATAAAGCAGTCACAAAAATAGTAGAAAGCACTAGGTAGCTAAACCAACATGAAGAATAAATATCCCCAATCAGTCAATACATTGTCAAATCATCTTTTTCTTAGATTCCAACTGCAAGTTTTTGAGGGTGTGTCTCTATCAGTTTTGCATATCTACCGATATTTCCCCATTGTGGAATGATTAAAGGCTTTCTGATTCTGAGTGAGATTTTTGTCCATTCTTCTTTGTAAAATAGCCCCATCACAGGATTAGATTAGACGGAGAACATTTGTGAAAAAGTTTTTTCAGATCCTGACACAAATTCTTAATTGGGTTGAGGTATGGACTTTGTTGCAGTTCGAACAAGTGGATATTTTTCGTTGAGAACCATTCCGTTGTACATTGTATGACACATTTCAGATCATGATCTTGTTGAGTTCTGTCCCAGTCTTTGATCATTTACAGACTCCAGCAGGTTACCTTGGCCCTGTATTGGGCTCCGGTGATCATGTCATCAATTTTAACCATCGTCCCTGTTCCTACTGAAGAAAAGCACCTCCAGATGTTTTGGATTTTACATTTCGGTCTTATCTGACCATGAGAGCACTTGCTTTCACTTAATAGTTGTGTCTTAAAAGTGGGCGTGGCAAACATCTAATTTGACAAGTGGCTTTCTTATACGCCGAAACATGTCAGGTATTTGAACACCTACAATACACTGTCTGTAAGTAAAGAATCTGCTTTAAATTATAAAAAAAGTGGCTTTCTACTTGCCACTTTTCCATAACGACCAGATTTGTGCAGTGTACAGCTAATTATGGGCATTTTAGCTACATCCTTAATCAGCGCTTTCTTTGTTTGGGGTAAAAGTTTGGAGGGGGGTCTGGGTCTTGGTAGGTTTGCAGTGGTCTGTTCCCTCAACATTAGTAAAAGATTGATTGAAATTCTCTCTGTGAGAAGTTCAAAGCTGGTGACAGCTTTTCATATTCTAGTTTTAGCTTCTCCACAACTTTACCTGCATGTAAGTTTCTTTGGATCATTAGAAATTCATGAGAGAACTTTTGGAGGAAAGATGAAAATTATCGCACACCCTACTAAAGTTAAAAGTCTTCTTCTTTTCCTTTTGGCTTTTCCATTCAGGGGTCGACACAGCAAATCCGTGTCCGCCATCTTCAGAGGTTTGATTCGCATGTTTATTTTGGCCAAGCTTTTACGTCAGATGCCCTTCCTGACACAACCCTCTGCATTTATCCCGGGTTAGGACAGGCACAAGAAGACACTGGCTTGTGTCCCCTTGTGGCTACAGAACAAGCAACTCTATGAACTTAATAAAGATGAAGATGCCTGATAAAAGACAACAACAGCAAGGATAATAAAATATGTCGATAGCACTGGAGATAAGGAATGTCTTACCGTAAAATCTGCATCTCTTTCCATTTGCCCCTAAAGTTGAAAGTATTTTAATTGGTTCCACTTTACAATTGTGTCCCACCTGGTGTTATTCTTGAAAAAAAAAAACATTTTTTTTATCATTGATGCCTGAAACACAAAAACAAGTGAACAACATCAAGGGCGGCTGAATATATTGCAACAAATGCCAAGTTAAAAAATCAATTAACTTGGCAACTAGTTTGTCCATGAACCAATGGTAGATTGGAAAAAACAATTGAATGATTTCCATCCCTTTATTCCAAAACAGGACATTATTTCAAATAAACAGTGCGGAAAAGGAACGCACACACACAAAAAAAAACACAAGAATTCATTGGTCTGTAACATGACAGAAAAGACATACAATTGTTTGCTTTGTTTACCAAAGTAAACGCAGATATTTGCTAATATTTTATGTGGGGGAAAAAAGAAGCTAACGACAAATGTCTTTTGGGGAGCAGGGGATAGCTAGCTTGATAGGTAGCTTGATAGCTACAATACATATATATTAATTTATGCAGCGCTGTAACAAGAGCTGAAGCAGTAACAAAGCGCTTAACATGGACAGATATCATATACAGGAAGTAAAGCAGTGAGATAGATTGGTTGATAGCTAGCAAGCTAACTTGCTATATCGCTAGTTAGCAAGATAGCAAAATGAAATTGTATCATTTGGCTTACAATAAGTGTTTCAGAATACCGGCTCTATAATAACTGTGTGTGCATGTTTTTATTTTCGCATGAAGGGAAGACAAGGACGAAGGAGAAGTATCGGGTGGTGTACACGGACCACCAGCGGCTCGAGCTGGAAAAGGAGTTCCACTTCAACAGATACATCACCATCCGGAGGAAAGCCGAGCTGGCCGTTAACCTGGGCCTGTCCGAGAGACAGGTGGAACGCGCAACACACAAACAAGAAACAAACCTTGCATGTTGCTCACCATGTCCTATAGTTGAGTCATGATTTCTCATTCCTTGAGCACCTCATCTTTCTCGCTGCATTCAAGACATGGTGTGGTGCACCTGTGCTGAGCAAATCAATTAGTTTGCCAGTGATTTTTCTTACATAGGTTAATGATAAAAAATAACACCATCGATGAGGAAAAATAGTTAGAGATTTATTGACGTTAAGTTTCTCCTGTTATGTGCATTATATACTGTGGTTAATAAAATCAAGAAGAAATGAAAAAATAAACAAGAAACACAATATAATAAATTAAAAAGCGAATAAGATCAAATCACATGCAGTAAAATATAAGATAAAATATAATAAACAAATAAAATACAATAACTTAAAATAACACTTAAAATCGTTAAATATAAAAAAAACTAAATTACAATAAAGTATAAAATATTTAAAAATGTATAGAAAAATAAGCTAAAAAATGATAAAAGTCAATCATTAAAATAAAATAATTAGCACTAATCACATCTTAAAAAAATAAAATCTCACAATAATATAAGACAAAATGAAATACTGGTGTTTGTTTTTTGTTGGCAGGTGAAGATCTGGTTTCAGAACCGGCGCGCCAAGGAACGTAAGCTGATCAAGAAGAAGATGGGCCAGTCGGATGGCAGTGGGGGATCCGTGCACAGCGACCCAGGTTCCGTCAGCCCTCTGCCGGTTCCGGGCTCGCTCAGTCCAACAGACATCCACGGCGCCCTGTACCCTGCCCCCCACCCTCACCCACATGCCCATCCTCATCCTCATCCTCATCCTCATCCGCATCCTCATCCTCATCCACATCCCCACCCCCACCCTCAGCCCCCTCCAGCACAGGCCATGAGCACATTGCCGCCCATCAGGAATATACAGCAAGTGACTGTCAGCCAGTGATGTGGCAACAAGCACACGGAACCAAATGGAGCACTCCGAAACACTGCAGAAGGCCTTTTCACACAATATGCTTGGCTTTTCCTTTAATACAATAGTTCCATTACCTTAGCAGGAGGAGGAGGAGGGAAGGGGAAAGGAGATTCCAATTTCCAAAGCTTTACATTGTTTGTGAATTTTAACGAGATATAAATGTTTTTGGCTTGTAATGTCTTTTTTTGTGAAATATGAAAACTCAGGGAATAATCAATCATGTTAAATTTTACAGTGTAAAAAATATGTGGATGAGAATAGTATAGAATGGTGGTCTCTGGAAATTTTAACAATGTACCTGTATATAAAAAACTTTTTTGCAGAATTTGAATTCAGAGTTGATCCATTACAAGAAGTAACTTCATATACCTGGTTTAAAATGTGGTAAATTGCTTTATATATATATATATATATATATACAGTGGGGCCTCGGTTTACGAACACCTTGCCTTACGAAATTTTCGGTTTACGAACATTAAACCTTGGATTAAGCCCTACTTTTTGGGATGCACACGGAGCGCCGCCCCACCACGGCTGGCGGAGTAATCTTCGGCGGAAGAACACCAAAGCACATGACCGAACAGCGCCCCAAGCAGAAGCAAGCCATTCAGGAGTTGTCATCTGAGGGCGAGGAGGAGGAGATGGCTGCAGCATCAAGTGAGAGCATCAAGGCAATGTTGGCTAAGTAGAATGATGTGCACGCTTTTATTGAACAGTTCCATCCAGAAAAGGCTATGAGAATCATCAACATGATGAATGACAATGTGATGCCTCAGTTTCGCAAAACCTTACAAGTCAGAAAGCAACAGGTGTCAATTAAGAGCCATCAACGACCATCACAAATGTAAATAAAGTGGCTTTATTATACAGTGCAATGTATTTCTTCCATTACAATACAATAGCACATTTATTATACATAGAATAAGGTATGTTGTGTGTAGTTTTAAGGCTTATTTAGTTGAAAATTTTATGGAGACCTGGGAACGGATTATTCTCATTTTCATGGTTTCCTATGGGAAATTAATTTTTGGGTTACACACTTTTCGCCTTACACACTCTGTCTGGGAACCAATTAAGTTCGTAAGCCAAGCCCGAACTATATATATATATATATATATATATATATATATATATATATATATATATATATATATATATATATATATATATATATATATATATATATATATATATATATATATATATATATATATATATATATATATATATATATATATATATATATATATATATATATAACAATAATACATTTGATTTCTAAGCGCCTTTCAAAACTCTCAATATATATATATATACAGCAAAGTCTCGTTATATCGATATCGGATATATCGATAGTCCCGGTTATATCGATACTATTTCTATGCACGCACGGAGAAAATTACATGCAAACAGGGTCGGATATATCGATAGTCCCGGTTATATCGATATTTTTGCGGACTCCCTTGAATATCGATATAACGAGACTTTACTGTATATATCATCTCATCTCATTTTCCGTACCGCTTATTCCTTATTAGGGCCGCGGGGGTTGATGGAGCCTATCTCAGCTGTCTTCGGGCACGAGGCGGGGGACACCCTGAATTGGATGCCAGCAGGGCACACAAAGACATACAACAGTCACTCTCACACTCACACCTAGGGACAATTTGGAGTGGTCAATCTGCCTGCCATACATGTTTTTGGAGTGTGGGAGGAAACCGGAGGACCCGGAGAAAACCCACACGGGTCCGGGGAGAACATGCAAACTCCACAGGCGACCTCTGCACTGTGAAGCCGGTGTGCTATATATATATATATATATATATATATATATATATATATATATATATATATATATATATATATATATATATATATATATATATATATATATATATATATGTTGAACACCTACAGTCTGTAAGTAAAGAATCTGCTTAATATTAGATGTCAAGTAGACAGGATGAACTTAGTACAACGATAACATTACTCTCTTTTTAGATACACCAGAGGTATCCACAGAGGACTTTTACTTCTCAGTGAGTAACATCTACTTATTCGTGTTATAATTCAGTGAAATGTGTGATGTTCAATGTGGGTGGACCTAACAAATTAGGACTTGTTAAGTCAATTGAGTCCCGCACCTTGCAAGCCCCATATAATAAATGTGTTCAAGAAATATTCATCATTGTAAATGGAGTGCTTGGGTCAGAGGGTCAAAGCACTTGGGATTATTTATGGCAGCACCTTTTGACTTTTCTCTGAAATATATCCAGTAGTCAGAGAAAAACGGAGAGCTGCACTGAGAAAACCTTTCTAAATTCACGAATAACCGAAAATAACACTGATAGGCGTATATCTGGTGATTTGATTCAGAATTGGCATAATTAATAAATGCACAATGTTAATGTATGATATAACATTTTAAAGCGTCAAATTCAGTCATTCCGTCTTTATTTTAACACCAATTCTGCTGTCATTTAATGAACACATTTCATTCACAGTGTTCACGCCTCTCTTCTGCGTGCTCGCTCTCATGGTCTTACGTACGTCCAGGCGTGCGCGCTCGGCTCCGCGAATGACGTCACGTCTCGCTGCCACAACATGGCGGACTTTGATACCATTTACGAGTTGGAAGACGACGACGAAGACGAGCGTGTCGTCATTGAGGAGTGCTTTTCCAGATATCGCCCGGATCCCGTTGTAATGCGCGGCGCTGGACACATTACAGTGTAAATGTTTTTTTTTTCTCTCTTGGGCATGTTTCGTCACGGTGTCGTGTTTTGTTGCGGTGACTTTTGCATCTCGTCGCTCGTGCAGCTGCTCGGTAGCCAAGTAGCTCACTTGGTAAACAAGAATTGTCCCTGGGGTGTTGCGAAGACCCGAAACGAGCGTCTCCAGCACCTGGTGTCACCATGGCAACCGATAACTTGACGCTGTTCTCCGGTGTGGTTCTGCCGACCGAGGACGTTCTAGACAGTGAGTGACGTTAGCAAGAGAGCTCGATGACAGTCACGTTCGTCACGCGTTTCACTTGGATTTCCGAGTTGATGTTATTTCAGGCGTGTCCAATCGTGATTGATGTCAGTGTTTACATTGAGGAGGTCGCGCAGAGCTAAAACTGACGTCACCCTGTGGAGTTTCGCCGTTTGGTGACGTCAACTGTTACTATGCTAACTGCTTTCGCTATCGAGCCTGTCAAAGGTATAAAAACAAATTTTGTTTTGTCGCTCTTTTTACTGTTTCTGTCAAATGTTATTCGGGTGTTTTTCAAGAAAATCTGTGATGGAATTATACCCATCATATATTTTTTATCCAATGTAATTCCAGAAATTAAAACAAAAATCTTAGTACGATGAAATATTCCTTAAAAATTGAATTGTAAGTTTTTTTTTTCCAGAATTTTATATGGTACTTATTATTCTTTGGAATTTGTATTGCAGTTTTATTTATTTAATGACTTATTTTTACAATATATTGGCATTGATATATTGGAATATGCATTTATTTTAAATAGAATTATTTATTTGTGTTCTCATTGAATTAATTTAAATGTATTTTGTATGTCTTTTAATTGAAGTTATATTAATAGTTGCAGTTTGATTTAGGGGCTTATTGTATAAAATAGTCAGCTTTATTGTCAAATATGCTAATATGCATGACATCCAGCACAGATGAAATTACTAGTGTTAACATACTTTGGTGTCTAGAATTTCAGTTCTATGCAATGCATTCTAATTTGTATTTCTGGAAGAACAATTTAATTTATTTCATGTCTCATTGATGACATCAAGGTTAGGTTAAAAAATGCATTTTACTTTTTAAATATGACAAAAATAACACTGTTGATTGTAACTTCATAATGTCCTTAATACCCATGTTTGTGTTTGTGCAGGTTTGGACTGAGCAACAGATTCGATAGCGAGTTCCCGTCCATTCTCACGGGAAAGGTACATTTGCACGTTTGGACCTTTTTTTTTGCACTTTCCTCTCACTTCCAGAACAATGAAAAGGCCCAGCGCTTCTTTTGTCTTCCCCATTCAAACGTCCTCGCCAGCCGATTGGTCGCATCCACGCTGGTCCCGTCAATGAATAAGCCGCTGCCAGGGGGCGGGGGGCAGGCCGGTCGCGTCCACGGGTCTGACTCCAGGTGATGAAATAATGTGAGGGCGAGAAGAAAAGGGTCCGTTTCCTGGGTCAGACGCAGGAGCACAAAAAGGCTGGAGGGCCGCGCGCGGGTCTGAGGGAAGTGCGGGGCAATAAAGCGCACCTCCGGCATTGTGAAGCTGGCCGACATGTGATGGACGAGTTCACAGTTATGATGATTGAAGGGTGCGCATCAGGCCCTGCTGGGCTTTATTCCCAGCTCTTTGCTTGTTTGCAAAGAGACCTTTGCATCCTGTCATAAAAGATTACGACCCCTTTTTATGGCGTACAGACTCGGAGTCAGGAATGAGCAATCCATTCAGCTCGGCACTGACCAAACCGCTCGCCCGCCACGGCCACAGGCTGCGCTTCTGCTGCTTATCTTGTCCTTTGAGGCCTTTGACACGCGCTTGCAAGGCCAGGGACATCGTTGCAAGATGGCATCTTTTCACAAAAGGGGAATTTTCCAGTACTGTTGACATCCTGAAAGTGTACTCAGAGGCATCGCAAAGCGTGATAGATAGTTCAATGGCCAAAATATTGCGGTTCATCAGCTACGTTGTCGATTTCAAATGCCCACTTTTTAATGTATTTTTCCAGCACATTTGTTGAGCTTGACTGGAAGAAATGCAACCTTATTATTATTAAGAGTAAGAAAAGGCAGCAAAAGTCCTTCCATTTTGTCAACCGCTTATCCTTTCATCACTTTGCTGCTGTGAAATTAAATGTCTCCACTGTGAGACTAATAAAGGCATATCCAATCCAATCCTCAACAGGGCGTCATTCCCAACGATCATAGAGAATCTTTTTACAGTGGTTCTTAACCTTGTTGGAGATACTGAACCCCACCAGTTTCATATGTGCAGCCACCGAACCCCTCTTGAGTGAAAACTAAAATGTGATTTTTTTTTCTAATTCAAGAGATAGATCAGAATCAGAATCATCTTTATTGCCAAGTATGTAGAAAACACAAGGAATTTGTTTTCTGGTAGAACACGCTGCACACTGTTCCTTTTCCTCCATTTTGTGGCCAGCATCATCGAAAAGGAGTGCTCACAGAGATATGTTGTGACAAATGGTCTAAAAAAATCCAGGGCTTTCTTGGCAAGAACTGGATACGTGTTCATTTGTTGACATCAAAACGTTGAGAGCGTTGTTGTTCTGAAGAGTTGCTGTTGAACCTGGCTCTGCTGAATTTCAATGATTACGTCGAGGAATTCATCACTGACAACTGCTGTCTCAAGCGCAAATGTGAACGGCTGTCTCACCCATGCTGGATATGACTCTGTGGTAGGGAAATATCCGTCCAGAGACTTTGCAAGCTCATCGAGGTGCATGGCAATTGTTTGCTTCAGTTCCGTCGATACAGAAATCGTTTCCATAATGGTAGCTTTTTTTGAAAGGTGTTCTTCCGCTTCCATGATATTGACCCCACCTCCCTGCATCTGCTGATTGAGATGATTAAAAGCTGCGAATGTATCAGCCATGTACGCAAAAATGAGAATGAACTCAGGATTCTTGAAGCAATCTCTCAAATATAACAACGATGTACAACAACGACAGTCACACGTTGATTACTGCTTGCTACTGGCTAGCCTGTTCATTTGTTGTGAATGGGGGAAGCAGCAGGCCAGCTGGCCTCTCTTGTCTCACTGTGTTCATTTTTCCGATTTGGTATGCTTCTGACTCTGTACTGCTCCCACAATTTTCTGTAGTATTTCTCCGTTTCGTCTGGAGCTCTACCGATTGCTAAATGGACATAACAACGGATGAAACGACCTCTGTTCCGTTTCCGTAATTAACAGAACTGCGTCGGTGGAGGCTTTGCCTAACCCCTGAGATTGACTCACCGAACCCCAAGGGTTTCGGTCGAACCCACGTTAAGAACCACTGCCCTAATAGGATCGTCGCCTTATTTAAACCTTTTTTGGGGAAAACGAGAGGGGAAAATGAATAAAAAAATGACTCAAATTGGCCTTGATTAACCTATGCAGTTTATACTACCGAAGCAAAAATACACTTTTTTTAGAAACAACATTGGTATTCCTTTGAGCTTGTGACACTAAATTAACATGATTTAAGCATCTGTGAAATGTAAATTTCTCCACTGTGAGACTAATAAAGGCAAATCCAATCCAATCCAATCTATGCCATGAAGCCAACAAAATGAAGCTCTGAGTAACGTTATATAGTACTTAACTTGTACTTTATGTTGCTGCTCCATGTGTGTAAAGTAGTTTTTTTAAAGCTTTGGAATTTTAGCGGCTTTTTTCTGTTCACTCTTTCAGGATATTTTGCATTGTTTTAGCATTAAGCTAATGGACCTGTGTAAAAAAAATAGACAGATATGACACTGACACCAGACTGGGTTTTTTTGTCATTTTGTAAGACTAATTTAGAGTTAAGTACGGCTGCAATAGAGGATGTATATATCGGGTGCTTGTGGTCTATTCTCAGCATTTTTGGGGGGGCACAAAAATTTAGATTTCCTCATCTTTCAGTATTTAATTAATGATGGCTGAGCAATCATAATCATGTATTTAAATATTGCAATTAAATATGATTATTTTACCCTGTTTTCTTTTTTAGCAAAAAAAAAAATCGAAAATTAATGGTTATTATAATCACCTGTTTCAGATGCTACATAAATGTTTTGGTCCTGTAGGCTAAGCTTTTTCAGAAAATAGACCACGTCCACTTCTATGGTTGTAAATGTGTAAAGAACAACAATAAATCATCTCTCCTAATTTAAAAGTCAAGTAAATCTTGTTGCTCTCGCTTTTGTTTGGTCACAGGTTGCGCCGGAGGAGTTCCGCTCGAGTATAGGTCGCGTCAACGCCTGCCTGAGGAAGAACGTGCCGGTTAACGTCAAATGGCTGCTGTGCGGGTGTCTTTGCTGCTGCTGCACCGCTGGATGCAGCCTGTGGCCCGTCATATGTCTCAACAAGAGGGTCAGACGAGAAACAAAATAGCAGAGTGCCCCGAAGAAAACTTTTGTTTCTGGACTCATGTGTGTTTTCTCCTACCACAGACAAAACGGTCCATTCACAAGTTATTAGAATGGGAGAACAACAGATTGTACCATAAGGTATCGAAAACTTCTGTCTGTCTCTCTCTTTGTGTCTGTTGGTCGCTTATTTGTCCCACCATGTCTGTCTTTTTTTCCTGCATCTGTCTTTTTTATGCGTGATTGTCTTACCGTTTCTGTCTTACTCTCTGGGTTTTCCCGTTTCTTTGCCTGTCTCCATTTGTCTCTGTAATTGTCAGTCTCATCCTCTGTGTCTCATTTAGTCTGTCACGGTCGCTCTCCCTATCTGTCTCGCTTTTAATTGTCTCTGGTCTGTCTCTGATTCTAGCTATGTGAATGTCAGTCTGTCTTTCTGTTAACGTGACACTCTCTGATATTCTCTTTATGTGTCTCTCTCTCATATTCTCCATCTGTGTCAATCTCAGCCTACTTTGGTTGTGTGTGTCTGTCTGACAAGCGTTTTTGTGCATACGTGTGTGTGTTTGTGCGAGTGTGCGTGTCCGTGCGGGCGTGGACATAAAAGAAGCCCTTCAGCATGTCTGGTCACAGTTTGACCTCACACACGCCAGACAGAAGGGCTGTCTGTGCGTGTTTACGGCGTGTGTTATCGATTTGTTCTTTTCTGTTCAGCTGGGCCTGCACTGGAAGCTGAGCAAAAGAAAATGTGAGAGCAGCAACATGATGGAATATGTAAGTAGTAGTGCAGCATCGACTGATCACATGTTCACCAAGCTTGTGTTTATCATTTATCACCAACAGTTATTTCCATTTTATCAATTGTAAAATTCACTGTTGAAAACACTGCCAACTTGGTTAACGACTAAGTCTTAACATAACCGACTAAACCTGATAGCCTTCGTACTCCAAAGCTACGCAGTGGCAAGACCGTATTGCATTGTAAAATGGCAAACTTATATTTCACACCAAAAATGACAACAAATATCTTCTTGCGTTTCACATTTTCACACAACATCACTGCGCCACTGAACCTAAGTGCACCAATTACAATCCACTGTCAACTGCCAATAACTGAAAATAAAAATGTTCTTGTTTGTGTGCGTACGAAGGTGATTCTTATAGAATTCTTACCCAAGTATCCAATCTTGAGACCAGACTGAAGATGCAACCTGCACCCCCCTTTTCTACTTTAGTGCCTTGTCAGAATGAAAAATCAGCTCCCCGCACCCCCCACCAGTCAAGCTGGACATGGAACTCTTGCCACACTTTGCTTTTGAGCGCATTTTGCACAGCTAGTGAGACATGGTGCCCCCCCCCCTTCCAACCCCTGCAACCCTGTTTCATGATGGGGTAAAAACTCATGAAAGTGCATTTATATCCCCGGCAGAGGACGTTATGGCCTTGTTTCTTTTTTAGAGTCTAAAATGGAACGTTAATCCAATGCTGTGCTGGCTTTTCGCTGTATAAATCCATATATTGGCAGGTTTCCTTCTTTCTGTGTAAATACCATTAACTCCACATCTATTGTTTACATATTAGCTGTTTATTTAGCTGTTTATTTGTTGTTGTTGCCAATGAATTGCTGTACAATAGTTTTTTTTCTCATTTGTGTGGACCTGTTTACCTTGTAAGCCATATAACAGCATAATTATGTAGTTCAAGACAACCTATTGCGTGCCACAGTGTTGAAACTGTCATGTTTGCCAAGAAGGAAAATTGCAATCCTTCATGTGTTTCATTTGTTTTTGTTGAGTTTGCGGGTGTCAAAGTCATGGCCCAGAGGGGTAGATGGATCACACTCAAGCTATTTTTTTCGAAAATGGAATTGTTGTTTACATCTGAGCAGAACATTGAATGGAAAATGCTTTCCCTACCAGCATTCGTTTTTACCCAACCCCTTGAAGAAAAGTTGCAACTTCTGATTTCAAATTCAAATTGATAAAAATCTGAAGAATTTGTGAATACAATAATTTGGTGAGATGATGTGATTTTTAAAAAATATATACTATAATTAAAAAGGGCTGAAATATTTTTTTCTTCAGTGTCTGCATAAACGTGTTTTGATGGTAATTTACATTTTGGCAATACTCAAGCCTAAATATTTGTCATAAGCAGGTAGTTCTTGCCCACATATGAGGGCATTGCGGCACCTTAAAAGCAGAAATTTTTTTTTTTTTTTTTTTTTTTTTTTGGGGGGGGGGGTTATGTGGTCCCTCTAGTCTAAACAGAGTGTGCTGAGTCATATTGCGATGGAATAAGGATTCAAAAGGGGTGAAAACTCATCCATTGTCTCTGGGTAGAGTCATTTTGACCTTATACTGCCCTCTGCGGTCGACTGGAATTGAGGTCACAGTGCCCTTGGGCTCTCATTACAAATATGGTGGCTCACCTGTTTTCTGGATTTGCCCAGAAAGCAGTCAAGGGAGTAATTGCATGAAATCTTATTTTAGTCAGTTGGTTAAAATTATAGCTTGCTCTCTCCCCCCGTTACATTAAGAGACACAAATTTACAGTTTATTCGGATAAGTTCCTGTGGAAATTTCTCATTGTTGAAAAGCCCCAGAATTTTGCAACCTTACTTTTCAGTCATACTGGCTGCTCAGAAGAAAAAAATGATTTCAACTTGGCTCATGATGCAAACGAGATAGATGATGGATCTCCTGTTCAGTTTTATTCCAACAAACTGTCATTTAGCCTTTGCGATTTAGTAGAGCACAAGATGGTCGTTCTTTATTATACTCTTTCATGGCGGCATCTATTAATACTAATGTGAGTGCCTCTCCCAAAGTTAAACCACATACCACAGAGTGGAATTTTGTCCTGTTACCATTTCTTGTAATGTTTACCCAGATTATACCCCTCTTTTACAAAAAAACAAATAAAACTCATTTGGACTTTTGCTGTGTTGCCAATTGTCTCTGCTCTACAAAACACGCCTCATCCAAATCTTGTTAGACAAGTCGTGGCGGTCGAATCGTTAACTTTAACAAGACGGCCCGCAATTACTTGGACACAGGTGTAAAAAGTCAAGTAGCAGTAGTAACTGTATAACCGGTCAATGGACCTCAAACTAAGTCAAGCTAAAGCCACAAGTCCTTTTTATGGTCCTTTGTTTAATTGTTTCCACAACGTCTGGCCCACTGGCCTGCAGCGCAACCTAGCCAACAATTTTTAGATAAGAAAGTGCAACATTTACTGCCATCTAAACCCATAACTACATTTATAGGGAATAGACGGTTGCATTACACGACACTTTCTGCTCATCTGGAACCGAACAAGAGCAGGTAAAGTTTAACAGTTGGCGTTTCTGTCCACTAGGGGTCAGACTGTATAATATGTGGAACAATTTTGTTGGGACTGTTAACCAGCCAATGCTGTCTAACTTTCATGCGCCCTGTAACCTGATAACATCAAGTATCATTACACTCATTGACCGGCCAGGTTATTCCAGTCAGGCTCTTGTGGTGGAGTCAAAATAATACCTATATTCGTGTTTGTGTTGTATAATTCACTGTTCAAAGTGAGACGGCAGGATACAAACTGTCAGCGCTCCCTAAACCTTTATACATGATATTTAATTGCTGCATTTTAGACAGCCCATTGATGATGTCTGCTCTCCACCACCGAGCCCTACTCCCAAGAAAATGTTGATATAATCCAGTCCAGACACAATAAGAGCATTTGTTTACTTACTCTCCCCAATTTAAACTCTACATACCAAATCACAATCCTGTTGTGTGTCGTTTCACCCAGGTCCTGCTGATTACACATTTGTTTAACACTGTGCGCCAGTCAATAAACATCAACCAGTTACTGCTGTGCTTTTTATTGTATCCAAAGAGATAACAGAAGAGTGTCAATCAATGCACCACTGAATCAAAGCCACTTAGAACTGAAAACTCTGCACCATATAAAAGACATAACCAGGGGCGGGGGCAATTTTTTTAGTGGGTAAAATCACATTCAAGTGAGCAACGTATCTATCAATGACCATATGCAGATGCATCAACTATTTATATGGTCGAAACGTCCCTTTATTGCAGTAGCTGAATTTGGTGAATCACACTCATTCTCCAGATTCTTTAAAAACAAAGGAGTAGAATTTTCAGAAGGCCGATTCTTAACTTCTACATTAGAGATGATGCAGAATTTGGGGTTTTTAAAACAATAACCATCAAAATTAAAAACAAGAAAATCAGGAGAAAAAATCTCTTCACATCAAACGAACTTATATACAGTAATGGTTGTTTCACTTTTTTAAACTAAACTAAATAAATGACTTTTCCACTTTATTGAGATGTAGCCATAAATGGGAATAAATACAAAGGAATGGACAAAACAGTGATTGAAAGGAGACCATCACAATTTTGATGGCAGTCAAGATGTCCAACGTGGTTCGAGCATCCCCCACCCCATCTAAAAGAAGTATTCACTGTGATGGCTTTGAAAAAAAAGTGCAGCATAAGTGAACAATGACACATGATAGTCAGGAGTCGTTCGGATTTGGTCACAAGCAGCCAACATTAAATCCTTCATCGCAACAGTCTAGTGCAGGGGTGTCAAACTCTGGTCCTCAGGTGTGTTGCAACAGGGGGACTTGCAAAATAATGTAGGACAGCAGCCCTCGAGGACCGGAGTTTGACACCCCTGGTCTAGTGTGTGTTTGCGTCTTTCTTTTAATAAAAAAAAACAAGAAAATGTGCACCAAATTGTCAAAGCCCTCCAAGATGGTGGACATCATTGCTGATTGCCGTTACATTTTCACCCCCCCCCCCAAAATATATATATATATATATATATATATATATATATATATATATATATATATATATATATATTTTTTTTTTGGGGGGGGGACAACCTGTATAGATGTGAGGAAGCACATGGGCACATGGGGGGAAGTTACCTGTAGCTTTGACCACATATTGACTCCGCTGGCTAGACCAGACTCCCGGGCCAGCACACCACAGTCAGTGTCACTTTATTTTTCTGCAGCTTGAGCATGGGGATGAGCGACGAGTTGTTCATGCCCACCGTTGTGGCGCCGTTCACTGCCACAATCTCGTCACCGCACCTGGAAGACAAACATTGGTCAGACCGAAACCAACGACAGAACTGACTAAAGGAGCAATGTCCAAAATTATGCAGCAAAGTTTTTATGCGGTTATGGTCATGGCATATGCTAAAAAAAACACACAACAAATATATTGTATTACAGTGTGTAAATTAACTCATTCACTGCCATTCACAAATTTATTCAGGAATTGAAAATATGATGTTGAGCGCCATTCCCGAATTAGTTAGGGTTTTGTTTTTTTTCTTGCCTGGGTGCCGATAAAGCGCTGGCCAGACTTCTGGCTATGTTTTTGTCCCTTCCACAAGGGGGCAGCATTTCCTTTTTTTTCATGTTAGTGCTTTGCTCCTCTCCATGAGTCGTCACCTTACCGTGGTGGAGGGGTTTGTGTTTCCCAATGATCCTAGGAGCTAGGTCAGGCATGGGCAAACTACGGCCCGCGGGCCACATACGGCCCGTTAGGCTTTTTAATCCGGCCCGCCGAACTTGCCCAAATTATAGTACAAACAGTGTCTAAAACTCATGACAAAAAGTTAGCGAACAACAGGGCAGATAACTAAAAAGTCGCCTGTCCCATTTTTCACAACTTGAAGCACAAAGAGACAACTAATCACATTAAAAAAACATTGTAACAAAGTATAAAGTTTTTTTGTTAAATCAAGAATGCACCTACTACAAATGCCACCTTGCTTAATTTACGGTAAATGTGCATGGCCGTAGATTTTGCTGCAGTAGTCGATTGTCACTGCGGTGCACAATGCAACGTTTGCATTGCTTCCTACGAGCCACTAAGCCCCTTTCATAAGTCTCACGTACACTTTACAGTCACGGTTTAATGTAAATTTACGTTTTTAGCGTCACATATGTTGTTAGCTTCTTTTGAATCTTTCTTCTGGTCTGAGGTTCTGTGCATCTATTTTGGAAAATGACATGCAATTGCACGACTTTATAACGCTTGCGAAAGTGGAAGAAAGAAGCAGGCTTCTGATTGGCTGCCGTGCCGAGAATGCAAATTTCAACTGCAGGTGGTCTATGTTTGTGTGCTCGGCGACGGTACTCGTGTTTTGTTTGTGCGTGTAGGCGAGGGCGTCAGTGAGGAGTTTGTTGAGCGCGCGGTCAGGACAAACCATCTATGATTTGGCGGAATTTAACACAAGTAGGTATTATTGAGCTTGAATATTTCGTTGTGTAATAATGTTTTGAATTTTGAAAGTGATTCCATTTTTTCAATAAATGTGGATTTCTTTAACTTTGCCCCTTCGATGGAAACTTATTAAAAACAGACGCAATCTTGATAAATCACAGTGCATGTTATTTTAATCTATTTCCATTTTCTCCTCCAAGTATCTGCGAAATAGTATGTAAACGCCATGTTCCTTGAGACAAATTTATTAACTGATCAGGGATATTTTTCACATTTGAAAGACAGTTAATAAATTGGGTTGTAGTGTTCTTACTGTGCTATGAGGTTTGTACATACTACATTTAAAGGCACCGGCACCATTTTTTAAAAATGACTTCAAATGAATCCGGAAATGGTCAGTTTCAGAAGGTCCCACCCCCCTGTTCGTGACGTCACTCCAAGACGTCTTGCCTTTGATCGAGAATCAAAACAATGGCTTCAGATTCGGAGAAGATGTTTTCTTGTTACTCATCCAGTTATGAATATGATTCAAATAGTTCTAAAGAGGAAAGCATAAATGTTTGCAATTGATTCAAGGAGTCCTCCCATATCAATTCGATCCGTCAATGACAGCAATGTAGCACCCAGAAAATGCAGAAGATTGCGCCCAAGCTCTGTTGGAAATGGGCTGATTTGTCAGCTGGGAATTTATGTCAGCGAATATCAAATAGTTGTCTTGGTGCAACACACAACAATTCACCATCGCGTTATTTATGTGTTTTCTTTCTAATTTCACCATCAACACTGATCAACACGAAGTTTTCAGACCAAACAAAGTACCCAAAATGCATTGTATGTCGCTTTCTCGGTCTGGGGCGGTCCAAACGTGACGTCACATGGGGATCGTCATCAACTCGAAAACAAGACTTCATGAATATTCAGCGCAAGTCTTAAAACGTAAACTATAGCTATATGCTGTGGAATCTTTGTAAAATACGCTCAGTCGAAGTCATTTGAAGTGATTTTATAAATTATGGACATAACTTGTTCAGAGTATTTCCGGCCCAAACACTCCCTCCAAATGCTCCTGGCCCGGCCCCTCTGTCAAATTTTAGAACCCAATGCGGCCCGCGAGTCAAAAAGTTTGCCCACCCCTGAGCTAGGTTGTCTAGGGCTTTATGCCCTGGCAGGGTCACCATGGCAAACAGGTCCTGGGTGAGTGACCAGACAAAGTACGACTCAGAAGACCCTATATGAAGAAAAACAGAAATGGACTTGGTTTTCCCTTGCCCGGACGTGGGTCACCGGGGCCCCTCTCTGGAGCCAGGCCTGGAGTTGGGGCTCATTGGCGAGCGCCTGGTGGCCGGGCCTACACCCATGGGACCCGGTCGGGCCCAGCCCGAAGAGGAAACGTGGGTCCCCCTTCTCAAGGGCTCACCACCTATGGGAAGGGCCAGAGGGGTCGGGTGCATTGTGAGCTGGGCGGAAGCCAAAGGCGGGGACCCTGGCAGTCCGACCCTCGACTGCAGAAGCTAGCTCTTGGGACGTGGAACGTCACCTCACTTACAGGGAAGGAGCCCGTGCTGGTGCATGAGATCGACAACGTCCGACTAGACATAGTTGGGCTTGCCTCCACACACAGCTTGGGTCCCGGTACCAGCCCTCTCGAGAGGGGTTGGACTCTCTTCCACTCTGGAGTTGCCCACGGTGAGAGGCGTAGAGCAGGTGTCGGCATACTTATTGCCCCCCGGCTCGCCGCCTGTACGTTGGCATTCACCCCGGTAGACGAAAGGGTTGCTTCCCTCCGCCTTCGGGTGGGGGGACGGGTTCTGACTGTTGTCTGTGCATATGCACCAAACAGCAGTTCAGTGTACCCATCCTTTTTGGAGACCTTAGGGGGTGCGCTCCCCCTGGGGACTCCCTTGTTCTGCTGGGCGATTTCAATGCTCATGTGGGCAATGACAGTGAGACCTGGAGGGGCGTGATTGGGAGGAACGGCCCCCCTGATCAGAACAGGAGTGGTGTTTTGTCATTGGACTTCTGTGCTCGACACGGATTGTCCATAACAAACACTTTCTTCAAACATAAGGGTATCCATATGTGTACGTGGCACCAGGACACCCTTGGGCGCAGTTCGATGATTGACTTTATAGTTGTATCATCGGATTTGCGGCCTCATGTTTTGGACACTCGAGTGAAGAGAGGTGCGGAGCTGTCAAATGATCACCACCTGGTGGTGAGTAGGCTCTGTTGGTGGGGAAGATGCCAGTCCGACCTGGCAGACCCAAACGTGTTGTAAGGGTTTGTTGGGAATGGAAGGAGTTTCAACTCCCACCTCCGGCAGAACTTTACACATGTCCCGGGGGAGGTGGGGGACATTGAGTCCGAATGGACCATGTTCCGTACCTCCCTTGCTGAGGCGGCAAATCGGAGTTGTCGCCGTAAGGTGGTTGGTGCCTGTCGTGGCGGCAACCCCCGTACTCGCTGGTGGACACCAGTAGTAAGAGATACCGTAAAGCTGAAGGAGTCCTGTCGGGCCTATATAGCCTGTGGGACCCCTGAGACAGCTGACAGGTATCGATTAGCCAAGCGGAATGCAGCCGAGGCAAACACACAGGCATGGGAGGAGTTCAGTGAGGCTATGGAAGGTGACTTCCGGACCGCTTCAAGGAAATTCGCCTTCCTTGGAGGAAGCAGTGTCTGGGGACCTCCGAGGTGGGCTCTCCGATCTCTGTAGCTGAAGTCACCGAGGTGGTTAACAAGCTCCTTGGTGGCAAATCTCCGGGGGGTGGATGAGCTCCGACCGGAGTTCCTCAAGGCTCTGGATGTTGTGGGGCTGTCTTGGCTGACACGTCTCTGCAACATTGCGTGGTCATCGGGGAGAGTGCCTCTGGATTGGCAGACCGGGAAAAGGGTGACCGGAAGGTATGTTCCAACTACAGAGGGAGCACACTTCTCAGCCTCCCTGGAAAGGTCTATTCAGGGGTTCTAGAGGGGCGGGTCCGTCGGAAAGTCGAGCCTCAGATTGAGGAGGAACATTGTGGTTTTCGTCCCGGCCGCGGAACAGTGGAACAGTGCTGGAGAGACTATGTCTCCCAGCTGGCCTGGTAACGCCTCAGGATCCGCCAGGACGAGCTAGAAGAAGTGGCTGGGGAGAGGGAAGTCTGGAGTTCCCTACTGAAGCTGCTGCCCCCGCGACCCGACCCCAGATAAGCGGCAGAAGATGGATGGATGGATGGATAGATGGATGTGCATGCATTGCATTGTATTTTGGACAGCTGCCCTCATTTCAAGCTCATATAACTCCAGACTCATATAATTCAGGAAATAACTTTTTTTGATGAAAGAAGAGAGTCCAAGGTTTCTTACGCTGCATTGACTGTTCATGTCGTCCTAAATCTCAATATTCTGTGGGTTCTGGAATTTGAGTGACAATGACAAAAAAACCTTGTGAATGAGTTAATACAACTAAAAAAAACTCAAGTACATGAAAAAAAAATAAAGTACAGCACATTTGCATTTGATCTTTAGCTGTCTTAATAAATATTATTGAAAAAAAATCTTTTTTTTAATTAAGTTTTAAGCGCAGTTTGATTTCAATCAAATAAGCTTCACGACTCTTCCAAATCAGTCTTGAGTGTGACCAGCGTGAAAAAAATGATAGTTGGCTACTGACGTTCTGAGGCTCCTCATGTTGTAACGTAAAACTTTTGCTAGTCAAGATGCAGGTTTCTCCAGAAAGAAATGGGCTTGTATTAATATGAAAAAATGGGGACATATTGAATGGCGGGGCTCGCTCTCACTCATTCATATAAATGGTATCTAAGCCGCTTGCATATATTTTCAGCATGTTTTGCTGCACATTTAGAAATATGGTTAAGTATTGTTATAAAAATAGTTTATTGTATTCCTATCGCTTGACGTTGAATGGTGGGTGCTTGTGTCTTGCTCGCTCGGAGAATGAAAAATTGAATTTTTCACCTGTGTGAAAGCTTCCATGTATTTTGACAGGTAATTATTTGCCATTTTGCACAGCTGCATTTCAAATTTTGAATCGCTCTAAAAATAGTGACCGGGCAGCTTGGGCAGACTTTTCAGGTGATCCGCAAGGAGTGGTACTCATTTCCAATATAATCGACGACATGATAAAAACATGATTTTTTTTTAAATTAGTGACTGAATGTGATTTTTGCATTGGTGGAATGTTGATGTTGGTGGCGAATGATGGCAATGTGGGATTTTTTTATTTTTATTTTACTTCTTGAAAAGTAGTTATTTTGGATTTTTACCCGGCAGTGAAGTAAAATGTGATATATTTGACAAAGTTTGGGTAATAAGTGTCTTCTATTTTTTGGTGTAATGTCTATGAAACCCAAGTTACATCAAAACCACTACCGTGTAAACTACATAATCGGGCCACAAAACATTTGGTCTCGAGGTTAAAAAAATAAGGTTAAGAGCCCTTGCTCTATAACGTACTTGAGGCGTCCATCAAAGTGAGCGGGTGTGCCTGGCACGATGGTCTTGATGAAGAAAGGCTGCTGGCCGCGACTCTCCTCGTAGCCTCCAACGATGCTGAAACCCCAGCTCTCATTGTTGCTCTTCTGTAGGACGATGTCGCGGCACCAGTGCATGTGGCTTGACATGACAACGGTAACGTTAGTGGAAAATGTACACCCCAAATGTGTCCTACAGTGAAGAATTTGAACCAGATGAAAAGAAACACCTCTCAAGTCACAACACCTGAGTGTATTATGCCCGTTGGTTAGAAAGGTTAGAAAACAAATTGCCTTTTTGAACAAACTTGCATGTTAAAATTTCAGTCACATGTATTAGAGGCCAACAGTGAGCAGAATCCCTGTTTTTTTAATTCTCGGCATATTGCAAATATGCCACTTGAAATGTGTCACTTGACCAATGCAGTATACAGTACAAAATCCAGCCTAAATGAAAAAAAAAGTTGTACCTTGGTAAGCCCAACCACCGTGTCCACAGCGGCGTCCAGTTGAATGCTTCTTCCCGTGCATTCTCTCCACCATCTGACCTGTTCCTGCCACCAGTCTCGGTGTCCTCTTGTGACTCTTCAAAAATGGTCTGGATGACACGGAGCGCCACTTGGGACTGAGCGGCCTGGGCCTTCAGCGTAGAGACGGCTTCGCTGTACGTCAGTTGCGTCAAGTCAACACCGTTGATGCTCAGCAGAACATCACCTGAGGACACACAGGGAATTTAGAACAGAGTTGGCGGGCGGAGGAAGATGTCTTTGCTGGGAAGTCGAAACCAAGCACCACTGTAAATAGTGAAAACTGCAAAGTCCTGTGTAATTGATGACCCATGGTGATCGGTTTCACAGGAAAAAAAGATGGATTTATAAGTACTGAATTCCTCATAAGCAGGGTTCCACTGGAATGAATCGTATACCACCGTATACCTCGTTTGATGGTGCCATCTCGATGCAGGCATCCGACAGGCTGCACGCTGGTTATGTAGACTGGCAGGCGGCTGCGGCAGTCTCGTCCGCCAGCAATGGTGATTCCCAGGGAAAGTCGAGGCTCCTTTTTCAGGCTCAACGTCTTCTCTTGGCTGGAAAACCCCCCAGGAGGGTCCTGTATGATTGCACAACCACGTTTAGTGAACGCATTTCATTTTAGTCCTTATAGATATCAAATGTCAAAGGAGGTGTAATCTTTCTTTCCAATTTCAAAACACCATCTATAAAAAAAATCATAGTCTGAACAGCTTTTACAACAACTCCGGTACTACTACTACTACTATTCTACTACTACTACTACTACTACCACCGGTACTCTGACAAAAGATTATCGGATGTCAACCTGCATTTAGCATCGTGCTTACTTGTGTCCTTTTTCCAACAGCTTTGGTCACATTGAATTGTATTGAATAATTCTGTATGATATTGTCTCTAACCATTGAAACTCAAAAACAAAGTATTTTTTCTGTAAAGATTGATTTGGTTACAAAAGTAAAATTATGGAAAATCATCAAAAGTTGTCCAACAGATCAGTCGGAAAAAAAGCCTGATTTTAAGCAGTGACTTCCAAATGTTTCCAAATGTCAAATGGCCATAGTTGCTGTTAAAAAAATATCTGTTTTTTTCCCCGGTTTTATTATTTATTATTATTTTATTACAATTTATTATTATTATTATAATTATAATAGTTATTATAATAATTATTATTATTATTTATTATTATGCCTCATTTTAGGTGACCTTTTGAAGCGAGGGAGCCTAAAATGAGGCAGAGGTGGCTACAATGCCACCTGTGTATCCCGCTCAAAACAAACAATGACATTTTTACTTTAGTTAACGCTTGAAGGAGTGGATTAAGATCTGTGGATCACTGTCATTTCAGCTAACATTCATGGATGAGATAGTGCTGCCAATCACTGTGAACAATTGCCTTCATTAAAAAGCCTCGGGCAGTAACAAATGTGGAACACGCGAAATGGAGGTGACGTGCGAGCTCCCACACTGGTGTCTCGTAATGGAGAAGATGTGTGGAAAGTCACAGCTCCCGGCAGCCTCCTGGCTGCGCTCTGGAGACTGTAAACTGTCAGAAGGGAACCTCGGGGGAGGGGGGCGTGGCCTCTTCCTCCACCCGGCGGGGGGTCCTTCCCTCCCAGCAAGACGAAAAGGCTCCACTCTGCAGGCGAAAGCTAACTGTTACCCACTTTGATCCTCTGCCACCCAAAGAAAGTAGGGCCCAAAAAACAACAAGGCAGCGGCCCCGCGGTGGCAGACTGAGCAGCACCCCGGGCCTTTTGATCAGGACAGAAGGGAGGCCCTCCACAGCCGCTTTCATCTCAGCGATGTGACGCAGGTGTCTGCTCTCAAAAGCTTTGCACCCCCAGCTGGGGGGCTGCTATTCTTCCTGCTCACGCTGTATGGAACAACATTTACGCTGTGTAAACACTAACAATGTCCTGTTTTGGATACCACCACGAGGCGCGGTGTTTGCGTCACAGGAAGCTGGACATACACGCTGCAATGCAAGTCAGAGTGGGACGATCTGGAAGATGTTGTGGAGCAATGAGGTGTCGTATATTTCAGGCTAAGATACAGTGAAAACCTTTCACTGTTGTTTGATGGACTTGCACTGCATAGATTTTGTGGTAGAAAGGCAGAATTGATGTTTTTAGGGATCTTTTTTTAATTGCACAAAAAGATGACTACATCATGTCTGCCAAATAATATACCCTATTTTCCAGTATATAAGGCACACCGGAGTATAAGGCATGATGGATAATGATGAAAAATAAAAGTCACACATTATAAGGCGCTACAGTAGAATCTGGGGTTATGTTTTATACTGTATAGCCCAGCTTGGATCGCGCACTACTTCTTCTACAGGGGGGAAATGGAGTCGGTGGCTGCTGACAGTGGTCGCGAGACCTGCTCAATATGACTTCACATATAAGGCGCACTGGCGTATGAGGTGCAGGGTCATCTTTTGAAGAAAATTAAGTCTTTTGGATGCGCCTTGTACACCAGAAAATACACTAAATAAACAGGGAAACCTATATGGAGCCTTTTTGGTTGTGGGCATGTTATGGTGGTCATGTCAGAACAAGCACTGGCCATGTATATTTGTGATACAATATGGTAAATTTAAATTATTTTTTAATCGTTTTGATCTTTGTACGGTATTATTTAAGCTATCTGGAAAATATTACTCCCCCCAGTAAAAAATCTAATTCAATATTTGAAAATTTCTGAGCTTCATCTGGTCTTCAAGCCCTTCTGAGTAGAAACTCGATGTGAAAATAAATAAAAACAGCACGGTAAAAATGTCATTGATCATTTTAAGTGGATATTTATTGGGGGAAAAAAGAACTATAGAAAGTGCTAATTTTAATGGATTTAGTTCTGAAATTTGTAGTGGTCCAGTTGGAGCAGTGTCAGTTCATGCCAGGTAGCCGGATAGTCAAGTGGTGGCCTGAGACCACTAGGCTGCCGTTAACCCAAGAAACATTCAAATACACCTACTCTAAATCTAAACTACAGGGAAAACATATAATAATAATACATTTCATTTCATTTCTAAGCGCCTTTCAGAACATAATCAAGAAGTGTTCAAAGTTGGATAAGACAAATAATTTTAGATGGCGGCCACTAGCTGTCATGATCTGGTTGGCGACCAACGGGGGGCGCTGTCGGCCCCGCCTGCACCTGCACAGGTGCTGGTCGTCCCGATCAGATTGGCGAACAACGGGTAGCGACGTCAGCCCTGCCTGCAGCCTCGCAGGTGCTGGTCGTTTTAATCACTGACACTTAAAGGGACACCCGGCACGACCATCCGGTGTCGGTTCATTGTTTGCTGTATGTTTGTTGCATGCATTGTGTATGGCTGGGCATGTGTTTGTTTAACCTTGGCAGACTTTTACTTTTGGTCTTCTTTTGATACTTTGTATTTTTTCTGTTCAGTTGATTTTGATGTTTTACATTTTGTTCCTGCTGACCTTTATTTTAATACAACTTGTCAAACAACCTCCTGCTCCCTCCTGCCTGCTTTTTGGGATCCGCACCCGCCCTCACCACCTTGCAAAACGTGACACTAGCCTTGTACATGGACAAGAAACTCAGCCATGAAGACCCTTTCCAGCCCCATCATTTCACTTCACTTTGGTTGAACTACTTGGTTAACGGTAAACTAAATCATATAAACCTGTTCAACGTGGTCAAATCTGAGTTCACACTAGCTATTTTAACATTTAAGAAATATTCAAGGTGTTAAAAATCGTTTTCCATGATACACATTGTACATGTTTAAAAATCTGATGTGAGGGTAAACAATTCAAGACTCAGGTGAGGTACGGGAAGTACATTACGCTGTACCTTCATGTACGTAGAGCGCCGCCTGAAGTATTGTGGCTCAGGCACCCTTCTGGCCACTCGGCCTTGTGGTCCACCTTCGTCTTGAATCTCTGCCAGCCTGTAGACGACAAAGTTGACGCGTACCTCACTGGCCTGAAAAACAAAAACAGTGTTACACTTACTGGTAGAGTAAGCAGATGTTTTCTCGGAAAGGCAAATCAAGCATGCAGAACTTTGTTGAGATGCCTTTTTGATGTGATCTTATGCATTTAAAAGCATTTATTTGACTTGTGCACTTTCTGTAATGGCTTTACACATTCACACATTCACTCATCATTGAGACTCGAGGTTGTAAATGCTGCTAAAGGTGCATCAACACATTTAAATAACATAACATATATAACACATATTCAAGTAAAAGATTTGTTTGCACATCATACGTTTGTTTGCACATCATACATACTTTTTTATAATTGATTAGCCTGTTGATAACTTAAATAATCATTTCAGGCACCAATTCAAAGCTGTTGTTGCCAATAGCCTTGTCGTCACGCATGTCAAATTCAAATGTTCAAAACTCCAATCTTCACCAGCTCTACTTTGCAGGATTAAATAAAACCATATTTTCCCCTTTTTCAATCCAGCAAAGCATTGAAAAAGAAAAATAATAATGTAAAAATATTTGCTTAGAAAATTTGCAATATAGCGGAGCTACGAACTGTGAAATACAATAGGGGGGGGAAACTATACCTGGATGATCTGGGCAGCACTCTCGGGTGTACCGTGCCTCAGGTCCTGTCCATTGATGGCCAAAACTTTGTCATTGTTCTTCAGTTTGCCATCTTTAGCCGCCAACCCTCCCGACAGCAGATCCAGGATGAACACGCCACTCTCATCCGATTTGCGGATCAGCTTTATGCCGAGTGGTTCAGAGCGCTGACTCTTGGTCAATGTCACCTGCAGTACAGTTCCGGAGTTCTGAGGGGGGCCCGCGTTGCCGTGGGTGGTGCCGGGCAAGACGGGGTGCTGATCGGAGCGCGCCTCCTTGGGTTTGAAACCTTTCTCCTGCATGACGGTGAGCCTGACGAGGGAAGGCTGGCGTAGCACGGCAACAGCCCGAGCGTGAGGGATGGATGCAAGGCTTATGTCGTTCACCTGAAAATGTGACAGTACAATGAAGGTGTGTGTACATCAGGTGGTACACTACAGCAATGTTTGGAACAATTCCTCCAGATTTTGATTGTTTTCCATTTCAAGGGACATAGATGGCTAAAATTGTTGAAGCTGTTTTCCCCCCGCAAGGATGATATTAAAATGTCTTCACCTTGCCCTATATAATAAAATACTTGCATAACTAGTTTTAGCTTCAGCCTCCGTGCCAAAGAAATAGCTCTATACAACATTTTGTCAATCAGTGACATCAGCCACAAGTAGACCTGAGATGCTCACGCCTGCTGGTAGTAACCACGCCTTGTTACCATGGAGATCAAACCAGTTTATCTTGAATATCTGCCTTCACATTCCCTGCTGTATAGAGGCAGCCTTACAAAACTGGGGACTGGGGGGCAGAGTATCGTACTTGCATTGCTCGACTGTGAACATATATACACATGAAGATATCATGGTCCGCTTCAAAGTTTCAGTTTAGTTAGATATGGGTGTGTGTGTGTCGGGGCAGTATGGTGGGGGGTGGGGGGATTGTCATGTTTTTCAGTTAGGATGCTGATTTAGTAAATACAGATCGGGCTTCATTAATAAAAAGCAGCTTTGTCTGGAAGAAAAAAAACTGACCTCTCTACCTTTGACTGCTAATGCATCCACATTATTTTAGAAAACACTTTCGAACGTTTCAAGAGAAAACAACATGGTGGAATTTGGAAAAGGACAATACCCTCACTCTTCTGTTCGGTTTGGTTCAAATCCATTCCGATGTGGACGGATTTTGCACATTATGAATGTGAATGAATGATTATATATCATTCCCACGCAATTGACCCTGCCACTTATCCAAAGGCAGGATGTGATAAGACATAAGCTCATGCATGACCCAAACGAGAACATATAATCAAAAAATAGATGTATGGATTGATAGATTGTAATCATTTAAATGGCTAAGCTACACTTATAACTTTATAAATCAAATGAAGTCCGATTTGTTTGCCTCAAAAATATATTGAAATGAGTCGCAAGTTCTGATTTTCCAAAACTACATGTATGTGTGAATTAATGCTTTTCAATCGTAGACCTTCTCACAATGAGTATCAACAAAAGGATACTTCTAGCTGGCAGAACATGAGTGACTACTGCTGACCTTAACGGAAAAAAATGATAAAAACGTGCTCTGCCTTGGATAAATAACACGGGAGGGTTTGTTGACTAGTGGTGCTCCCAGGGGAAGAAATAGTCTGACAGGCAAGAAAGAATACACGTGACGCCAAAGTGAAAAAGTCTCCACACCCTCTCACCTCCAAGATGTGATCTCCGGGCGCCAGTCGGCCATCGCGAGCGGCTTGCGAGTCGCGTACAATCTCTTGGATGACGATGTTTCCCAGCGGCGTGTCTTTGCCTCCAACGATGCGCAGGCCGAGCTCTTCATCCGCCTCCTCTCTGAAGAGCTCCACTACATTTGACTCGGACACCAGGCTGGAGCGCAGCGGCGTGTTGTCTGGCAATGAGGACGAGAACCGTCATGAAATACCTTTCCGCCATTTTAAATACCATTTCATATTTGATGATTATAGATAAAAGATGTATGGTACTATGCATTCACAATTACGTTTCATCACAGCAGATCTTCAGCTGCACATTGTTACAAATTATTATGAATACAGGGACAAGTTATGTGATATCTACTTGCGTGCTATGTATTATCCTGTCAAAATGATATCATACTCACATGATTGGAAATGGTGACAAACACTTTGCAAACGTTACATAGAAAAACTCCAAAGCCATATTGAGTTTGGAGGTTTTCAACATTCAGGAGAGTATCAACAGTATTGGTAAAAGTCAATGTATTTAAACTGTGAAACACAAAATGTTTACATAGCTCATCAAACCAATCAGAAAACACTTTTCAGAGGATAAAACATGTTTTTCTTTTATTCCCAATATTCCAATTTCATGAGATAGCCAAAGGCTATAATCATCAAAATACAGTAACTTTGGAAAACAATACATGAAAAATGCATCAGATATTTTGATCTTTGAAGTGAATTTGTTTTGAGTTACCTCATTTGAATTTGAAAGTCTTTTACACTCTTCTTCTTTCCCCTTCAGTATTCAAATTTATTGAGATGAAACCCAAAGTAACTTCCACATCATTTCTTAATGAAAGCAAGAACGAATATCGATTCTGAAAGTATACTCAAGGTTGTCCAACAAACGTGCGCGGTGTATCCATTGAAGTTTAGCACTGTACTGTAGATTGTGTCTTATCATTGATAGGAATGTAAAAATAGCTTATCACTGATAAGGATGGGAAAAAATCAACGACCCTATGTTTCTACTGATACCTGTATTGAAATGAAGTGAAAGGCCATTGCTTTTGAATCTATGACATAACGCTGTGTCAACAGAGGATGACACACGTGATGTTCAACTTTGTGGCGTAGAGATAGATAAAACAAACATTGACGAGTGGAGGACTTCCACATGTAGTCACACAGATCACAATGAAGCAATACACAATGCTTACCAGTTAGTCATCTTGACAATTATTCAGAAATGACAGTTGGTGTGTATATCCGTTAGCCTGTCCATGCATGGTGCCATCAAGCAAACACGATACGTATGTTGCATGAAGATTTTGGTGCTTGAATAACTGAATCTTCTTCTTTTATAGTGTGTAATTCTGCTCTTAAAATTGCAGTTTGAATGTTTACGATTCCTGTCTCAGAAAAACTAGTTTCTGTTAGCTATGGTGTTTCGAATTGTTAGCATTAAAGTAGCAGCCTTTGGTTTTGTGGTTTGGTTGGATATTTTGTTGTTGAAATAAGACAGTATGTTTGATTCTCGAGGTGTTTTAGTTTGACATTAAACTTGAACTAGGAGCGACAAATATCCTGAAGCATGCCTGTTAGGCAAGTTATTTCGAGAGCCATGAGATAGTTTTCTTCATCTCCTCTTCAAAGTGATGTTAAACCATAGCCTCATTTTTTGTGTCATTTTCATGTGGGAGTGGAAACAGACACCAATGAATACTTTCAAGAGTCAGAGTGAACATTTTGAATTGTGTTTAAAGGACAACAGACATCACTTTTTTGTTTCCTAACTGACATCAGAAAAACATTTTATAGCATCTAAAATACCCAAAATACGCAGTATGATATTTTTAGTCAAATGCAAAACATCAATAAAAATAACTTCGTGTCCAAAATCTGCAAAAAATGGAGCTGCGAATTGGGCATTTTCAGAAAGTCCCACCCCCAGTCCGTGACGTCACGCCAAGATGTCTTGCATTGCTCGAGAATCAAAACAATGGCTTCAGATTCGGAGAAAATGCTTTCTTGTTACACATCCAGTTATGAATATGATTCAAATACAGTAAAGTCTCGTTATATCGATATCGGATATATCGATAGTCCCGGTTATATCGATACTATTTCTATGCACGCACAGAGAAAATTACATGCAAACAGGGTCGGATATATTGATAGTCCCGGTTGTATCGATATTTTTTCGGACTCCCTTGAATATTGATATAACGAGACTTTACTGTAGTTCTGAACAGGAAAGCATACATGTTTGCAATCAATTAAATAATTTATTCCGTGCCATTTTGAGGCAATATTGGGGGGAAATGTATCACCAAAAAAGAGGCAAAAAATGCTGACCAAGCTCCGTGTGAGGAATTAATCAGCCCGTTTCCACAGGCTGATAAATTCCTTACATGGAGATTTGTCACCCTCTTCTGCCTCTTTTTGGTGCAACACGACGTTCTCAGACCAAACAAATACAGCAAAATTCATTGACGTGATGGAAGCTCCGCTACAATGTGTCTTTTTTTCGGTCAGGGGCATTCCTTCAGTGACGTAGGGTGAGGACTCGTCACCAACTCAAAAACAAGACTTCCGGAATATTCTGCGCGAGTCTTAAAACGTAAAATATATCTATATGCGGTGGATTCTTTGTAAAATACGCTCAGTAGAAGTCATTTGAAGCCATTTTACAAATTATGGACACAATTTGTCCGGAGACGTCGGTTGTCCTTTAAAGCATGTGGGAGAGTTAAAACAAAACAAATTTGCGGTTGCAGTTTCCAGGGTTTGTTGTATTTTAAGAGTGAACTAAATGTAGTTCCAGACAGACTTGCTGGAAGCTGGTTGAACCTTTCCAATCAAAATGCGGCTGGAGTAAACAACTGGAATCTGCTGCATGTTCCTGCAGCTAGGCTAATGATTCACTCACGCCAGACTTAGGACTCAACCATCAGCAATTCTGCATCCAGTCATTCCCCTCAGACGGGGGATGAGCATGCCGGTGAGATCATTTCTATTCATCTCGCCCAAATATTAGCCACTCATCACAAGTTCACGACTGACGCACTCGGAGCTTCCAGATGACAAATGATTCCATACCGTCCTCGCTTTCTTCATAGGCGTGGTTAATTAGCCCAGGATCTGGCAGGTCTCTGGTGGCGCTACGCGGCGGTGTTCCCAAATGTTTAGCATCAGCTGACGGCTCGCCATCGCCTTTGCGCCCCTTTAGTTCGTTCCACGGGGGCCTCTTCCTTTTCTCCGCTTCCTCCCGGAGTCTCCTAAAAGGGGAACATCTGGGCAAAAACAAAACACCACCAGGGAAAAGTGTTGACGGATCATTGGCTTTTAAAGAAATATGCTCCCAACAGCAGTTTCAGGAGGTGCCATGTGAGTGGTGAACATCATAACAAAGTGGAACACATGACATCTGTGCCTAAAACTCTAAAGAATAACAAGCTGGGCGTCAACTCCAGTATGAAAAAAGATTTGATGACTTCGATATCCACCATAGTACGTCTGTGTAAGCCAGGGGTGTCCAAAGTCTGTCCTCGAGGGCCGCCGTTCTGCCTGTTTTCCAGCTCTCCCAGGAGCAACGCACCTGATTCAAATCATCAGGACCATTTTAATGCTGCTTCAGAGCTGGCTGATGAGCTGATCATTTGAATCAGGTGTGTTGCTCCTGGGAGAGCTGGAAAACAGGCAGGACAGCGGCCCTCGAGGACCGACTTTGGACACCCCTGGTGTAAGCTCTCAGACGTACAGGAGTGGTCCATCGATGAAAAGGTTTCTTCAGCCATCATCTGTACTTCTTTGAAGGTGTTGGGCGTTTTGCTTCTTATCCAAGATGCTTCTTCAGCGAACTAAAGTCTTACTGGTAGTATAGGCCCTATATATATATATATATTATCCCTACTGTACAGACATGGCGGTGCCGGACACTGCTATGATAGGTCCCTGCTCTCAGGTTGGGGGGAGCAGAGGACTAATCCCTGCTGCTCCACTGATAGCTTCTATTGTCCTCACTGACAACTGGCCTGATTGCCCAATTGGCCCTGGTATCATCTCATCAGCATGACTAATCCTATGTTGCCTAAACAGTCTATTGTACGAACGATCCAAATTGAACCTCAGTGGTCTTTTAACAGAGGTCAAAAGAAAAGAATAGGGAATGAAACAAACAATTCTGAAGATACTAAAAGGAGAGGAGTAGCAGTACCTTACATTGCAGGAGTTTCTATTTAATATCCTTGACATCAAGCTGAATGACCGTGTCCTACCAGCTACTAACAATTCAGATGTCAACACTGGAGTGACATTTTGCACTGCTAGTAGTATGTAGATGCCTTAGTTGTATGCCAATTAGTCAATATATTTATTTTACTAGTTAGGACAATAATTATATTTGTTCTGAAGGTTGATATCAAGATAAGCGAATAAATGCTGATGACAATGACTGCATTGAATATGGTTTACTCAATAGTGCAGCACAGCTGACAGCAGCTTTTATTACGTGGAAGCCCTACAGTGGTAATATTATTTTAAAAATAAATTACAAGTAAACTAATTCTTGTACGAGTACATGAAGCTGAAGTTGGTTATCAAGGATATGGACAAATTAAATGAATACAAATACTCAAACTCTGCAAACATTCGTGTGCTTGTCCGAACAAACTTTGGATCCCTTTTGGTTGTTTGCGTAGATCGGCCCCTGCCTACCGACCACAACATGCCGCGTCATCACAGCAGACTTCGGACAGAAGCAGCTCACTAACCACGTGGATAACTCGGCGACTGATTTACAGCCCGCCTCAAACTCTGTAACCTCAGCTTTTGCATCTCTGAAGGGAAGTCCGTTTATACAATCACATATATGATGGCACTGCAAGTCAGCGACATCTTTTTTAATTTGTATACTGTACATGCATCTTCTTCTTCTGTGAATGATTTTCCACTATTATCGGAAGTGGAGCAGAAGGGTAGACTTTTTATAACGCACACAAGAGACTTACATAATCTATGGCTGTGTTGGGAATTACTCCCTATCTATACACCGTTGTATTTTGTGTGTTTGCAATTTTGCAGAAACACAGGCACCTAATGATGAATTTTATGTAAAATGTATGAAATACAAAAGAGCATCAAGGCTTTTTAGCATCTGATGAGAAATCAATATCACTCTCTTCCATATAGGATTACACTACAGCCATCCCCCAGTTAGCTTAGCATTGAAGGGCAATCGAGCCAAAGCTAAAATCTGTCCGGTGGATCTATTGTGATCAAAAACCTGATTAGCAACCAGCAGAAAGAGTCAAGAATGTTACTGTACCCCATCTGAGAAGCCGTGTGGCTTCTAACTATTCGAGGATTGAACACATGTATTTAAATGTTTGACTTGAGTGCGCCTTAGACACACTGTAGAAGCAATATTATCTTGGTTTTTAGCCTTTATGCTAAACTCAAGAGTTTCAGGTTGTGGCTGCATATTAAAGTGACAAATTTTCATGCTGGGACATCAGCAGGGTGTGTTTTTCACAAGCATCAAATCTGCTGTTATTTGGTTTCTGTTTGGCATGTTCTTATTCAAAATTCTTATTTACTTGACTCATGTAACTTTTTGACGCCACAGGACACGTCTGCATAAAGGGAAATGTTTACCAATGCTTTACCCGGATTATGCATAAAATGCAGAGGCCGAATTTAACGGTGTAAATTGTGACTGACGTGTTTTAACTCAAAAATATATATGCAGAATTCCAAAATGTGGTATTTCAGCCTTGTAGGAATCCCACTGTTTATTATTTTTCAACAGACCTAATAAACTTTTTGAGGACTAAACAAGCATGGAATGTCCCCATTTTTTTTGCAAACGTATACAGTATACATGTTCTGGTGAAGGTGTGCTGAAACTGAACTCTGCAACCTGGCTTGTGCTCTGAGACTGTACATGCAGTAATGTTGGACTGTATTACTTTTATTGAACCACACATATATGGTGCAAGTGTCAATCGACATTCTTTTTAGTGGAGGCACACAAATTTTTTTTTTAGACATTTTGGTTTGAAGCAGCCACTTGTGGCAAACACCGGCGCGCACAGAAAAACTTCTCTTAAACTTAAAATAAAATCCCCCTACCAAAATTCCTTAATTATTATTTGGTGACTTTTCAAAAAGGTGTGATGAGTTGTACCTGTTGTGCAGATGAGGCTGAAGTTCACAGCGCTGCATCTGCTGCTGGCACTGTGCATAGTAAGGACACATCACGGACAGCTTGTCGAGCAGATTCCTGACCAACAGGGTGGAAGGCCGACACTGGTTCAGCTGGAGCTTCTGGCGATCCACAGGGCAAAAGTCCTTATCTTTCAAGAAGCTGCCCAGACAGTCAAAGCAGTAGGTGTGTCCACAAGGGGTGTCCATGGGCCTGATGAGAGGCTGAAGACAAATGTGGCACACAAGCTCGTCGTCCACATCATCGAGATACTCGTACAGGTGGCTTTCCTGGCCCTCATGCTGCTGTCCACACTCCTTGCAGACCCTCGCCCAGGATAAGCCTGCAGTCTTTGTTTCTGCTGTGGTCATTGTCTCTCTTCAGTCCGGAAAAAACGGTGTGTTCAAATAAAGGCGAATCCGTTCAGGCAGTCAGTGTGGGATAATGGTCCGACCGCGTTACCTCCATGTCTTCATCTTCTGTGGACGGGGGAACAGTGAGGTGAAATGAGGCAGTTAAACAGCTCCTTGTGCTCAAGGCGGACACAGGAAATGACAAATCAAGCGAGCGATAGCAACATGGCAGCAAACTCCAGCTGCTTCCTTTCAGCGGGCTTCCTAAGGGACAAGAGGAATTTGAGCTCATTTCAGTGAAAAAAAAGAGTGCTAATACGAAGTAACAAAGACACAGTGCTATGAGAATGTGAAGTTTGAATGAAATGAGCAGCGGTGGAGGTCCTGTCATTAATGGCCCCTTTCACCCAATCAGCACTGGTTTTACTCTTTGTGCACCACTTAATCTTCTTAAATTCTCCCTTAGAAGAATGCAGAATAGGAACACATTCTTGGAACACACATATGACCTCCTCGAACACATACTGTACTTGTCCTGTCACAGAATTCATTAATGTGGGTAGTAAGACAACAAACACTATTGGGGTTTGGGTCATGAGTTGCAATTGATGAATACAAAAGCCTTGTCCATTACATCAATGGTAGAATAGATTTTAAAGTATTTTATGTTTATTTTTTATAGTACACACACACTTCTGAGGTTTTCATTTTAAGTCTCAGAGTACTACCATGTAGTGCCAGGTTGCTTTTTCACCTAGTACCCATTTGCCATAGGTGACTCAGCCCAGACAACTTAGCTGTCGTATTGGAATAGATGGAAGAATGAAGAAAACGCGCCATTCAGTGTATTTTCCCCCCCATCTCATTTTACCATTGAAACGTCAAACTGAGCAGTTATTTTCAGGCTAAGAATGACCATTTCACATAAATGCTATGCGATATTTTCATGGGAGTCGTGTCTTGGAATTGGAGCGGCTTTACGTAGGACCGCAGGTGAGAGCGAATCTCTTTTTCGTTAATGGTTGCTTTCAAACTTAGCTTGGAGGAGGCATGCACATTTTCAGCATTATGTCTTTGAGGCACTGGATTCCCTCCTCCTTCATCTGTAACTGAATCAAACACGTGTATGCAGTAAAAGTGGTTAAGATTGTCCGACTGTCATAGCTTATGTGCTTTGTACTATTTTGTCATTTTATGTTAAGTCTTATTTCGATGGCAGCGCAGGCACTCACGGCAGCTCCTCTTGTTGTCTGTTGTCTGGTTGAGGGGACATGTTGCATATTTGACAATAACGCTGTATTTCACTTAACTTCACTCACATTGTATGCTAGAATTAAGCTAGTATGCTAGAATTAAGCTAGCATACTCCGAGCCAGAATTGTTTTAGTTGCAATTCAGGACTGACATTTCTTTGCGTTTTTCTATTGCTTTTGTTGAATGTGTCACTATTATCGTAAGCATTGACAACATCTTGAAGCAAGCCCGGTTTGATATGATTGTGCAAGTCAGGTTATTCGACAGTCACGCACTTGTCAACTGTGCGAGAGTGAGAACAGGTGCATAGAAATCATTTAAGAAGTCTGTTTTAATAGTTACATGCGTATTTGAATATATTAAAAATGGATGATTTCTGTGACCGATCTGGAGTTACTGCACTGTACTTGTTCTCTCATGTAACACACAAAGTAGCATGCAGCGTTAAGAGGGACAACAGCCCTGGAATTTGAGACACGCCTCTTAATTGTTAAAGACATCAATCATTATCGTATTTTGGATTAAGCGCATGCATCCAACTCGATGGTAAGAGACTTGAAATTTACTGTGGATGAACCAAAACACAGATTGCAAGCCAGACCCTCTCTCAGGACCAACATCAGTGACCTCAAAAATATTTGTCAAGATAAGACAACAATTTCCCACAGAAACACTCCCAACATCTTCAAGAGTGTCTCCCAAAACAACCAAAGCTGTTTTTTATCTGCAAGTAATGCATTTGATATTTTTAATTCCATGTTCAGTTTTTGCGGGTATTGCAGACATCTCTTGGAATACCTCTGTACATTCGTTCCAATAGCGGCAAAGCAATTTGAATTTGAACAGAACTCAGGTGGCGCTACGGCCTGTCGTCAATCAAACATCCACCCAACTTTTTGTACAAGGGTCACCGGTGATCAACAGGTTATGCCAGCTGACTTTGGCCTACGCTCAACTGGCCACCAACCAATCAAAGCTAAAGCTCATATAATTACAGTAGATGTTTGGATGAAAAACATTTCCCGTCTCTAAAAATAAACCAAGAAATGTAACAGCATGAACTACGAGTGCCTTCTTATAACTACTCGACAAACCAAGCTACAGAGCTGTTTGTAACCTTGAAACCATCTAATACAGCATGTTGGAACGGCGTAAACCGAATTACTGTACCTTCAATTTGCGTCCACAGGGCGTATGTCAATAGACCAACCTCAGAAAAGATTACACAAAAGGCAAACATTCAACTACTCATAAATGCTAAATTAGGTGTACAAAAGCTGATAAAGTTTGCTGATTAAACTGTTGGTGGATTTAGTTCAATAGGTAGAATGCTGTTTTGTTATTCGTCCGGACTTGCCCACATTGGAAACAAACAAACAACCATGAGATTTCTCTCGAGGACTACAATTTTGAAGTTTCCCCCCTGGTCTCTCATTTAGGGTTATTATCCTCGTATTGTACTCACCAGAGATGATCTCCAATTCGGAGCGGCGAGCAGTCAAAGTACACAAACACGAGACTAACCGAGCAGCTGCCTCCAGCCTCAATGAAACCAGAGCCCTACCTCCTTTGCACACCGTCACGATAATGTCTGGGCGTGCATGTTTGTATTTCCGTGTGCTAGTGTGAGCGTGTGTGTGCGCCTAAGTGTAGAATACTTGTGTGCTGTACAGCCGTGAGGAATGCAGGGGCGATTGGTGTAACTAGGCAGAGTCGAGCAATGGCCGAGAGCAAAGTGTTCCCCTTGTCAGTGGCCATAAGTAATTTGTGTGTGTGTTGGGTGGAGTTCTGCTGATGTTGCACTTTCTCAGGTGAGGTATACTGAATGACTGATTGCATACAAGCAGCTGATTCGTCTGTCGCATACTGTGGCTTTGGTCTTTTTTTCCACTAGGTACAATTGATACCTGGTCTTGCAATGGATACTGTTCATGGATCCTGTGACAAACACACATGCACACGCACAACCTCACTAAGGCTGTGATCCTTATACGAGGGGGGTGGAAAAGTAGGTACAGTGAACCCCTGTTTATCAACAGGGATACGTTCCAAACTCACACTGAGATAGGGGAAAATCTACGATCGATAGAACATGTAAATATTTTAGGGTTTTTTTCCCAATACGATAGGTTTACCCTTTTTATACCTTGGAGGTGCCATGCTGTCAATATTTTTTAAACCAAAATGATTGATGTGGTTTTTGACACAAGGTTTTGTCGATTGTATAAAATTGCCAAAATTTGGCAAGGCTTGTGAAATGAGGGGATCAGATTTTGACTTCTCTACGATGTAGATTTAAGACTATTTTGTCCATTTTGTATTTTTCAGTGTGCCGACTTGGTGATTGCTACACTCCCATTCAACTCAGAGGGGAAAACAAAAAGCTAAAACCTAGCATTGTCTGCTGACCTCAGAGGAGTTAAAGGACAACCGACGCCTCCGAACAAGTTGAATCACTTGAAATGACTTCCACTGAGCATATTTTACAAAGATTCCACCGCATATAGCTATACTTTACGTTTTAAGACTCGCGCTGAATATTCAGGAAGTCTTGTTTTCGAGTTGGTGACGATGTGACGTCTACTATTTGATACTAGTTGACACAAATTCCCAGCAGACAAAACAGCTCATTTCCAACAGAGCTTGGTCGCCATCTTGTGCATTTTCTGGGACGCTACATTGAAATCCGGAGGGCTCGAATTGATCCTGAAGGGCTTCTTTAATTGATTGCAACATTTATGCTTTCCTCTTCAGAACTACAGTAAAGTCTCGTTATATCGATATCGGATATATCGATAGTCCCGGTTATATCGATACTATTTCTATGCACGCACGGAGAAAATTACATGCAAACAGGGTCGGATATATCGATAGTCCCGGTTATATCGCTATTTTTTCGGACTCCCTTGAATATCGATATAACGAGACTTTACTGTATTTAAATCATATTCATAACTGGATGAGTAACGAAAGCATCTTCTCTGAATCTGAAGCCATTGTTTTGATTCTAGAGCAAGGCGAGACGCTCTGGCGTGACGTCACGAACAAGGAGCCGGGACCTTCTGAAACTCGCCATTTCGTAGTTTTGGGACACTTTAACTCATTTTTATTGGTGCGTTGCATTCGACTAAAAATATCAGCCTGCGTGTTTTGGGTATTTTAGATGCAATAAAACATTTTTCTGATGTCAGTTAGGAAACAAAAAAAATGGTGTTGGTTGTCCTTTAAGAAGTAGTGTTGTATTTTATTTTGAGTGACGGCTAAACATTTAGATGTTTAGATGCGTTTGGCCACATTACAGGTAGGGTGGCTTTATTAACGTAAATTTTCAAACACACGAAAAATCTTTCCCGGGATTTGCAAGAGACAGTCCATATCTGGACACATTGATCGGTCGGCCATAATGCCAGTGGTGTCTGGGAGGTCACGAGGGCGCCAAGTGTCAACATGGATGTTGCGGTGGCCTCAGAGTACACAGATGGCCGGAATTCTGCCTAAGGACCACTGAATTTTAACGGAGCTGACAACAGAGACATTGGCTGCCAACACACCCAAATATCGATAAGTATCAATCGCTGGAAAGCTTTTTGTTTAAATTATCAAATCAAGGAGATGATACCTTGTCAGAACAAAGCTTGTTGACGTATGATTATTTGTTTGTTGTTTGTTCACTTATTGTTCAAGTGTAAAAAGTCAGAAAATTCTTGCAAAATCTCAATGACACAAAAAAATTACGTGACCGGCCAAATCTGACCCTCAAACCCCTAGCTTGACTCCAATGTTTTAAGATATCTTACCCCTGTTCTCATTGTCTCGCTGTCAAGAAATGGGAGACTATTGTATAACATCACTTTGAGGAAATGGAAAGATGACGACTCTGCCCTGGTTATGAGTAAGGTCAGTAGAAAATAGGAAATACCATCAATCTAAAGTGACCTTGAGAGTTTTAAAAGGCGCTGATAAATGAAATGTATTATTATTATTATTATCTTAATCCCTGTGTGTATTAGTACGCATAGTTGTATTGGCAGTTACAAGTTTAAGTGACATACTCTCCATGTCACAGAGTCAAGGAAATGACAAGCCGATGTCACTCTCTGAATATGATGTCCAAAAAGAATTACAAAAAAAATCAAGCTAAAGGCCCAAGCTGCAGCATTTAAAACAAGGACAGAAAAGTCCTGTTATTCAGGACAGCATACAAGGCAGACAAAAAGTAAATATTCTTCACTTTTCACAACAATTTGAGGACAAAAGCGTATTTCAAGTTTCAGTATTTGAATGTTCGCAACACAAAGAAGATAAATAATTTAGAATCTTACTTTGGGGCCACAAGTAAGCAAAATGAAAGTATTTGACTTGTGGCATTAAATATCTTAGACCTGATTTTGTTATTCATTTGTACTCATTTTCACAGAGTTTGTTGTAAGGTGCTAAAACATTCGTCGAAACAAAAGCTCAAAGGGATGAATGAATTTTGAATCATAATCCGCATGTTTTGGCTTGCTCTAAAATCTCGATGTAATACGTGTATTTGTTGTCAGACCATCCTTGCCTTTTTTGTTTGGGGTTACTTTTATGTTTTTGCTTCTTAGTTTAATAACTTTTTTCTCACTCTGGGTACAGTCGTACGCGTGAAAATAAACCATTGAAATAAATTCAATTAGAAGTGGAGGAAAACAGTAATGGACTGAATGTTGAATGTTCTTCTTTCTTATGGCAAGTCTGCCTGAAGGAGGGTTGATGTTGGTAACATGAAGGATTATCATTCTGGCTCTGATCGTGCTATGATGTATACCAGTGAATCACATGTCCCGCCACACCCTCACAGAACTCAGGTGATGCCATGCCAGACGAATGACTTCACCCAGACGTCAAGACAGACCATGCGTCAAATTTGAGATTACTGGCAAAGGAAATTGCACACAATGGAAAGTTAATCAAACCAAGGAAATCACCATTTGAGTAATAAGATGAGAAGCTTGAATGTGTCAAGTTTGATCAAGGGACATTTCGTTTTTTTCTTGCCATTCTATTTCTTCATTTCCTTTCGGCTTTTCCCTTCAAGGGGTCGCCACAGCGAATCAGTAACCTTCATCTTCAGAGGTATGATACGCATGTCTGCCATTCTATTTAAAAAGGAAATTCCACTCTTAATCACAAAGAGCTGCATATAGCTTTCAGTTTGTAGTGTTTCGCAATGCCTTAATACTACCTCTATGAATGTTTCAACATGGTTAGTCTTTACATCTGGAATGCAGAATCACTTGTTTACATTCAAAAAATTTCCATTTTGCAAAAAACAACAACATGACATCTGGGACATCACATTCATCTTCAGAAGACCTTAAAGAAAGACACAGGATTTGGTTTACCTTTCGAGACACGAGGCCATTTAATTAGAAAAGAAATTGGATGCAACTGTTTTACATACATTTATCACAGATACTAAAGCCATCTTTTAAATGGCTTTTTAAAAATTAACAGTTCACTGATGAGTCTGAATTTATAGTTGCGCACCTTCAGTGTTGCCATATGTGCCCCCTATATTGGTTGAACATTTAAATATGCATGAGATGTTCTGATTGGTGCCAATTACAATACGGAACAATCATGAGTGACTCCCGCCAATATCGATTGCACAGTTTTAGAGCTGCTTACTAATGGTTATTTAAAGGCTAACCGACGCCACCTGTTATGTCCATAATTTGTAAAATCACTTGAAATGACTTCCACTGAGCATATTTTACAAAAGATTTCACCGCATATAGCTATATTTTACATTTTAAGACTCAACGCTGAACATTCAGGAAGTCTTGTTTTTGAGTTGGTGACGAGGCCTACCGTGATGTCACGTCTGGAACGCCCCTGACCGAGAAAGCAACACAATGCATTTTGGGTACTTGGTTTGGTCTGAAAACTCGTGTTGATCCGTGTTGATGGTGAAATTAGACGGAAAACACATAAATAACGCGATGGCGAATCGTGTGTTCCACCAAGACTACCATTTGATACTAGCTGACACAAATTCCCAGCAGACAAATCAGACCATTTCCAACGGAGCGTGGGCGCCATCTGGTGCATTTTCTGGGACGCTACATTGGAGTCCAGACGCCTCAAAATTACATGGAAGGACTTCCTTAATCGATTGCAAACATTTATGCTTTCCTCTTTAGAACTATTTGAATCATATTCATAACTGGATGAGTAACAAGAAAGCATCTTCTAATTTCGCCATCAACACGGATCAACACAAAGTTTTCAGACCAAACAAAGTAACGCAAAATGCATTGTGTGTTGCTTTCTCGGTCAGGGGCATTCCAAATGTGACGTCACGTAGGGGATCGTCATCAACTCGAAAACAAGACCTCCTCGCGAGTCTTAAAACGTAAAATATAGCTATATGCGGTGGAATCTTTGTAAAATACGCTTAGTAGAAGTCATTTGAAGTGATTTTACAAATTATGGACACAACTTGTCGGGAGGCATCGGTTGTCCTTTAAGGGTTTTTTTCCAGTTTCATTTTGAAAAGATGACTCGTATGACTAATTGACTAGTCCCCGTGTCATCCTAACACGTAAGAGATGATAATGCTTAATGTGATGTTTCCATTGCCTGATACATGGCACGGGATGACGGTCATGTACTTATCGGAGGATTTCGGCCAATCATTGTCGGTGCCCGATCAATCCAAGCACCTCCACCATCTGTTCTTCTATGAGTATATTTTACAGGAAACATGACTGACAAGCATGACAAACACCTATTGCTAAAACAATTGTGCAAGAAAATGTGGGTTTTTTTTGCATTCCTTATTTTTGTTGTGTGATAGTCTCCCATTCCTTGACTACAGTGACCACTGAGTTTACTTCCTTAACCAAATGTGTCAAACTCAAGACCCAGGGGCCAAATCCGGCCTACTATGTCATATTATGCAACAAATCACAAGTGCCAACGTCCCAAATTCTGTATCAAAATATCAACTTGTGATTTGGAAGAATATGAGATTTTGCTGTAATTGTGGTATCCTGTTGACACATAAATGCTTGGACTGATTTCAGAACTAGTAATTTGTTGAAAACTTTGTGGTTTCACTCTCATAACTGCCTTCTAAGGGGAGGTGTAACTTGAAATTAAGACATGACTCAAATGATTTTGACAGCCTTCAACTAAGCTAATGCTTTAAAAACTTTTTTTCCACAAAATGTAAGTATAAAAATAGATACATGCATTTTCTCTCCACATTAATTGTGTTTTCATTTTCGGGCAGCTCAGAAAAAAATCTGTCACAAAGGGGGTTTTACTACATTTTGAACTTGAACTAGTAACCATAGTGGGGTCCAAAAAGACCCCATAAAGTCATAAACACACCAGCAGGACATGGCATGTGGTGCGTCTAATCACTTTAATTACGGCTCTTCATGAAACGTATTTAGCAACACGTGTTATTTTTGTCATTGGCCAAATAACTGAGACCGTGAGACTCATACTTGGCAAATGTATTAAGGCCAGTCACCACAATCGTTCCTACCTGGATACAAAGGGTTCCAAAATGCCAGTCTGAACTCCCATGTCCTGCAGTAAAAAAATCTGATACAAAGACGTTTATGGCCCCTGTTTGTTTATTACCCAGCTCATAAATAACTCACTGTCCCCATGTCAGCGACGACCATGTTAATCCTAATTTAAATGTAGCAGAAGAGGTGAAATGAATCGAATGGCGAAACGGCGCGGCTCAACCACACTCGTAGCAAAAGCCAAAGAACGATGTGTTTTATTTTTGCATCATAAATATGATCAATAATAGGCATAGGGTGGTCTTTGTCTGGCGTGTTTGTCACGTAAATTAATGTACTTTGTTCATGTGAGACCGAAATGCGTCTTACCTGTGAAGTTTTCTTTTTTTCCCCCTTGTACCCGGAAATGGCAAACCCGATACTGTCACTTCAATCACAAAGACGTCAATCTGTATCGCGAACGTGGGGCCGAAAACGACGACAAAAAAGACTATAAACTTCCCTTTTGGTTAATTTTTGTTTTTTTAGGTATCGCCGTCGGTTAAACCAATAAAAAGGCTCGATATCTCAGGTGTAGTTGGACCTGCTCGGGCGGAGGAGGGGGCAGGAGGGAGTTTCTCACATAAAGCACTTGCGAGTCGTCCATTGTAGGGGGAAAAAAAGCGAATGCGGGTGGAATTTTGACACGGAAAGAGTCACACATCTTTTCATTCCCATGTAAACAAACACGTCTATTATTTCTATGTTGTTTTCTACGCTCTTATATAATGCTTGACATTGCGAATAGGTCCGAATAATAACGCCACAATTATTGTAAGCCTCGTTGCAAAGTACAATAAAGCTCAATCTTAAATTAAAGGCCTTTTTGGAACAAAGGACACGTACTTAAACACCTTCGCCCCATTTAGAAACATTTTTGTCAGTGAATATTGTGTCATATTTGACACAGTGAAAGGTATGAATTAAATAACATGTTATTTTATTAGATTAGATGAGCCTTTATTTATCTCACAGTGGAGATCTCACAGCAGCAAAACAAAAAACAAAATAGAGGAGCGGCTGTAAAGGCAGACACTCGCAGCGCCATCTAGAAGGCAAAAACAAAACAAAACAAAAAATACAAAAGTTCAAGTTGTTCCTCTGTTTCGAAAACATACTCTACGCATGTGTTTACTGTCCCTGATTCGAGAATTTAACTTTGAATTCATTATATATGTATAAACACAAATCTAATAACATTTGTAAATATGAAATATGTTTGGCATTGATGAGTGTCAGCCATGGCTGTTTTTAGAGCAGGATGGAGATGATAAACCATTTTAATAAATACACATACTTCTAACTTTGATACATCCTTCTGAAGTAACAACTTTGCTCAAACTAACCTCAGGTACATATATGATATTGAATAAAAAACAACTTCGTGAAGACACTGTTCAAATTATCAACAATGATTTAACAAAGTACAGTGAGACCTCAACTTACGAACTTAATTGGTTCCCAGACAGAGTGTGTAAGGTGAAAAGTGTGTATCTCAAAAAAAAAATTTCCATAAGAAACCATTAAAATGGGAATAATCCGTTTCCGGGTTTCCATAAAATACACTTTTCAACTAAATAAGCCTTAAAACTACACACAACATACCTTATTCTATGTATAATAAATGTGCTATTGTATTGTAATGAAAGAAATACACTGCATTGTGTCATAAAGTCACTTTATTTACATTTGTGATGGTCATTTATGGCTTGATGGAATGGCATTGGAGGTCGAAGGTCAAAGGGAATTGCTGTTTGGAAAGAGAGGCGCATTACATGAGGACTGTAATTAAAGAAATAAACTGTGCTGTAAAATAAAGTTTTATTTACCTTTTTGATGGTCGTTGATGGCTTATGGAAGGAGAGTCACCTTCCATAAGGACTGTTGGTAACTTAACCTCTGGTGCTGTTCGGTCGTGTGCTTTCGCCGAAGATCACTCCGCCAGCCGTGGTGGGTGTGTATTATGAAAATAGTGCTTATTATAAGGTTTAATTTTGATAAATTTGACGTTTGTAAGACGAAAAGTTTGTAAGATAAGGTGTTTGTAAGTTGAGGTCTCAGTGTAGTATGTTTCAGTCAAACAATATGAAACAACTTCACATTGCATGTTCCAGCAAAACGTTAATGCTCGATAACATTTTCTATAAATCTTTGAAAGTGTTGACATTCCTTGGAACTCCCATTGTCATCACGGATAAGCTATTTTTAAATAACTCCTGGGGGAGTGCTTGGTGTAAGTATATTAGAATTTAAGTTGTAACTGTAGGCATTGTTTCTGATAGTGACAAAGTCACTAGAAAAAATTCTTATTGGTACTGATGGTCCCCATCACACTGTATTAGCATGTTCCCATTTAAATCAATGAGCCAATTATTCCATCTGCTCTGTGGCCTTATTTCCTGCACTTATCTGCATTGTCACCAGTGAGTGTCTAGTACTGTGAGCTGGCATCAGCAAATGTCGCTTTGTCTTGGAACTTTTCCTTCCATGGCTGTAAATCGTCAGGAGGGGAACTGGCTTTCACAGGGAGGAGGTTTTATGGCGCGAAGACTTCCCTTCCATACTACAGGGGGTACCGTACTTTACACCGTTCATGTGTGACAGTGCCCCCACACCAAAGCTACCAACCACCACCACCCAAAAAATAGCCTTTGTAGCCATTTTTTCAACACAACTGTCCTCAAATCAACCACTTAAGGCAGAACAAGAGCACAAATTATTGCTCTGTAAAATCCTCTCTTCCATCAATGGTAAATGAGTGTTTCATCATTTAACCAGTGAACAATATGAGGACAAACATGTTTGTCAGGCATCTCCCCAAAATACAATTAACCAAGAGTGAATACAGAAGCCCATGTTACATATACCTACACACATGAGTTTATATACCCAGATATAATTTTCAGAATATCTTCACATTTTCAGAGAAGACTCATCATTTCCCCACCGCTAATCACTATTTTTTTCTTTCATGATTGTCCTGAACTGAAATGCTCTAATCTAAAGTCTTCTTCTTCTTCTTCTTCTTCTTCTTCTTTTCCTTTTGGTTTTTCCCTTCAACAGGTCGCCACAGCAAATCAGTGTCCTCCATCTTAGAGGCTTGATCCGCATGTTTGTTTTGGCCAAGCTTTTACGTCGGATGCCCTTCCTGACACAACCCTCTGTATTTATCCGGGCTTGGGACCGGCACAAGAAGACATGTGTCCCTTTGTGGCTACAGAACAAACAACATTACACACACGTGTGTGTGCCGATTACAAAATTGTAATTGGCATATACAGTACACATGGTCACGAATAAAAATAAAAAGCATCTGGTATATGAACTTGTATGTATATGTAAAGTATCGATTAAAAATAATAATAATAAATGTGACTCCTGATCATGCACTTTTTTTTTCTTTAAAATGCATTTTTATTGCAAAAGGTTGTGGTTCAATGGCAAAAATAGCACTTACATTTTTTTCAATGTTCTCTATATCGAGGGCCACAGCTGCAGATAGAAAAATGAGAACAAGCAGCAGAAGCTTGGCAGACACAATTAGTGAACACTTTTTTTAGAGTGCAATTTTTCTCATCGGGTAATTCAATTATCCCAAAAGCAATTTTTTCACATGCAAACTTTATGAATAATATAGAAATAACCAACAGTCAAAATACATTAAAAAAAAATCAGTAATGATGAGAAATTAAAATGAATTTTAATGTTGCGTGGGGGTATATGGTAAGAAATAGCTGCATTACATAATTGTGCGATAATGTCTGAACAGTTTCTGTCTCCTAATATTATTTATGGTGTTATATAATGACATCCTGATTATATAATGTTAGAGGGTAATGATGAAAAAGAAATGAAAATAGAGGTAAAACTGTCAGCACCCTCATCTGTCATACAAGTGCAAAAAGAAGCTAACATGGGTTTTAATAAGTATGGAAAAGTTGCTGCTGTGTAAAACCACAAACACATTCTGTCTCGACTTAACTTTAAATTTCATGGATATTAACCCTCAAACTCTCACTCAACTTGTCATTGAAGCGCAGACGCCTTTTAAGTAGCACTATATAAAATTAGAGCAGCTTTCAAAATAGCCAGACAACCTCCAAATAAATCGCATTTTGTTCTTGCGTGTCAGCTTTTATGACAAAAAGTAGTGGTTTTATGGCAAACAAAACAGGGTTAACGACGAGTTGACAGTATGTTGGCATGTAATAAATGTACACTGTGAAATATGAGGTCTATCAGTGGATAGTGAATAAACAGTGCCGTCTTGCGGTCACACGCGGTATTGTTGCCAACGAAAACAGCAGTGGGGAACCTTTTACAGATCAATATCGAGCGATTATTATAGCGTTTGCTCACTGCATGGCTCAAGTTGAGCATGGGTGACTTTTGTTTACATGTGTACGCCATTTAGCACACGGACTGCATTGGGAAAAAACACAAACGTGGAAAATCAACCATGGTTGAGATGTTGTGATCTTGATTCGCTCATTGTTTGGGATGAGGTCAAATAATGAGACGCAAGTACGTATCTAAATATTGTTTGCCATATCTACTCATTTCTAACCTTGATATGATTTGTGTCTTGAAGTTAATTGTCAACATTGGATTTGATCAACCATAGCTGGGAATCTTGGATTGGAGTGAAAGGCCCAGAGACAAGATAAACAACGGAGCTAACAATATGCCTCACCCTGAAGCATCCTGAAGCATCTCACACACCCACAGACAAGCAGTGCGTGCCTCCAAACAAGAGAGATGTTGTTTGTTTTTCCTGGGATCGGTAAACATCCTCGACACAAAACAGTTCCTCAGGAGTGAAAGAGGAGAGAAACTCACACCAACGTGGGCAGCTGCACTCTCACTCCACCACCTTCTTTGATGTGCTGCGACCACAGCACAGCATCGTTTTATCTTCTGCGTGTCTGTTTGGATGAACTTACATGAAACGGTTCACGTAGTGCTTGTTCTGTATTATAAGGCTGAGAGCCTAGCAACTCTGATGACCCACAATCTATTTTTGGATTGGTCCCTGTAGTTTGTTTTCATGAATTGTCACCTCTGTTTTGCGTGATTAAAATAGAACAGCATTGCCTAAACGGAATCACTTGATTAGGGGTCAATATCAAATTTTAATCACATTTGCCTAATGTTGGCAAACGAGGAACACAATTTGAACCAGAAGCTGACAGGACATAGAAGTGGGAAAAAGTCTTTATAATCAAAAACACGGTTACGAGAGAGATCATAGCTGGGTATGGAAGAAAGATTGACCTTCTGACAATGTGTCACTGAGCCACCTGGCCTTAAATTAGATAATACCTGAAAGGACAACCGACATCACTTTTTTGTTTCCTAACTGACATCAGAAAAACGTTTGATAGCATCTAAAATACCCAAAACATGCAGTGTGATATTTTTATTCAAATGCAAAACACCAATAAAAATGACTTAAAGTGTCCAAAATCTGCAAAAAAATTGAGCTGCGAATTGGGCATTTTCAGAAAGTCCCGCCTCCAGTTAGTGACGTCACGGCTAGACGTCTTGCATTGCTGGAGAATCAAAACAATGGCTTCAGATTCGGAGAATATGCTTTCTTGTTACACATCCAGTTATGAATATGATTCAAATAGTTCTGAAGAGGAAAGCATACATGTTTGCAATAGATTAAAGAATTTATTCCGTGCCATTTTGAGGCAACATTGGGGGGAAATGAGAAGGTTTCTTCAGCCGTCATCTGTACAAATTTGAAGGTTTCGGACGTTTCGCCTCTCGCCTATCCAAGAGGCTTCGTTAGCGAACTATAGTCTGACTGGTCGTATCGGCCCTATTTATATATCCCTAATGTCCAGACATGATCATGTCTAGACATGATGGACATGTCTGGACATGATCATGTCTGGACATTAGGGATATATAAATAGGGCGATGATGATGATGATGATGATGATGATGATGATGATGATGATGATGATGATGATGGATTATTATTATTATTATTGTATTTTTCCCAATTTCAAAACTATATACAGTGGGACCTCGGTTTGCCTTATGAACGTTTCGGTTTACGAACGTTAAATTTAATAAAATTAAACCTTGGCATACGGACTACTTTTCGTGATACACACAAAGCGCCGCCCCACCACGGCTGGCGGAGTAATTTTCGGCGGAAGAACACCCAACCACATGATCGAACAGCGCCGGGTATGACTCCCGTTTGATTTTTAAGGGATTTATTTTTTTTCCATTGCAGAGAATAGTGATTCTATTGACGATAATGACTTGTTGTGTTGACAACAATTTTGTTTATTCTATAAACATTTCTGCACCATTCATCATTACAATACAATACAATACAATACAATACAATACAATACATATTGATTTATATAGCGCTTTAACAACAGCTGAAGCTGTAACAAAGAGCTTAACATAGACAGCTATCATATACATGAAATAAAGCAGTCATAAAGATAGTAAAAAACACGAGGGATTACACAAAAACGGTTACACATTCAGAATGCCTCATTTCACTAATAATTAATAGAGGGGCTTGTTTTTATAAGCATATCATCTCCCTCTTTGGGCAAATATTGCAAAAGCGGAAAGGACAATTTACGATCACCAATGGTAAAAGTAAAATAGATGAGTAAATGATTAAAAAATAAAGATGAGCATTTTGCCTAGGGGAGGGATAGCAAGGCATTTGGTTCGGGCCACAGCCTGTCTGTGCAGCCCCCCAGGCCGTGTCTGGCCTCCACACATGATGGCCTTTAATTAGTGACTGATGGGTGCGCATCAGCAGACCAGACTGTGACATTGGAGCATGTGGTCAGTAAACGGCGACGGATGTTTGCCTGCGTGATCGGGGGGCTCACCGTCTGTCTTGTTTCTGAAGGATGCCACCGTAGTGTGCCAAGGCGGGGACCAAAAAAAATCTCCCTGTGTGCATCCCTAGCCTCTCCGTGCTTCCTCTGTGTAAATTTGCTCAGCCTCAGTTTTATCTTCAAGGCCTCGCTTGTTTGTACCTGCCGTGTCGTTCTGCTCGTCCACCCAGCATGACACCCCTTACCCTAGGATCAGCCCCCGTGAGATCAAAAGAGCCGGCTGATGCTTATCAGATAATATTCTTGTCCCCTTTGAGTCCAGCCTCCTTACACTGTTGACCCGGGCCGTGCACGCGGTTCCTGATGGCCCCTTGGCCTTTCCTCTTCTTATCAGTGTGATGGCCGGGCTATGATAAGGCAGGTCCAGCCTGGGGACCTTGTGAGGCTGAGGGTGCTGGCCACTCTTCTTGCACAACTTGGACACTTTAGGACAATATGGCGGTTATCTTTACTTTTTGTGTGCTGCGCTGACTTTTACACGGTCGCCAAGTGGAAAGAGTGAGACATGTCTCGCTCTTCAAATCGTAATTGTAGTCTTGTTAGCCTTGGCTTTTAGTTACACACATCAGTGGCATAATTGTAAATTGTGGTCATTGTTGTCCGTAATGCCACAAGATTTTTTGGGTGTGTGTGTTTGTGATCTCAACACAAATTCTTACTTAACTCTCATTCACTGCCAGACATGTACAAAAATGTGTCCACTCCAGTGCCAGAGTTTTTGTCATTTTCACTCAAATTGCAGGACCCACAGAATATTGAGTTTTGGGACTACATAAACATTCAATGCAGCGTAAGAAACTTTGGACTATCTTCTTTCATCGGAAAAAAAGAGCTAATTCCTAAGTTATATGGGTCTGGAGTTATATGATCTTTTGTACAGCATTTGCGGTACAAAAGCAAATTCTGCGCCCTCGTGGGAGGGAAAAGCATTGCCATAAGTCTGACCAGCGTTTTAGCAGCAACCCCAAGAAAAAACAATACCCAAACAAATTCGGGAATGTCACGATCTGGTTGGCGACCAACGGGTGGCGCTGTCGGACCCGCCTGCACCTGCACAGGTGTTGGTCGTTCCGATCAGGGGCAGACTGTCACGTGCTGGTTGGCGACCAACGGGTAGTAGTGCTGTCAGCCTCGCCCTAAGTTGCACAGGTGTTGGTCGTCTTCAACCGTGGCAGTTGAAAGGACTCCCGGCACGACCATTCGGTGTCGGGTCATTGTACTGTGTATGTGTTGTCTGAACCCTGTCAGGTTTGTTTCATCTTGGCAGATTTTTACTTATGGTTTTCTTTGACATGTTGTACTTTTCTGTTGAGATGACTTTGATGTTTTAGATTTTGTTTCTGCTGACTTTATTTTAATACAATTTTTCAAATACAACCTGCTGCTTCCTCCTGCCTGCTTTTTTGGCATCCACAACCACCACCACCACCTTGCAAACCGTGACAGGGAATGGCGCTCCATGTAATGCTTTTCAATTCCCAAATAAATTCGGCAATGGCAGGGAATGAGTTAATATCTTGAACGCAAAGACACAGTTCAGCTACAACCTGATAGCTTCTTTACTAATTGTCATTTGTTTATTTTCTCCTTTGGTGGGCTATTATATATACAGTACAGATGAATAGTCAGTTATCCGACTCATGCGATCGGATAATCTCTCAGCAGTATTACTGATCTATCTATATATCAACAGCAAGAACTCCTCTCCAAGTATTCTAACTGGACCACTTCTTGAGTTCCAAAGCCAAGTTAAACACATTTGAATTGATGTAAAAGGTGTTCAATTACCTGACATGTTTAGGCGTATACTTCCGCCTTCGTCAGAGTGGACACTCTGACAAAGGCGGAAGTATTTTTGCGGACTTGCACACTGCCAGAATCAAGACGAGAGCGCAAAAAAAAAATCTTACTGGACCCTCTGCACCCTGCCCACCACCTTTTCCAGCTACTCCCCTTCGGCAGGCGCTACCGATCCATGCACACCAAATCCAGCAGACATCTAAACAGCTTCTTCCCCCAAGCCACCCCTAAACAGTGACCAAAATATAGCTGTATAGTGCCTCTTTGCAATTTTGCACAACCCTGTGTAACAGCATCCCATTATAATCATTTTAGCTGTACTCACTTAGAAAGGAGAAAGAGGCCACATTTATACTCTGCACATTTTCTCACAGTTGTTCCCGAGAGGTACCATTTACATTAAGAAATTTGATTAGATTAGACTTTATTAGTGTCATCCATACTTATTTGTTGTCTTTTTTATGATGATATTAATGCAATGTGTTCTACAAATTCTTTGTGTGTTCTACATACATGGCCAATACAGATGATTCTCATTCTGGTCTTAGCATGCTCTCTTAACGTAAATACATAGCGACGTGGTTAATTACGCACCTTAAAATGACGGCTAACCTAACATAGCTTTTCTGTGACTTATTTTTGTTAAATTGTCACTATCATAAAAGTGAAAAAACAATTGCAACTATTGTGTTCAATAGATGACTGAACTCCATCTTGAATAATCATGTGACAGATCGGCAGACCGGTATCGATCATGTCACATGTCACATGTCACATGTAACCTGTTGACCGAATTATTCCAATCGTATTGTACCCCCCAAAACTGTAAAATATTCAATCCACAAGTCAAATACAGTCTTTTGCACTGTATCTCGGGTCCGGATTAGAGTCCGGTTGAGTCAGACAGACGAGACAAGATGGTGTCCAAAGTCACGACCCTCCCCTGACCTGGATGAAGGAAATGGCCACGCTGCTGGAGACAAAGCAGGCCAAAAGAGAGTCTGAGAGGGGCTGGCTGGTCAGCACGCTAACAATGGCTGCGTGCTCGGAGACCTTTAGGGGCACGGGCCACACAAAGGCCAGAGAACCGCCCCGCTAACCCCTCTCCCACATTGCAATGGAACTGGCATTTCACGCTGTACTGCGAACAGCCATTCAATCAAACTACTGTTTAACCTGACCCCTGGCCTCCACTCAGACCTGGATGAGTCTGGCGGGACCTCTTTTGAGAGGTAACTGACCTTTCGACTGAGCAGGCCTCCACTTTATTCTGTCACCCTGACGGTTTTTTTTTTTCAATTGCAGCATTTAGCGAACAGAATGGCGAATAAATTTGTTTGTACAGTTAACAATTAGCTGATGCTGTATAGCAAGTCCTGAAGAATTAATGTCTCTCTGTGTCTTTGTTTTGTCATATTGTCTCTATGCTGTCATATTATTTGTTATTTAGGTTTTTTTTTTGTTATTTTGACTTCAAGACGGCGCCGCGAGAGTGGCTGCCTTTCCAGCAGCTCATGTATTTTGTTTTTCTACTTTCATTCCTTTCATCACTTTGCTGCTGTGAAATGTAAATTTCTCCACTGTGAGACTAATAAAGGCATATCCAATCCAATCCAATCCAATCCAAATGGAGAACAAGAGACAGCGGCAGACCCCTCGTCTGGGTCCACTACCGTCCAGCCGGGACCATGTGACCCTCTCTCCTTAATTGTCAATGGGCTGCTCCTCCCCGGTACCTGTCCGCGGGTCGGATCAAGGTGTGGGGGGCGCATATCAAACATGGGCTCTCTTTGATGTGGATGGAAACACAAACACTGATTTGAGGAGAGTCGTAATAGCTTATTTGTTCCCTTTAGTCATTCATTGAGCTGCCGGTTGCATGTGTATGCCTTCAAAGGGAGGCCGAGCGGCATGTATCGGCCCGGCGATACAGTAGCCGAGCAGGCACTAAGAGTGCCCCGTTTTGTGGGAAGGCCATCTGGCTTCCTGTTCCTTTAGATTTGATATTGATTTATTGGCTGTACATGGCCAGATAAGGGAAGGTAGGGGTGGGGGGCACCAGCTGCCACAAGTTCTCCACTGCATCCTGGTAGACAATGGGCCTCCTGGTTATCTACATCCTGCTAAATAGCTGATGCGTCATTCCTTGTTAGGATTTACAGCACAACCTTTTTTTGTTTGTTTTGTTTGTTTGTTTATTTGTTTGTTTTTGCATTGTATAAACTAAAATGTCACAAACAGTGGATACAAAGGTACAATATGTACCTTCTGCCATCTAGTGGAAGAGCTTTTCAAAGCTATCTTTGTGTCACAATCGATTTTTAAATCAACTCGATCAACAATTGGTACCAGAAAATGATTGACCTGTACTAAGAAAAGATATTTGCATTTGTATTCTTTAAATGTGGTAAGTCTTTAAATCCCTTCTTGAAACCCTGTCTCAAAACTCACTTGTACTCTTTGGCAATTGATTCAGCATGATTCAGACTTGATCTTAATTTTAGTCTCTGGCGTTTTTCTACAATCTTTGTGACTGCTTTATTTTGTGAATATGATAGTTGTTCATGTTCAACGCTTTGTTACAGCTTCAGCTGTTGTTAAAGCGCTATATAAATCAATATGTATTGTATTGTATTGTATTGTATTGTATTGTATTGTATTGTATTGTATTGTATTGTAAATACTGAATTATACGGTTAAGTATTGTTGTTAAACACAACATGGACCTTTTTGTTGTGTATCTCTTCCCCTTGGTTGCATGTGTTGGGCGGCTGTGTCTCATAAGCCCAAAATATTTTTTTTGTCTATATGAAGCTTCTGTGTCCAGTGATACCTCGGTTTACGAACCCTTTGGCTTACAAACTTTTCGGTTTACGAACGTTAAATTTATGAAAATTTTACCTTGGCATACGAACCTTGTCATATGAACTATGCGAACTATACGAACACACGGAGCTGCCACAATAAGTGATGTGTCATTCGCGAATGAGCCCGTTCTCCTGACAAGAAAATGGCAGCCGGCTTGTTTTGGTCCACTATTCCCTGACCGTCGTCAGTTAAAGCCACGTGATTAGTCAAGAACGCAGCAATGAGTGGTTCGGGGTTACAGACAGAGAGAGAGAGAGAGAGTGAATCCATTCTCCAAAAAACAAAATGGCACCCGACATTTTTGTGTTCTCTCTTCGCCGCCCCCGGTCTTTGCTTAAAGATAAGTGGTTGGTCAAGAACGCAGCAGTGAGGGGAGGTGGTTTAAACATTAAAGAGACAGGCAGACGACAGAGAGAGAGTGACAAAATGGATAGAAAACAGTGACATTTGGACTCGTTTCAACTTTGATAGTTCAAAGTCAACGTGCAGACTGCAAGGTTAAAATTCCCATCAATCAGGCTCCACAAATAACCTGCACAAGCCATCTGTACACTTGCAAAAAGCTATCAACCCAGCTAAACAGAACACAATTGATGAGGAACTAGGTCATATTATCGCAGAGAAAGCACCTACAAGGGATTATTTCTCAAGATGGTGAAGAAGGCTACGTTCCTCCTCAATTGTTTAATGCTGATGAAACCGGCCACTCCATTCCATCAAGTTATCAATGACCATCACAAAGGTAAATAAAACCACTTTATTATATAGTACAGTTTATTACCATAGCGCATTTATTATACATAAAATAAAGTATATTTTGTGTAGACAATTAGAAAGTAGAAAATTATGTTTTATGGCGACCTGGGACCTGATCATTCTCATTTTAATGGTTTCCTATGGGAAATTGATTTTTGGGATACACACTTTTTGCCTCACACACTCTGTCTGGTAACCAATTAAGTTCATAAGCCAAGGTCTCACTGTATTTTGATTGATTTGATTTAATTTATGTCATCACCACATCATGCAACTGCTATTCAAATTTTGAATTGCCATAAAATCAGTCGCTGCAACCAAGCCATGTTTTAAATCTTGTGGCAGGACCCCACACACCGCGCAAGTGCTGAATGGAGTTTCGCCGCATCTTTTAGTGAGCACAGCCGCCTTAAAATATTACAAGTGTTCAATATTCACTACTATTTTTTAACTCCTGTTTTTCAATCCAAAGACATTTTCTTTCAAGCCATTTCCCTTTTCCTCAATCCTTCTGCCTTTGTCAAACAGCATGTAAGTTTAGTCATAGTGTCATCTAACAAAGCATATTTTGCCACCCAGAAGTATGTGTAACATCATCGTAAAATGTCACTACACAATGCTGGCATAGATTTCTATTTTTAAAAACCGTGATATTAGCTGTAAAATTGTTTTTTAGCCAATTAAGTGGAGTTGCAAATTTTCCCGCGGTGTATCTGACAGCACAGTGGTTGGGAATCACCGTATTAGTTCAAAACGAGTGTCGGCTCTAATGAGGTGCAAAATTACATTGACTAATCATAGCAAACCCTGACGGCCTTTCACAGAAACCGAATTGAAAAGTGGTCTCTTTTGCATAACACGTCTCCCATTCCTGCTAAGTGAGCCAGGAAGATTGAGCGGGGGGGTCACGCGGGAGGGGTGGAGGGGCTTGTTGGTAGAGGTGTCAACATCAATTGTGTTTATGCCTGATTTTCTCACCAGCGCACCACCCCCAATAGAAGACACAAACAGGCAGACTGTGGTGTCACCATGTTCCTCCGTACGACCCCCTTCCCCCGCCAAGCATCCTACCCCAACCTTTCTTCATTCGGCCCCTCCCCTCCCAACACAAGCCTGTGATGTGACTGTCTCAGATAATGAGGTGAGAATTTTATTGCGGCCTTCTGTGATCCTGGCACCAGTCTGCGAGGATGACAGCGGGCCTTGCACATCCTCCGCCCACCCAACCCCTCCAAGCCCATCATGGTGACAGGGGCCCCCTCATGGCCAAAAATGGAGCTGAGGGGGTTCCCCAATATCGGATGGAAAGTTAGGGATTTATTCAATTGACCCTCAAAGTGCGGGCCTCCCTCTAGTGGTACACAAAAGAACCACTGTCACAGTTCAATTCAGTTCTATTTAACTTTTTTTGTATTTTATATTTTAGAAATGAGTTTTTGCATTGGGGTGCAATTTTGTGGACCTGAATGTTACTACATGTTGTCATTTTTATGCTACTCTGAAGGTTCAGTAGGCTACTAGTGCGCGACCATGTCTGCTTGTTGAGCCTGGTACTGTTACTATATTGTAGCTCATTATTTTAGTGTATTAGTAAATTTTAAGTGTGTATGAGGAAGCCAAAACCACCACTCATAACAGAAAAAGAAGTTAATAGTAATATAATCGCTGTACTTGTGCTCTGAAGAGTGACAAGGAGTGAATTGTGACATGGATTAGTTCACTCTTTGTCGTCACGAGTATTTAGTGAGCACATACTAAATATGCTTGATAAGCGACCACTCCTTTGTGACATATGCCTCCTAGTTGGGCCTAGGAGTGCGCAGCACAAAAGTGCGCAGGTAAGGTTTAATTGGAGTCAGCCAAATCTAGTAGTAGAATAATTATTATTAATCCGACAACCCTACTTTTAGTGCCCTGAATTGCCCTAATAGTGAGTGTATAGATTGAATACTATAATTACTAGTAAGTGTGTGGCAGAATAGTATTACTGATGCAACACAATGGTTTCCGGGTAAGGATTAATTGCATTTGACAAAACCAAAAGGGGCACTGTTAGTTGCAGAAGTTTTCCTGTTAAGGCAATTGTAGAGTATTAAGAGTGTACTAGTACACAGAAGCTGGATACCAACAATATGGCATAAACAAAATGCTGAAGAAACTTTCCATTGTGTCCTTCACTTAGCAGTTAGCGCACTTCAAAGTGAGACATCAAGGGGGTCGACTTGCGCATGCCATGTGGAGAATGACAATGCCTCGTGGGCCTGAGCGAAGTGCCGCTCCCAAAAGGCACAAAGCCAAAAGCCTGCTCCCGCACTGAGGAAGTGCTCATTCAAGACCTCAGACATACATACAGGAAGGCCGCGGCCTAACTCTCTATTCTAAACAAATGAGGAGGGACATACTAAGGGCAACACACTACACTGACTGACAGACTCACAGGCGGTTTTGTCACATTGTCCTTATTTGACAGTGTTTTACTCGATGATAACTGTCATATCATCACACTTATCTTTGCTTTCATCAAGTGGATTTCAGTCAGTGGTGCGCAGTGCAGGAGTGAGTAATTGCTACAAGTTAGCCCAAATCTTATCACCACAATCGACAAGTAATGAATGCCCCCTCGAAAAACATTGTCGCTGAAATGTTATTTTTTTGATAAAACTCAAAAAATAACATTTCCTTCCATTTTGTCAAAATGAACTCAGCCAGTCAGAAAACCCAACCGATAGGAGCTTTTGTATTTAAAAGAGTTGTACAGTGATGCGATTGCCAACACATGCTTAAAGATGGCAGAAATTGCTGTTTTCAAGCCACAAGAGGAAGCCAAAAGCAATGCTCTTATTGCACAGAAAACGGTATTTAAAAAGAATCACTTGTTGAGAAATTGGCACATGCCCAATCACAAAGGTTTACTTTATTATCTAGAGTTATTTATTGAAACTTTTGGTCTGCCTTCAAATTTTCCTTTTATGGTGAAATCTTGAGGGAGCAGCGAAAATGCCGACCGAGGTGACCCACTTCTCTTTAACCCTCCTGAATCCCTTACTCAACAAATCTTTTGTAGGGGGTGTCAAGTAGTGCGGACAGAATAGGGTTGTGACGCTTGTCAAAGGTGCGGGAAAAACAAACAAACAAACAAACAAACAAACAAACAAACAAAAACAAACGGCTCATCCCTCTTGATGAACACACAGTGTCGCAAATACCCCATTTGAACGCATAGCCAGACTCAAGACCAATTTCACTCTGAAGAAGTCATGTTAAACCCACACTGTCAGCCTCATTATTAAACCTTTGTTAATGTTACATATTGTGTTTTAAAGGACAACCGACGCCTCCGTCAAGTTGTGTCCATAATTTGTAAAATCACTTCAAATGACTTCTACTGAGCGTATTTTACAAAGATTCCACCGTATGTAGCTATATTTTACGTTTTAAGACTCCCGCTGAATATTCATGAAGTCTTATTTTCGAGTTGATGATGATCCCCGAAGTGACGTCACGGAGGGAATGCCCGTGACCGAGAAAGCGACAAACAATGCATTTTGGGGACTTTGTTTGGTCTGAAAACATTGTGTTGATCCGTGTTGATGTCAAAATTAGAAAACACATAAGTAACGCAATGGTGAATCGTTGTGTGTTGTACCAAGATTACTACAGTAAAGTCTCGTTATATCGATATCGGATATATCGATAGTCCCGGTTATATCGATGCTATTTCTTTGCACGCACGGAGAAAATTACATGCAAACAGGGTCGGATATATCGATAGTCCCGGTTATATCGATATTTTTTCGGACTCCCTTGAATATCGATATAACGAGACTTTACTGTATTTGATACTAGTTGACACAAATTCCCAGAAGAGAAATCAGCCCATTTCCAATGGAGCTTGGGCGCCATCTTGTGCATTTTCTGGGACGCTACATTGGAGTCCTGATGGCTCGAATTGATACGGAATGACTTCTTTAATCGATTGCAAACATTTTTGCTTTCCTATTCAGAACTATTTGAATCATCTTCATAACTGGATGAGTGACAAGAAAGCATCTTCTCCGAATCTGAAGCCATTGTTTTGATTCTAGAGCAAGGCAAGACGTCCTTGCCTGACGTCACGAACAAAGGGGACGGGACCTTCTGAAACTGCATTTCTGAGGTCATTTTGAAGTAGTTTTGGGACACTTTAACTCATTGTTATTGGTGTTTTGCATTTGACTAAAAATATCAGCCTGCGTGTTTTGGGTATTTTAGATGCTATAAAACGTTTTTCTGATGTCAGTTAGGAAACAAGAAAATGACGTATACATAAAATTGTGAGGGCGAAATTGTGATTCACGTTCGGTTAACAAAACTCATTTCAGTGATTTGTTTATAAAGAGATAAAATGTTTGTTAAAATAATGTATTTCCCCAATTTGCCTTTATTTGTAGAGGAATATATAAATAGCCATCGAGTATTAAAAAAAATCAAAACCCATACAATTATAATCACCCAATCCTCACAATGAACCCGGGCATGTTTTCGGGCAGGAGGCGGCGTACACCTGAATTGCTTGCCAGCCAATCGCAGCATTGTGGAGCAATAATATCAAATGACAATATACTATAAATTAATAAACACTGTGTTTTTCTTTTTTGTATAAAAACAAACGTAGCTCTTAAAACGGAGACATTGAAATCATTTTGAATTATGTTTTCATTGTTTCTAGCTACTGTGTTTTCATAATAGCATTTATAAATTATCACATTAATTTAACTAACAAATAAAATTGCAAATAAAACGTAAAATAGCCAAATGAAAATAATCTCATCTCATTTTCCGTACCGCTTATTCCTCATTAGGGTCGCGGGGGTTGCTGGAGCCTATCTCAGCTGTCTTCGGGCACGAGGCAGGGGACACCCTGAATTGGTTGCCAGCCAATCGCAGGGCACACAAAGACATACAACAGTCACTCTCACACTCACACCTAGGGACAATTTTGGAGTTGTCAATCTGCCTGCCATGCATGTTTTTGGAGTGTGGGAGGAAACCGGAGGACCCGGAGAAAACCCACGCGGGTCCGGGGAGAACATGCAAACTCCACACAGGGAGGCCGGACCGGAACGCGAACCTGAAGCAACATGAAGCAAGTTAAGGCAATCGTTGGCGCGCGGCGCCCTCTAGTGTATCCTGGATGTCACTTCGGCTGCAGACTAATGACGTCAGTCGTGTAGCTGATCCGCCTTCAGTGGGCTCCACAGATAGTTACTGTACTGATGTCTAAGCCGTGTAAACAAAGCGTTCGGACAAGGAAAAACAGTTTTACTTTCGTCTTTTAAAGGCAAATTATAACGATATGGGCACTGTTAAAAAGGACAACAGGCTAACAAGTTCGCAAAGCTTCTCGTGCGTCGGTTTTGCGGGTTTATTCAGTAAAAGCGCTACGTCGCCGTTGGAAGTGGTGAAGATTAAAAGTCAAGTGGGAACATTTCACAGCAAAAAAGGTTTTGGACAAACTTTTCTCATCATTTACCAAAATGAGGGACTCAAAGGCTTTTGGAAGGGGAATCTTGTCTCTTGCTTTCGCCTGTTCCCTTACACCGCAGTACACATGACCACCTATAGAAAGTAAGTCCGCATTGACTTAATTTGTGTTGTAAAGACAGGTGGGGTATTATGCCTAGACTGGTGATATATTGGACTATGTTTGTAGCTAGTCGCCCTATTGCAGCAATAGGAGGTGAGTCACAAACACCGACCACAGTCGGGGTTTTATCGTCTTTTCTACTGGCGGAAAGCACTACCTTTAATAAACTTGGAATTTAAGAACGTAACATTTATCAGGATTTCGTAGAAGTCAGTGTTTGTTTTGACGATTTACTTCCTGTTTCTGAGCTCCTGTTTTCTCTTAGCCAATCGGAGGGCTTTATTTTCTCAGTCGATATGCACACCCTTGGCATGTAATCCACCCTGCGTTAAACTGCCAGGAATTCACTAATCGTTAAAAAAAAGAAAGAAGGAAAAGGGGAAAAAAATAAAACGATTACTTGTAAGTTTGACGAATTAAACATCTAAGAGCGTCATAATTGTCAAACAAGCACAACATTTGAGTGCATTATCGGTCAAAATAGATTTGGGTCTTGTGATTGATTAAAATGTCAATACAGCACTTGAGAACTCTTCCAAACCTTTGACCTAAGATCTGATGATTAAACACCCACGCCAATTATTAATGCACGGCCATTGTCTGAAAATATAAAACAGCATTTGACGATTCGTCGATTGAAGTCTATACAAACATTGTCGCCTGAAAGAAAAGATAGAGGGCTTACGGGAACTACGTGTATAAATTACTATCGGTCAAAACGCGACGTATTGGCAACGATATATGGCTGATAAATAAACACCTAGGTGGCTACAACTACAGCAGTGATAGTTGCTATCTGTAAATGTTAGCAAGAAAACCACAACTGTCATCTAAGACACGTGCTAATGCAAATATAACCACCCATCTGCACAACCCGTACAGCTGTTCCAGGAAAACAGCATTCACACTTCCTTAGCCAGCACACATTTTATGAGTAACAGTCCACTTGGTGGTGACATATTAATTCTTTCAGAGTTAGAAACAGTTCCCAGGTTTATTAAAAATATATTTGTGACTGTCAAATAGATGAAGATATTGTACATTATGTGTTATTCATAAATAAAATTCTCAGTAAAATCCGAAAACTTTCTCTGCACACCATTAGAGCTCTCATGGCATGCTAATGTGCCCAGGCACACTGGTTGCGAATTGGTGCAGTAAAATACACAGCCTTTTATGAGAGTGGGGTCATGCTTGAAACAAGCAACAAGTAACATTCAATATGTGCCTAGGATAGTCCACCTTCACATGGACGAACTCGGCTTCATCTCCCAGGCGAGGGCCATCCTTGCGGGCGGGCTGGCGGGCGTTGCCGCCGCCCTGGCCACGTATCCCCTGGAGGTTGCTGAGACCAGGTTGATCATCCAGAACAGCAGGGAACCTTCCTATGCTGGTGTTGTTCACACGCTGGCCAAGATCCACAGCACCGAAGGCCTACTTGCGCTCTACAGGGGCTTTTCCCTCACTGTTTTAGGTATGCAGACACCAGGAAAAGCAATCTACATCACTGATTCCTAAACCCTGTGTCATGTGTGTGTGTGTGTGTGTGTGTGTGTGTGTGTGTGTGTGTGTGTGTGTGTGTGTGTGTGTGTGTGTGTGTGTTTGTTTGTTTGTTTCTAGGAGTGTTTCCCTTTTCTATGGGATGCTACGTGGTGTACACGAACATGGACAAAGTGTGGCGGGAGCCCCCTTTCCGTTTCTCTCCTCTACAGAACTTCATTAATGGCTGCCTGGCAGCAGGCGTGGCACAAACGCTCTCCTACCCATTTGAGACTGTCAAACGCAAAATGCAGGTAAGACGCAGAATGCAGTATGGAGGGGAGAACACTTTTCTCCATGATTTCCATTTTTTAAATGTATTTTTTGTTTAATTGAAATAAAGCCACAAAAGCTCCTTTTTATCCTGAAATAAATATGTAGTTCATGAACCTTTTACAAATACTCCCTAAAAAAGAGCTATCCAGGTACTAACATTGCCTTAGACCAGGGGTTGGGAACCTATGGCTCGCGAGCCATATATGGCTCTTTTGATGATTGCATATGGCTCGCCGATAAAACTAAATACAGTACATATTCTCGCCTTTTCACTGTTCATTTCCTGTGGGGGCTGCAGTTGGCGGAAAGCGCAATTTTGATTGGATTCCTGATACGTCAAAATCATTCATTACATTTCTAGGAAGTGTTTTAATATTATTGTCAGTGACCATAACATTGTACACGGTTTCAAGATCAAAATTGCACTTGAATATTGGAAAATATAAACTGTACATCGTCAAATTATTAAATTCAAATATATTGCACAAAGGCAAATTAATGTTGGTCTGTACAGGTATTAAAAGTCCAATACAACTGAATTGAATTGTAATTAATAATTCATTGGATTAAAAATAATTTAGGCACTGTAAATGCACAATCGGAACATTCAATTCCCCTACAATGAGAGCGCACCTCTGCACAACATCACTCACAATTTTAGTGACAAAAAAGCTTTGTTCCTTATTTTGATTCTTTTCTTTAATTTTTTTGTTCATATAGTAATTATAACTAACTCCATAATTGTACATGTTCATTTTGACCTTAAAATCTCATTTAAAACGGGATGTATTAAGAGTGGACATACATTATATTTAGTTGTTGTATTAACGTCTTTAGTCCAAAAGGGGGCGATGCAAATGTGTTTATGGTTTCATGGACCTTTGCCGAAGAAATTAGATTTTGCTACTTTGAGTAGTCGTCAATATACAGCTTGCCCAACACAATAAATTCACTGCCCCATTGAAATAACTGAGGACATAGCCACACTGCAGTCAGCAACAGTGAGTACTGTACACTCCAAACTGAAATGATCCAAATCGGACCCAGTTAGCCTTGTTCCCTCGGCCTGCCTACATATGCCTCATATGTTGCAATGTCTCAGGTGTGAATGACAAGTGGCTGTGTTACATTCATAATGCTGGTCACTAGAAGTTCAATATGCCACCTCTTGGGATGATTTATTCAGTGAACTGGTTTGCAAGGACACAAGGGGACAATGGCGGCCCCCAGAAACGGCAATCCTACATCCGGTTCCATGTGCGGACTATTATTATTAGCTGCCAGCAGCTGGGAATGCGAATGCATGGGGGCAGGGGGTGTCCTGCAGCAGAAGGTTTTGATAAAACGTCTAAAGATAGATGTTGGCTATCAGCATCAAACTAGCCACTTGACTTCTAAGTGCACAACTTGTCGACTGAAAGCCATTTCAGCATTTATCCTATATCTTCCATATCCATTTTATTACAATTATGTAAAGACTCAATCAATCAATCAATCTTTCATATCCAGTTTAACATCCATGTAGTAAGATGCTCTTTGTCCTCACTGTAGGACAAAACTTGGGCTCATTATTTAGACAACTTAAGTACATGCTGCAAGTTCGATAAAACTGCAGTAGTTCTGGGCCCTCCGAGTGAAACAGTTCAGTGCACTGTTAGAATGGAGTGAGGGTTTTTTTTCACCACTGTCTCACATGACCCTATGGCCTTACTGCATGCGAGTGGGACAATTTTGTCATACTTGTAAGACAACTTCATATTACAATGAGTGAGGCATAACTGTGCTCCTCAATACATTTATGTGGCATTAATACTTGTAAAATTAAAACTTTATTTTTTATTTTTGATATGTAATAAATTGTCTTTTTAAATTATGTTCAGCATCTTTTCCAGACCAACTTGACAATAAGATAAAATGTTGTTGCCCAAAACAAAAAAAAAACGAAAAAGAAAACTTGCTGTTTTATATTTTAAATGTAAACCCAAACTTCAGCTTTACTCGAAAGCCTCAGTTTATTGGAATTACAATGAATCATCCCACACACAGTAGGCATTTTATTCAAAACACTTCTGGCAAACATGTTATACATGTATCATTAGTCGCGCTTTAGACGGGTGCATACATACTTTAAGTAGGCAGACCCTCCACTTTTCTCATCTTTAGCCGCTTTCATATTGTCATGATCTGGTTGGCGACCAACGGGTGGCGCTGTCGGCCCCGCCTGCACCTGCACAGGTGCTGGTCGTCCCGATCAGTGGCGAACTGCCACGTTCGGATTGGCGACCAACGGGTAGCGACGTCAGCCCTGCCTGCAGCCTCGCAGGTGCTGGTCGTTTTAATCAGTGACACTTAAAAGGACTCCCGGCACGACCATCCGGTGTCGGTTCATTGTTTGTTGCATGCTTTTGTCTGCAATCGCAACAAACACATTGCTGTGCATGTTTTTGTTTAACCTTGGCGGACTTTTACACTTGGTTTTCTTTTGATACTTTTTTCTGTTCAAATCATTTTGATGTTTTACATTTTGTTCCTGCTAACCTTTATTTTATTACATTTTGTTAAACAACCTCCTGCTCCCTCCTGCCTGCTTTTTGGGATCCGCACCCGCCATCACCACCTCTCAAAACGTGACACATCTGACATAAACAAAATATTGTAAACAAACTCTCATCCAGTTTTACTACAATCCAAAATCAGTAGTAAGCAATATTCTTTGGTCCGTACAAATAGTAAAAAAATGACTGGAGGGATTGAGGTCGTGATGCATTTTCAATATGTACTCATCAGGACTTCTCCTTGTAAATATGCGGCGTCAATAAACCCCTTTCTAAAAGTTGCTGTTCCCCGAATCCCATGTGACAGTTTATGATGCCGGCGCGTTCCGACTCATTTGCCTGCTTCTTAATGAAAATGAACCTGTTTCTCATCCAGTTAATGACCTCAGATGGGGAGGTAGGATCATACATTCCCAAGCTATAAAATGCTCTTTTGCAGGTTCAAGAGGGTTAACAGCTTGGAGATTTTCCAGCGCAATGGAACTAAAAGAGGTGTTGGAATCGACTTGGTCTCTGTGACCCTCGGAAACATTTTTACGGCCAAATTTCCCAGCGGGAAGTCGTATTCGAGCTTGTCAGGATGACAAGTGTGATGTGGAGCAAGGACATTATGTGGTTGCTAAACGTGAAGTTCTTTCTGATGCTCTCTTTGCAGGCGCAGAGTTCCCGGCTACCGCATTTCGGTGGCGTTGATGTGCATTTCAGCGGCGTGACCGACTGTTTTGTGCAGGTGGTCAAAAATAAGGGCATCCTCTCACTCTGGAGTGGCCTTACCGCCAATACGATCAAGGTACAGTGACATCATTATTTGGGCCCGGTTTCATTGCCAGATAGGAGCTCATTTAAAATACACAAATATATTTTTGAAAATGTATTCATTTATTGCTCCTGAGGTTAAAAAAGTTCTGAACTATAGTGAAAAAGTTGTGAAATTGTGTGTGGGTGATCAGTAATTCAAGCATATCCCAAGTTACTGTGTGGGAAGAATCAAGTCAAGTCACGTTTGAGTTATTACTTGAGTTAAGCAAATCATGGTCTTGCGCAGTCCATATTCGTCATCCATGTTGAGTAGAACTGGCCGCCCTACACGTGCACGTGCCGGTGAGCATGAGCGTCCCATGAGGGAGGTAAAAGGGTGCCACGGGGGAGGGAAAAGGGAGAGGGTCGGCAATGGCCACATGATAAAGAATGCAGAGTGAGTAATTAATAGCAAGAATATCACGAGTGAGGTGGGCAAAGTTCTCTTGGGAACAGCATGCTCTGCTCTCCGATTTCAGCCACAAATGTCAAGGTGGCTGCATGAACTTTCACAACTACAAAAGTCAAGGTAGAGCTTACGGTTTTTTCCGGTGTATAACGTGCACCCCCAATGAATGGTGTATTTTCAAACTTTTTCCATGAAATGAAATGAATGAAAACAAGTTCTTCAAATATAATAAATAAATATCTCAAAGTTTTCCAAATATAAGACACACCACATTATAAGGCGCTACAGGAGAGATTGGGGTTACTCACTACTTCTACAGGGGGAAATGGAGTTGGTGGCTGCTGACCGTAGTTGCGAGATCTGTTGTGACTCAATAATACTTCACATATAAGGCACAGCGGCCTATAAGGCGCTGGGTCATCTTTTGAAGAAAATGATGGCTTTTGGGTGCGCCTTATACACAGGAAAATATGCTATTTGCTACTTGTTTGCACCTTGCCTCACCCTCTCCTAGCCATTCCTTTTCTGTCCTATTCTGTCCTACAGCTCCTATGCAATGACACTGTAATATGCTAATACGATTTTGTTATTGCTGGTATTTCAATTTTTTTCTTCATTCTGTCCTTTCTTCCTCGTGAGCATATGCCAACTTTGATGGTATCATTTCCAGATTGTCCCCTACTTCGGTCTCCTCTTCGCCTGTTTCGAACTCTGCAAGCAGGTTTGCCTGTACCGCAACGGCTACATTGTGTCACCGCTGAGTTACACGCCAGCGCCCGGCGTGGACCAGAGCCTCAGGCCGGCCGAGCTGCAGGAGGTCAAGCGCTACCTGAAGAATAGAGGCTATGGAGCAGCCAGCCAATCCACCATTGGAAACCGATGGTGAAAACCTCCACGGAGGAGGAAAAATGCTGAATATATTGTGACAGTGCAAAAATCCACCTGTACAAGCTCATATGAAATACAAAATGTGCCTTTCCCGTGAAGCCATGTTTATCATGACCTTCTAGACTCATCAGTGATAAAAAGATGTGACACTGTATAGAGACACCACTTCCCATTTTTATATAGTTTTATCTCTCCCACACGTGTATGTATAAAACAAAACACCACAAGAACGGTCACTTAATACTCCATTGTGTTTTGAAAGGTATTTGTTTATTAATACATTTGTTATATGGCTTTTTACAAAGTGAATGCTTTCTTACATATAGCCCTACTGTATTTATTTATTGACTGATCCGTTTTTACATAACTTCTAACTTATTTGCTCATTGATGCTACTTTTTTGTCGTTTTTAATTGAATGTGTTACCTTTTGAATGAATGAAAATGACAATACTGTACCTTTATGTATCTCACATTGGAGAAATTCCCATTTCACAGCAGCAAAGTCATGAAAGGAAGAGAAAAGGAAAACAATAAGTAGAAAAAAAATCTAGGAGTTACTGTAAAGGCAGCCACTCTAGCGGCGCCATCTTGAAGTGAAAACAACAACAACAACAAAAAAAACTTACAAATAAGATGACAACACAAAAGACGCAGACAGTTATTCAAGCACTTTTCTGCACCCTCTCTGTTGTATAAAGCAGTTACAGATAAAAGAGGAGAGGATCAAAGCATCCTTTTCACCAGTGGATTAGGGACGTTATGCTGAAAATATGCATACGTCTGCTACAAGCTAAATTTTGAAAGCAAACACAAAGCTATCACATTCATTGACAAAAAGAGACTGTCACATCTCCTGTCCCATGTAATCCGCTTCAATTCCAAGCCGTGACTCGCAGTTCCGCATACGCATCAGGGCTCTGTCTCTAATTGTCGGCTCCTCAAACCATGCATCCAACAGCACTAATCTATCTCCTGAACAAAGCAGTTGTTATTTCTCTTAAAAAGAGTATGTCTCTGTGTCAGTTTAAAACTAACCATGTGTACAGGCAACATTGTATCTCATTGATGTGCCTATTCTTAGAACTCATTCCTCTGCAATGAGTGTCTGACTATATACCTCTTTTTCTGTCAGTGTTATAAAGAAGAAAGTACTGTTTGTATAACCTTTCGCGACAAAATGCTGTGGTTAACATGCAGCCTCAAACAGTACAGTTTATTCATAAACAACTTCTCTAGAGGAATCAACTCCTTCTATTTTCAGCTGCCTGATGTGTTTTTTACCTCCTTACATCAAGTAGGTTTTATCTGTTAAGTCCTGCATTTTTATCAAATCTAGTTGAATGCCGGCTAAAGTGCCCTTAATGCCTTCTTCTTTTCCTTTCGGCTTTCATCTCATTTTCCGTACCGCTTATTCCTCATTAGGGTCGCGGGGGTTGCTGCAGCCTAACTCAGCTGTCTTCGGGCACGAGGCAGGGGACACCCTGAATTGGTTGCCAGCCAATCGCAGGGCACACAAAGACGTACAACAGTCACTCTCACACTCACACCTAGGGACAATTTGGAGTGTTCAATCTGCCTGCCATGCATGTTTTTGGAGTGTGGGAGGAAGCCGGAGGACCCGGAGAAAACCCACGCGGGTCCGGGGAGAACATGCAAACTCCACACAGGGAGGCCGGACCGGGACGCGAACCGGTGAGCCCTGCACTGTGAAGCCGGTGTGCTAACCACTCGACTACCGGGCCGCCCTTCCTTTCGGCTTTTCCCTTCAAAAGGTCGCCACAGCGAATCGGTGTCCTCCATCTTCAGAGGTTTGATTCACATGTTTGTTTTGGCCAAGCTTTTATGTCGGATGCCCTTCCTGACACAACCGTCTGTATTTATCCAGGTTTGGGACCAGCACAATAAGACACTGGCTCGTGTCCCCTTGTGGCTACAGAATGAGCAACTCTATGAACTTAATAAAGATGAAGATGCTCAGGAAAAGGCTCCCAAACACAAAATGGTCATCGGCACAGCAGCATTAAAACAAAGCAAAACTATACTCACCATTTGTTGATGCCTTCTGATTTCTATAAATAGAAATGGTGAAGTGCACATTTCCACATCTTTTGTCTAGGTTACTTCAAATGGGCTATTTTCATGTTTTATTATAGTACATTAATTAACATAAACAATGCTCATTCTTGCCGTAAATGGTGCCTTGATGAATATTTGAGTGTGTTGTACAATATGTGCGATAGATGTTTCAGAATGATTTTTTTTTATGATGCTACTTGAATCAATAAAAATGTTTTGATGAAAGGACTGAAATTCGTTAAAGCAACGATTCCTCATCATTGTGACAATTTGTCCGTTTTCGCTTGATTGAAGTAAAAGTTATGAATATACAGTAAAGTCTCGTTATATCGATATTCAAGGGAGTCCGAAAAAATATCGATATAACCGGGACTATCGATATATCCGACCCTGTTTGCATGTAATTTTCTCCGTGCGGGCATAGAAATAGTATCGATATAACCGGGACTATCGATATATCCGATATCGATATAACGAGACTTTACTGTACCTTATTTTTCAGTGTATAAGGCTCAAAAGCCTTCATTCTCTTCAATAGAGGATCCTGCGCCTTATATGCCACTGCGCCTTATATGTGAGGTAATATTCGCCACGACAGGTCTCTGAAAAAAAAAACTGTTTTGCTTCTCATCCAAGAGGCTTCGTCAGCGAACTAAAATTTTTCTGGTTGCTCTCGCCCGATATACAGTAAAGTCTCGTTATATCGATATTCAAGGGAGTCCGAAAAAATATCGATATAACCGGGACTATCGATATATCCGACCCTGTTTGCATGTAATTTTCTCCGTGCGTGCATAGAAATAGTATCGATATAACCGGGACTATCGATCTATCGATATATCCGATATCGATATAACGAGACTTTACTGTATATATATATATATATATATATATATATATATATATATATATATATATATATATATATATATATATATATATATATATATATATACCGAAACATCTGCTGTGCGGAGTATGGACTGGAAACCCCAAGGTCAAAATGGGAAACACCTCCCAAGGTGGTGGAGAATGACCAAGCAAAGATCCTGTGGGACTTCCAGATACAGACCGACAAGATGGTAAAGGCCAACCAACCAGATATCGTGGTCATAGATAAAGGGGAAAAGAAAGTTGTTGTCGTGGATGTAGCGGTCCCGAGTGATGGAAACATCAGAAAGAAGGAACATGAGAAAATCGAGAAATACCAAGGGCTCAGAGAGGAGCTGGAGAGAGCCTGGAAGGTAAAGGTGACAGTCGTGCCTGTGGTGGTCGGAGCACTCGGGGCAGTGACCCCCAAACTCGACGAGTGGTTGCAACAGATCCCGGGAACAACATCAAATATCTCGGTCCAGAAAAGCGCAGTGCTGGGAACAGCACAGATACTGCGCAGAACCCTCAAGCTTCCTGGCCTCTGGTAGAGGACCCGAGCTAAAATGTCATCGATGGACCACTCCTGTACGACTGAGCTTACACAGACCTAGCCTCTTCTGTACCGCGTTATATGTGGTGTACCTCATATTTGGAAAACATATATTTACACAAGGCGGCCCGGTAGTCGAGTGGTTAGCACACCGGCTTCACAGTGCAGAGGTTGCCGGTTCGCATCCTGGTCCGGCCTCCCTGTGTGGAGCTTGCATGCTCTGCCCAGCCCGGCGTGGTCTCTCTCCGGGTCCTCTAGTTTCCTCCCACACTCCAAAAACATGCATGGCAGGCAGATTGACCACTCCAAATTGTCCCTAGGTGTGAGTGTGAGAGTGACTCTTGTACGTCTTTGTGTGCTCTGCAATTGGCTGGCAACCAATTCAGGGTGTCCCCCGCCTCGTGCCCGAAGACAGCTGAGATAGGCTCCAGCACCCCCGTGACCCAAATCAGGAATAAGCGGTACGGAAAATGGGTGGATGGATGGATATATTTATACATTACAGTATATTTTCATTCACTGAAATGAATTATAGTCCCGTGCGCCTTATATATGGAAAAAGTTTGAAAATACACCATTTATTGGGGGTGCGCCTAATCCTCCGGTGCGCCTTATACACCGGAAAATACGGTACTACAAATAAAGTTTTTTTTATGAATGCCAGTCATGTGATCCATTCAACCAGTTTTTCCGCTTAATGCCAATCATGCAACATGCTAATAGCTTTGTGTTCAACAAAACAAATGAAGCTCCTCAACTCACTGTTAGCAGTTGCTGAGTTTACAGTCATGACTAAGGCAGATATGCCAATGGTTTATATTTTTCTATTAGCGGTAATAGAAACATACGACAAAAGTGGTGGTGTTTTGTGGAACTGAATTAATAAAATTTCAATAATCATTGGACACTACACAACTTGTTTTATGGTCTCCATTCAGAACAGGTACAGTCATGTACTGTACAGCGAATTTCTTTTGGAAGATAGTCCCCGCCCACTCGCCGCTGCTTCCCACCAATGGGCGACAAGAGCGGAAGTCGGCGCTGTTACCTCTGGGCAATAACTCTTTAAATCCCTCCTGCGCCACTTGAACTTTGGCCATTTCAACAGTGGACGGCAAGGGCGCAGCCGGGAGGCGACTTTTTGTTTATTAATTTTTTTGTTTTTTGTTTTTGTTGTACAGATTTTTAAAAAAATCGACAGGAGCTAGAATGGGTGAACAAGCCATTTCTTTCGCCAAGGACTTTTTGGCTGGGGGTATCGCTGCTGCCATCTCAAAGACCGCAGTCGCTCCCATTGAGAGGGTCAAACTTCTGCTTCAGGTCATTGTCATTCCTTACTTTAAATAAATTATCATTTGACCGATACCGATAATATCTCACGACTCTTCAGCAGCAGTATGTGACCACTGATGTAAACCTGTCGTGTTGCGTTTAATGGCTCTGCTATGTAGGAAATATTTCTCCAACCATAGTTGGGCATATATTTTACTTTGCCAATATCTCGTCACACAAGTTAACAAAAAGAAAAATTATGTACATCACGTTAAAATTCAAAATAATCCTGAAATCATTTAAAAGTTAAAAAAGGAGAATGTAGAAATCACTTAGTTACAAAGGCAAACATGAGTTTTTACTGTCCATATAAGCAAAGTCTGCTTTGATAATTTTCCATGATAAAAAAACATATTTGTAAACAAACTAGCTTCCTCTCATTTATTTACGTTCATAATGCCCGTTTTGACAAGAAAAATGATCTCACAAGTTGCATCTTTTTTTTCAATCAATACCTAACTAAAGTTGACTAAACATTTATGCTATGAAGACCTGTTCAATGATTAATTCGTTGATAATTTGTGAATAGCGTCTGATTATATATGAATTAAAAAATAATTGGATAGTTTCTTATGGCACATGTGACAAACCCTCCCTGGTACAGTGTTTTAGGAACACTGGATTGCATGTCATGTTAAACTCCATTCATGGTGAGCTTCAGTTACTGACCAAACATAGAAAAGAAGCATGAGCGTAAACATGCACTCTGCCAAGCTAGTGTGGCATGAGTTGGTTGGAAGCTAATAGACATATCTTTGTACAGCACTATTCATGCGCAGGGCAAATCCAAGTGTCCTTGAGTGTTTTGTAAGGCGCTTATAAATGAAATGTATTATTATTATTATTAAATATGTTTTTCAAATATTTTTTTTTGTTTTACTCAGGGACACACAGAAAAAACGGAAGAAGGGCAACCACTTCAGTTGTTGTTTAGTAAACATTCTAAAATCAATTCAAGATGTAAAACAACGGATACGTTGTTAAATCTAGTTCAAGAAAATACTACTAAATCAATGCTTGGTGTTAGTCTTCAACAAGCAGCAGAAGTGGCCTTCAGTTTGAATGTGATATCTACATAAAAAAACGGGATGTCTTGTGATATTAAAATGTACATTAGAAAAAAGGTGTGATTTCTTGTTGCTGTGATTGGCTGGCAACCAGTTCAGAGCATACCCTGCCTACTCCCAAATGACAACTAGAATAGGCTCCAGTAACTGTTGTTATATACATACAGTAAAGTCTCGTTATATCGATATCGGATATATCGATAGTCCCGGTTATATCGATACTATTTCTATGCACGCACGGAGAAAATTACATGCAAACAGGGTCGGATATATCGATAGTCCCGGTTATATCGATATTTTACGGACTCCCTTGAATATCGATATAACGAGACTTTACTGTATTTCCAATAAAAAAGTGATATTATGTCGCAAGCAGAATCAGAAACCCTTTAATCGTCCCTCAATGGGGAAATTAGCAATTGTTTTACTTTAATTTTAAAAATAAACTTTCAACATTTAAACTTTTTCAGGTGGTGTTTTGATTTGGGCTTTTTCATGTAAAAACATGTTGGCGCAAGGCCTCCCAAATTGGACTTTGTCATCTCTGCCTTATCGCTTTGCAGAGTCAAAGGGATAATGATTAAAAGCATGATTACATAAAAGGATACAATCAAGGTCAGTACAATAAAGAGATTTCAACTCAACTCAAATGTATTTATATAGCACTTTCAAACAGACAAAGCTGCAAACAAAGTGCTGTACATCGACAACTATCATATACAAGCAATAAAATAGTCACAAAGATACTAGAAAGCTCCAGGGAGTAAAACGAAGATCAAATCTGAGTCATGAACAAATAAATAAATACATATCAAAGCAAGACAGTGAAAAAGAAAAGCCTCTTCACTCTACCTCTTCACTCTGCTTGCGATTGTGGCAAACACTCAATAACCCCAGAGTGATTATACATTCTCAGAGGAAATGAAAAGATTTTCCAACATTATGAACACGCCCATTCAAAACTTTTTATCGGTAATATTTTTAATGTCCAGGTCGCCACAAGGATCAAGAGTATGATGAAGTTGAAGGGAGGGAATGTAAGCGGAGGTGTGAATAGTTAAATGCTTGGTGTCTGGCTTGCACTCTGGTACAAAGACGCAAAAGTCTCATGAGACATGCAAAGGTGCCCTTGGCACTTTCACACTCGCACGTGGCAAAGGGCACACTTGACTTTTTTAACATCTGAAATGATTGGATTAGGAGAGTAAATGTGTATATTTGAAATATTGAAATATGACTCTATTCCCGCTGAACTTTGATTTTAATGACATTACATAGTGACTTCTCTCAGCATTTTATGCCTTTGTTCTCGGAAATAGGCGACTTTTAATGCGGCCAACAAAATAAAAAGATGAAATAAAGTTGCATTTCAGAAATTTACGAGTAGAGTTACTAGAGACTTTTGTCTTTAGTTACTTTAATTATTTACGTTTTTGTGTACTCTTGTAAGATTACTTCTTCTTACCAAAATAAAATATACCACTGTTCTTTTTGTTGTCAAAATACAATTTGATTCAAATAACACGACATTTTTTTAATCTGAAAAATTATGAATGAGTTTTAATCACTTGCTAACTTTTTTTGTTTTTATGCTCCACCCACAGGTCCAACATGCCAGCAAGCAGATCTCGGTGGACAAGCAGTACAAGGGCATTGTGGACTGCGTGGTCCGCATCCCCAAGGAGCAAGGCTTTCTGTCATTCTGGAGGGGCAACCTAGCCAACGTCATCCGATACTTCCCCACCCAGGCCCTCAACTTCGCCTTCAAGGACAAATACAAGAAGATTTTCCTGGATGGCGTAGACAAACACAAGCAGTTCTGGAGGTACTTTGCCGGCAACCTGGCGTCTGGTGGCGCGGCGGGGGCCACGTCGCTGTGCTTCGTCTACCCACTGGACTTTGCCAGAACGCGTCTGGCCGCCGATGTGGGCAAGGCCGGGGGTGAACGGGAGTTCAAAGGGCTGGGGGACTGCCTGGTCAAGATCTCCAAGTCGGACGGCGTCAAGGGCCTGTACCAGGGCTTCAGCGTGTCTGTGCAGGGCATCATCATCTACAGGGCCGCCTACTTTGGCGTCTACGACACCGCCAAGGGTCAGGCCACGTCTGTCTCTTTATATTGTATTTGTGTCTCTTTCTTTTTCTGTCTATTCATCTGTCTGTTCCTCTTTGTCTGTCTGTCTGTCTGTCTGTCTGTCTGTCTGTCTGTCTGTCTGTCTGTCTGTCTGTCTGTCTGTTTGTTTGTTTCTGTCAAATCTTAATGATGTCCAATCTCTCTCTCTCTGTCTCTCTCTCTCTCTCTCTCTCTCTCTCTCTCTCTCTCTCTCTCTCTCTCTCTCTCTCTCTCTCTCTCTCTCTCTTTAATTGTCTCTCTGTCTGTCTGTCTCTCTCTCTCTCTGTCTCTCTCGCTCTCTCTCTTTAATTGTCTCTCTGCCTGTCTCTCTGTCTGTCTGTCTGTCTGTCTCTCTCTCTCTCTCTCTCTCTTTCTCTCTCTCTCTCATTGTCTCTCTGCCTCTCTCTCTGTCTGTCTGTCTGTCTGTCTGTCTGTCTGTCTCTCTCTCTCTCTCTCTCTCTCTCTCTCTCTCTCTCTCTCTCTCTCTCTCTCTCTCTCTCTCTCTCTCTCTCTCTCTCTCTCTCTCTCTCTTTCTGTCTCTCTCACTTTCTCTCTTTCTCTTTCTTTCTATTGATATGTAACTATATTTTCCTCTTTAGTTGTGTATCTCTCAAGCGGAGCTCAAGCCAAGTCCATCTTTTTCTAGTCCAAGTCAGGTTTGAGTCCACCAAGTCTTATTCCAGATAAGATCAAGAATAAACCTTAAAGGACAACCGACGTCTCCGGAAAAGTGGTGTCCATAATTTGTAAAATGGCTTCAAATGACTTCTACTGAGCGTATTTTACAAAGATTCCACCGCATATAGCTATATTTCACGTTTTAAGAAACGCGCTGAATATTCCGGAAGTCTTGTTTTTGAGTTGGTGACGACTCCTCACCCTACGTCACTGAAGGAACGCCCCTAACCGAGAAAGGACATACCTTGCATCACCTCAATGCATTTTGTGGTACTTTGTTTGGTCTGAAAACTTTGTGTTGATCCTTGTTGATGGCGAAATTAGAAGGAAAACACATAAATAACGCGATGGTGAATCGTTGTGTGTTGCGCCAAGACTTCTACAGTGTATTTGATGTTCGCTTACAAAACGTCCCAGCAGACAATTTCCACGGAGCTTTGTCGCCATCTTCTGCCTTCTTTTGGGTACTGTGAGTACTAAAGAGTTTGTCACTACATTTCTCTCCAGATGCATCAAAATGACCAGAATTTTACCGGTATTTTAGATGCTATAAAACATTTTTCTGATGTCAGTCAGGAAACAAAAAAGTGATGTCGGTTGTCCTTTAAGAGAAGTATTTTCACGACCATAAATTTTGAGAAAAGTCATTATTCTCAACACTGTTCTTTGGATGGCATAGAACCCTTTCGTTTTTTGTGTGCAGATGAAGGAACAAAAAGTTTTACTCTCTCGACTCACTAAAATTATTTTGAGAATCCGAGACAAATGTCAAAGAGTGCGACTTACATCAAAACATCAAAAAACTGTGTCGAGTCCAGTCTCGACTATGACAGCCCTGCTCTCTACATCACTTTTCTTTTTTCTTTGTCTCTCATGTTTGTGTTCCTCTATTCGTCATTGTTCTGTCGTCTTATTTTTGCCATTTCCAACCTTGTGCATGTTAACGTTGGCAGGCATGCTCCCTGATCCCAAGAACACTCACATCGTGGTGAGCTGGATGATTGCTCAGTCGGTGACGGCGGTTGCAGGTCTGGTGTCCTACCCGTTCGACACTGTCCGCCGTCGTATGATGATGCAGTCCGGACGCAAAGGAGGTGATTCTCACAAGCATACTCTATGTTTTATTTGACTGTTTTGGTCAGCCACATTTTTAGAACAGCTAAATTGACGGGGATGTCGTCGTATCGTGCATGCTATCAAATGTGATTTTAAACAATGTGCTTTAGCCTATTCTTAAAGTCAACCTCCAAATGTTCTGAACAAAAAAGAATGTGTTCTATGTGGCCCCATTTGTCTGAACACAGCATTCTAATGAATATTGCATTTGTGGATTATCAAACAAGTAGTAAAGTCCACCAATTTTGACGGAAAATGACATCACAGTTGCTCACGGCACAGGTAATAACCAATCATGGCTCAGCTCTAGAGAGCCATTATTACAGCACTGAATTGCCTTTCTTGTGAGTACAAAGCATGCATTAGCGCATGCACATTAAGACGGATATCAATCATATTGATCAAATCATCATAAACATTTTAGCATTTAAATGTCCTTGTCAAAGAGGCTTATAGTTTGTTAGACATTCTCCTTTATTAACTCATTCACTGCCATTGCCGATTTTTTTCCGAATCAAGCTCCAGTCAGACCTCTGGCAATGTTTTTCCCTCCCACGACGGGGCAGCATTTGCCTTTTGTACAGCCGCCCCCACTTTCATTGCAGATAAGTCTAGAGCCAAATAAGATCGGCATAAACATTTTTTCTGATGATAGAAGAGAGTCTATGGTTTCTTACGCTGTATTGAATGTTTATAAAGTCTTAAAACTTAATAGTCTGTGGGTTCTGCAACTAGAGTGAAAATGACAAAAACCCTGGCACTGGAGTGGACATATTTTTGCAAATCGTCTGGAAGTGAATGAGTTAAAAACACCTAACAAAAAAATGGTGGTTTGAAGGAGGCGGGATTAAGGATGTTTCACATTATTTGAATTTATTTCATGTGGAAATTCTCAAACTGATTTGATTGGTGATGCCTGCATTTTTTTCTTCCCTGTAGCCGACATCATGTACAGTGGCACCATCGACTGCTGGAGGAAGATTGCTCGTGATGAAGGCGGCAAGGCTTTCTTCAAGGGGGCGTGGTCTAACGTGCTACGAGGCATGGGCGGCGCCTTTGTGCTCGTTCTCTATGACGAGCTCAAGAAAGTGCTGTAATTGTTCTCATTTTCACGCTCACATACCTTGTACGTTGGGATGGACTGACATGTTGCAATATATTTATAAGGGACCAACTAGTATTTGGCTACTAGTTGTGCCTGGGGGGAGGGATAGGGGGAATTGAAATCTGCAATGCACTCATGGCCCATGTTTTTGTTTTATCGCCCTGTGTTTTTTGGCCCAAACCCTAACGTCATCCTCTTAATGCAGGAACTTTTCCTTAAAAAAGTGAAATAAAGGCAACTAACTGAGTGAACATCCTGCCTGGTGTTGTTCAATTTTTAGTGGCCGATGGCATATTTGGAAATTGTGTTTGCCAGAATGTCTGAATTTGCGCTGACAGATTTAGAGTCACGGGAGTCAGGGTTGGGATTACCAGTACTTGCTGTTATGTGAATTATTTCACACTTTTGAATTGAACCTTTATCTCCTGCCAAGCTTTCATCAATGAAAGGGGGTGGGTGCGTTCACCTTATATTTTTTTTGAATTTGCACATCGTGCTATTTATACAAGTGAAAAGTCTAATATCCTTCTTGTCCTCTGGCGCTCCACAGGGCTCTGATGTTGCTTCCTTTAAATTTTAGGGAAAAAGGTCATGCTCGATGGGCCGAATTAAAGAACATTTCATCCTTATCAAATGTCATAAATATCACATTCCTATAATTTCCTAATAAGGCTCCACCATATAAATCGTTGAGCCTTCATTAATCATTTTAGAACTTTTTAGTATTGAGCTTCTCATTTGAACTGCTGAAATTAGGCATGTTGTGAATGTTGTTTGGATTGTTGCACGGGAGAGTTTCTATCCCATTGGGTGACACCAAATTAACCCCGCAGGCTCAACCTGTATTAAATGAGATGCCCTTGGCTTCCCCGCCGTTGAGCTTGCTGAATGACTTCAGCGGAGATTAGTGAAGACGCTTTGGCAATTCACAATGTCTACTCGGACGGTTTGTGAGGTGCAGCAAGCTTTAAATGTCATCCAGATGGAGCATTTTGGCTGAAATATTCTGGAAATTTTATAATGCCTTCTCTACAGTTAACTACTCTGAATGGGGCGAATGGGAGGTCAGCCGGTTAGCAATTTAGCACGTCTGCCTCACAGCACTGAGGTCCAGAGTTAGATTCCGGCTCCATCTTTCTTGTGTGGAGTTTGCATGTTCTCCACGACCATGTGGGTACACTAGTCTTCCTACATATGGAAGGAAATGGAACACTCTACAATTCTATATGGTGCCTAGGTGCTCACCACCGCATGAGTCCTAAGTGGAGTAAAATGAAGGAAGGGAACAGTTCTTACAAAAACTCAAATAAATTTCTGTCAGTTCTCCAAACAGTTTTTCCGGGAGGAATTGATGGAGTGTTTTTTTATTCTCTAATATTCATGAATGAGATTAAAAGGCCCCCAGTTAGACAAGGGACTTCAGTAATCCAAGGCAAAAAGGCAGATGCTTGAGCACCTCTCGGGTCCATTAATGCATGTGCCTAGACGTGAGGCAAAACTATAAAAAATATCAAACTACACATCTGTGTGCTTCTAGTATGACTAAGGAAGCACTTGATGTTATCTCAGACAATTTCACAATCAACAATCTTTTCTTTAAAAAAATGATACAATCCCTTGGAGATTTCTTTGATATCTTACTAGTGTGCTGAATTTTCTTGCTCATGAGGAGAAAGAGTGCATAAGTCCGTGGACCTTAACCTTGACATCAAGGATATCGGATAAGTGCTCTTATGGCCTTATGAATTTGGATTACGGGCAACACTAGGGTGAATGTTTTACTCTTGGTGAGTTATTAAAAGTCTTCCACTTGTTGCGTAACATCAGCTGCTAAAACAAGTTGTGTCATTGGTGGGCTCGGTCGGTCATGACCGACCGCGTTGCTTTTCACTCCACACAAACCACATAGTGACACTGTGACATTTACTTCGTGAATGACATGTAGAAAAAGGTGAGCATGGTGACGCAACAATTGTGGTTTTAAAGAAGGTCTGTCAGCTTATTTACATTTATATGTAAAATTATTTTATGTACAAACGGTTCTAATATTTGTTCAATGAAATTATATTCATGCATTCTCAACATTCTTCATTTCCTTTAGTAGCATTTCTCTCTGCTCCCCAGCTTGGTGTACATGGGTGTAAATGTTATTCAGTTTATTTGTCCAGTAATATTTATTTTTTTGTGTTTCCAATGGTAACTGCCAAGGACTTCCCCATCAATAATATTGAGATAAAGACAATGGCAACATGCTGCCTCCCACAGGTCAAGGCTGGTATTATGATCGTACGCTGTGTTTTGTTTTTATGGACACTAAAACTGAACACATTTGTCTGCTTTCACTACTAAAGAAGCATACCCTCAATGTACTGGATTACATATTTTCATGGAGCAAAAGTAATTTAAAACAAGAATTATTATTATGAGTCCAAAATAAAATCAGCATGTTCATGTACATTTGGAGATAATGCAATGAAACACAATTTCATTAAAACACAATATAGTTGTTTGAAGGATCGCTTTGATAAATGGCGTAAAACTGTACACATGAAATATATCAAGGATATTAATCGAGGGGGTTAGAGATGGATAAGCCGCAATGTTATTGTGAGAGATTTAGCAAAATGCCTTCTACAGTCAAACTGCAACATTTAATATATCAATACATTATTTACATATTTTAGGAGTCATTTATCTACTCCTATTTGTATTATTCTAAAATGTGAAATGCAGTTTTGTACACTATGTATTTTTATATATTCTATTATTAGTTTTGTCTTATTGTGTTTATTTAATCAATGGATGTTATCGAGGGCTGTGTCTACTTTTAAAATTATCTATCCAGCTATCAATCAAGCTACCCTGCCAGCAATACATCGAGTTACATTTTGAATAGTGACACAACATGTCCTGTAGGTGGCGCAATCGCCTTGAAGTATCACGCGGACCCGTCTTAGCCAATCACAGCGCGGCGTTCAAGTAGACCGTTCACCAAACTTTGCTGCTTCTTCGCAACCGCTTGTGTTTTCTGACTTGGTTTCACCACCGTCATCTATTCGGCGTCTGTTTTCGCGATGATGCCGGCCCGAGGGGCCCGGATTCCGCTCCATGTTGTCACTTGGGTCCGAGCGAGGTTGTGGTGAGGAGGAAAAGGACAAGAAGGACGACGAAAAGATGTTTGGATGGCGCGTGTCCATCGCGGTGACGCTGGGCCTTTTTTGGTACTTGACCGAGTCAGGCCGAGCTCTGGCTCAATATTTTGTCTGCTTCTTTTTTTTTTGCCTTTCTGCGCCGCTTCTGCTGGCCAACAGCGGCCGGGAGAACAGCACGCAAACGGACGACGACCCTCTCCAGGTGAACCAACAGACACTGCGAGTTGTAATTGGTGCTTCGAAAAGTCGAGAAGTACAATTACTTGAGTTAGGGAAATACAGAATTATACTCTGCCTGTACGTGAGTACATGTTTAAAATCTGATAGATTCTCAACCTGTCATTGAAACACTTAGCAACTGCAGCCATAACAAAATATTCAAAATACATCAATGAAAGACGATTAAAATAACCATATGTCATGAACAAGTACAATAATATTTTCTAAATAATTTATAAAAGGGCTTCATTTATAACTTGGTGACTTTGATTACATTTCCCACGCAACAAACTGGATAAAATCCCACCAAAAATACTGAAATTGGGCCATCGTGTCCCCTCCCATTTGCAAACATGTTGAACGGATCACTAAAGAAATGCAAAATTAGCAAATGACACCCGAAAACTATCCGAGTTTTACATTAGACTCTTTGACACACTTTTTGTGTTTGTGCATCCACGAAAATTATTTACTCGAGCCAACATCAACCAATGAGGCCATAGTTGGGGAATAGCTTACTTCTCCGAATTCGTTGCCATTACCATCAAAACTTTGTGGTTCGTGCGTCGTGTCGCACCTGTACCTGTTTTTACCTCCCCCAAATCTCCATCAAGCTCTGTAATGTCAAAGTACAAGCTCATTTTGACAAAGTGAGGACTACAAAGTATAAAAATTTAGGTTCAAGTGTGTACTGATGTTGAAAAAAATACTGAAGAACTTAACACCAAGTACTTATAGAATGTCACAGTTTCAGGTCATTGTCCTGTCAAATCATTTTTGGGAAAGACATAATACACAATAAATTCAATTAACAAAAAATGCCTTTTGCATCAATTCAACCTTTGAGGATTATTGTCATTTGGGTGTGAGAAAATAAAACACACACATACACATATTTTAGCAAGGTTGTTGCAATTTCATACTATTATGACTAAGTTTAAAATAGGTTAGGCCACTACAATATTGAAGTGTAGATCAGGTCCTTCATGACTTTCTGTGTTTCCCAGGAGACACTTGATGAACGCTTGAGTTGCGACTTAACTGCAGAAGGTAACGATGACGACCACGTAGATTCTGTGGGGCGCCACTATCCTCATGTCAAAAGATCTCTGCAGCATGGTGGGTGTTTTTAGTGCAGTTATTTCTGAATTTAATTGAGCGTTGGTAATATTTTACATTGGAAAAAAAATCTCACAAAAAGCATGTACACTACACTGAATCATGACACTCTTATCTTTGTTTACTCACAAATTTGCTTCCTTGGTAGTTCAAAACCATTGTTTTAGCAAATAAAATTATTATAATTAAGTCCGTGGTGTCACAACACATTGGTTCCTTTCTACTTGTGTTATGTCAGCAAAGGTAGTGTTGTGTTGTGACTTGACACACTTTGAGGAGGTCATGATACCTCCTCTGAGGAGGGGCATCCAGGCAAGAAAAAATATGAAAAACCCCACCTACCAAAAAGATGGATCTCATTCTTAGATAAGTCAGAACAGGAAGTAACATGTCTGCTTCTCATGCTTCACTGACGTTTGTTTTCGCCGCCTTTAATAAATGTCTCTTCATGAGTTCCTCTTTTTGTTCTCCTGATGTATTTCTCCACACATTGTGTGTGTCTGTATAAGATCATTTAGACCACAGGTATCAAAGTCAAGGCCCGGGGGCCGATTCTGGCCCGCCACATGACTTTATTTGGCTCGTGAAAGCAAATCAAACTTGTGAAATCCTAATGCTTGCTAAAGTCCGAACCAAAATTGCAAATTGTCCCATCTAAACCACAATAACAGTTATTATTTTTTACTTCAAATTGGAAAACTACTCATTCATAAATTTGTTGTGCGCTCTATATATAAGAGGTGGAGGGGATTAAACATTGTAATGGCTTCCCCAAATTCATAACGGCCCCCAAAATGAAACTTTCACTACAAAAGATGAGTTTGACACCCTTGATCAACACGGAAATGTTAACAAACACAATTTTAGTTTTATCCACTCATTTTTTTGTAGAAAGACTCTAGAATTTGTGTTTTTTATTACATTCTGAAATTGAATCTTATTGAGGATACACAATATAGTTTTGAAATATTTTATAAATGACATGTATTCTTCTTCTTCTTCTTCTTCTTCTTCTTCTTCTTCTTCTTCTTCTTATTATTATTATTATTATTATTATTATTATTATTTATTTTACAACCTGCCGATGATCCACTAAACTCAGTGACCACAATGCCGAGACTTCAAACAACTCTTAAAAATTAACTAACTTTTTACATTTATAAAGCTATCTATGTTAAAATGTCCTTTATTTTCATATTTGGCTATTATTTTAATACACACTATCCGTTGGGGTTGATTACAAATTTATTTATGTATTTATTATTTATTTTGGCATTAGAGATCATTTGTTTGTGTGAAGGAACAAGGTGGAAAAGCCGTCTGGGGCATGTGGTCTTTTTCCTGTGTGAAGCTTAGAAACGATGTGGCAGCAAAAAAAAAAAAAAAAAAAAATGGCACCAGTTGATGTTGCTCCTTGGCAACAGCTGTGTTTGCATAGTGCAAGTTTTGGATTGGCATTTGAGCTTTTGACACCGAACTCAGGCCGAAACTTGCAACTTGGTATTAAGTGCTCTCCTTTTTTTGGTTTATATATGAATAAAAGACAAAAAAAAACGTATACAAAAATAGTACACAATACAACAAGATTTGATTCTTCTCACCAAGAATTCGAGCCACATAAAACAACAAGGGATCATTCGATCATTTTTTATTTTTTTATTTTATTTTGCCTGTACCTTTAGAAGCAATATTATGCACTGTACTTGTTGTATTTCAAAGTCTGACCACTGTTGTACAATACCTGTATTTGATTTGTCAATGGTTGTTAATTTTGAGGGCTACACATTACAGTTACCATTATTATGTTTTTCTTCATCTTTGACAGAAGCGCCACCCAAAAAAAAAACTAATAAGAACAGGACCAAAAACAAAGCATTTTTTAACAAAAGAAAATAACTTTAAAGTAATTAAAAAAACAATCCCAAACTATCCTGACCTTCATCTCTGCAGTGTTCCACTGTGCCTATGCGCGGCTGGTGTTGCCGTGGTACAACGTTCCTGAGCCATGCGAGCGACAACCTTTGCGTTGGGCGCTGAGCGAGGAGTTTGACTATGTCATCGACAGCATTATCCAACTCACGCGGGATTTGGATGTGTGTCAAACAGTGGTGGGCTCCATTCGCATTCTTACGCAGCACTTGCACGACGCCAAGCAGCCCGACAGGTGAATTGAACCTTGCATTTTGAATTTTGCAGTGGTTTAAAGAAAACCGACGTCACTTTTTTGTTTCTTAACTGATATCAGAAAAACGTTTTATAACATCTAAAATACCCAAAACACGCAGTATGATATTTTTATTCAAATGTAAAACACCAATAAAAATGACTTAAAGTGTCCAAACTCTGCAAAAAACTGAACTGCAAATTGGGCATTTTCAGATTCAGTTCGTGACGTCACGCCAAGACGTCTTGCATTGCTGGAGAATCAAAACAATGGCTTCAGATTGGGAGAATATGCTTTCTTGTTACACATCCAGTTATGAATATGATTCAAATAGTTCTGAAGAGGAAAACATACATGTTTGCAATCGATTAAAGACGTCCTTCCGTGTCATTTTGAGGCATCTGGACTGCAATGTAGCGTCCCAGAAAAGAGGCAGAAAATGGCAACCAATCTCACTGTGAGGAATTAATCAGCCCGTTTCCACAGGCTGATAAATTCCTTATATGGAGCTTGGTCGCCCTCTTCTGGCTCTTTTTGGTGCAACATGACGTTTTCAGACAAACAAGCACAGCAAATGCATTGACGTGATGGAAGGACTGCTACAATGTGTCATTTTTTTCGGTCAGGGGTGTTCCTTCATTGACGTCACGTACGGACTCGTCACCAACAAGATTTACGGAATATTCAGTGCGAGTCTTAAAACGTAAAATATAGCTATATGTGGTGGAATCTTTGTAAAATACACTCAGTAGAAGTCATTTGAAGCCATTTTACAAATTATGGACACAACTTGTCTGGAAACGTCGGTTGTCCTTGAAGCGTAACCTCACAAGGTTATCAGGGGTCATGAACGTGACGTTTTTAAATGTTATCAAGCCAAATCTCATATTTTACTCAAGAAAACTCTTAAGATACGCCACAAACAGCAAAAGAGCACTCACAAAGTTAATTACTGACACCTCTGCTCGTCATGATATGAAACAAAGTTTAAATGGGCCACAAAAGATGTTTTGCATACTGGTGGGGATTTAGAAAAAACATTTTTAGAAAAAACACAAAAAAAAAAATCCAGCGACTGTCAGTAGAATGTATACAGTTTGACATTTTTATTTGGTGCTCTAAAATTTCTGTAATGCAAAATAAATTCATCGGAAACACTGCTCAATGGAGAAATGCGCTCTAAATCCCAGCATATTAAAATTCAAGCACGGCTTGTCGTGCTTCAGGCTATGCTATGCATTTCTTCAGTAAAAAAAAAAAAAAAACTTAAATTATTGCTGTCTCAGCTGCTCTTTGCTCTCAATAACGTGCCTATAAATACTCGTGGATGTTTTATCTTCCATGAATAATTGACCGTGCTTTATTGGATTTTACCTGTAGTGATGGCTGTTTTTCATGCGAAAAAAAAACGGTTTAAAAAGTGGCACCTCCACGATTTACTACGTGTGATTTTTTTTTTTTTTTTTTTTTTTACCCCTATAGTGATGAATAGCATTAAAGGCCGGTTATTAATCACGCCATGCCCCCCCCCTGTGTGCTTGTTTTACTTTTCAAGGGAGCCTTTGTTGAGCTGCCGCACTGAGGAGATGGCCTTGCTCCGTGAGCTCTCGGACACTGTGGTACGGAACCTTCTCCCTGAACACCTGTGGTGCCAGCAAATGGCCCGCTGTGCCCTAAGTGAGATTGTTGCTTTAAAGGGTAAGGAAGCATTTCAGGAGGATGTCCTTATAGTGGCACTCAGATTTACCCCCAAATTGTCTCCTCAATACATATCAGAATCAGAAATCCTTTAATAGTCCCACAATGGGGACATTTGCATATTAAATTTGCATATACATATGTGCATATTCCACATTTTCCCTCCACTTTTAGGAAATATTTTTGTGCCTTTTTAATTCCAACTTGGCAGAGCTCTTTCTATGGCTAATTTTTATGAGTAAATTATTTTTAAGGATCTTTAACTTGCGCAAAAATGTGTCCACTCCAGTGCCAGGGTTTTTGTCATTTTCGTTCAAATTGCAAATCCCACAGGATATTGAGTTTTAGGACAACATAAACATTCAATGCAATGTAAGAAACCTTACACTTCATCAGAAAAAAAAGTTAATTCCTAAATTATATGGGTCTGGAGTTATCTGAGCTTGAAATGGGGGCGGTTGTACAAAAGGCAAATACTGCCCCATCGTGGGAGGGAAAACATTGCTAGAGGTCTGACCAGTGCTTTATCGGCACCCCCCCCCCCAGCCCCCTGCAAGAAAAAACCAAAACCTGAACAAATTCGTGAATGGACCTTATGGTCATGCTTTTCAATTCCCGAATAAATTCGGGAAGTGCAGTGAATGAGTTAAAAAAGTCCCCCAAATCACATTTAAAGAGAAGAAGAGTCAGTGTTCACAGATTTATAATCTCCTTTTCAGGGCTTCTTTGTCTTTTAAAGCAACTCCATCCAATCGTTTTTATCTTTGCGGGTTTTCGCTATTGCACCGCATTTACAATGAACGCCTTTTATGACGCTAATTGAAGAATTATCGCCCAAGTGCAGGCAGTTTCTATTTCTGTTGGCTTGCGTCCATAGAAGTATTGATGAAACATTTTATTCATATGCCCTATAATTGAGTTGGCAATATCGCACGGCAAATTTCTCCAACATTAAATGCCGTTTATATCCGTTGTAATTAGCCAAAAGATTTATGCGCAGACTTTGACTGATTGGAGGCACAAAAAAAATGTGCCGCTTGTTTTCAACTGTAAAATTAGGAGGCTATGTTTTATATATAGTCTTTCAGTTGTCTTCAATAAAAATAACTACTCACATCTTACTTGTTTCTTCCATGCATAAACGATACATTGCAATAAGATTAGCGATGGACTCAAAAATTGTTGCTCATCAGACGGTGCTTGTGTCCCCAATCAAGTGTTAGTGAGTTTTTTTGCTTCCCCTCACCCCCTTTCAATCCTCAGGTGTGGGCCTGTTGGTGACATGGCTGTCTGACCCTGACAACCTGAACCAGCTGGTGGTTAGCCAGCTTGACAGCATCTCTACTAAAAGTTCTACAGAAGAGCTAAGCGCTTCTGACCCTGACCAAATCTCTCTGGCCTCGCAGGAGGATGACACTGCCCAAGTGTGAGTTGCCACTGTCACAGCTTCATTCGTTATCATCTGTCGGCATGCGAGCATGCACGTGGGGTCTTGACTGTCTTGCCTTGTCTCTGCTTTTTTTATAGGAACTTGGAGGGAGTGGAATTATCCACCAACACTAGGATCAAGGGCAAAGGAAAAGGTCTGTTGGAACTTTGGAGCATCATTTTACATGTTCAAATAAGAGGCCAAGCAGGCCTGCCTCAAGTTGTTTGTCGCTTCCAGTTGTAGTGAATTGTTGTTGTAGTGTATTACTGAAAAACTGACACAAAATGCCTGTTAAAAAAACACAACTGAAAGTTGTAAATTAAAACCTTAATTTTATCAACTAAAATGCTGCCGCTAACTGAACTTGTTATGGATTGACTAGGACTAGCATTGACTAGGACTTCGTCCTCGTAATTATAAACCTCGCAGAGTTGCAGCGCTTACAAACGGGCACATAGTCTCTCCGCTCTGTGGCAACTCTTGTTGTGCCATTTATTTAGTTGGGGACTTACTCTGCCTCTTTTTCCTAAAATTCCCAAAAGATATGTTTTTATTTATTTATTAACTCCTTTAATGTTTCTTGACCAAATCAATACCTTCCAACTTCACATCTCAAATTCCCAACAAATTTCCACCACATTTCAATTCAGCTTGGCAGCCTTCATACGCCATTTCAGGCCAAACTACATTTTGCATATTAATCCAGGTTTCTTTGAATGGAAAATATGAGGATGTGGTCAGAAAAAGGATGACAACTTCTTTGCAGAATTCTCAGTGTATTGTTTGTGCTTTGTCCACTTTGAAATCTCAACGCATATTCACATCGACAGACTTGAAAAGAAATATTTTTAGTTGTGAATTAATAATTGAAGACTTTCCTGTTGTTTTTGGCGGTGACTTGCAATGTCGATATCTGGAGCAGACGATCTGTGCTCGAGACTGGTTGTGTTTGGGTTGTGTTCTGTTGCTCTTTTTGTCCCCGCTCTATAAGTGCTAATGTTTTGTGACAAAGCGCAGAACCATGCGTTTCTTCTCACTGCCTGTTTTGTTTATTGTGCGGGCAAACCTGCACTTGAGGTCCTGTTGACAAGCAACAGGATGTAATTTAATGAAGCTTCTGTTGGCTTCAATTGCATCCTCCCAGCAAGTACTGGCAGTTATCAACAAACTGACAACAGAATATTACATAAAGAGCTAAAGCAGACTGAAAAGGATTTTGCGTCTTTCCCTCGATTGCAATCCTTTTTTTTCTTTCTTCGGTAAGAATTATTCTGCTAGCATGGAGCCATGTTGAAGCAGAGTTATTTGTTATTCTTTATATTTTGGTTCAGTGTTTTAAGCAAAAACAACACCCTCAAAATAACCTCAATTTTTTTGGCTCTTTTTTTGAAATTTTCAAAACAAATAAATTGATTTTTTTTCTCTACATTAGTCCAACCCATTAATTTCAATGTAACCATAGTTTTAATGTTGCGTCTCTCAAATTCTGTGATTGTAGTGCTTGTTTTACATTTTACCTTGAAGCCTGATACAGTTACGAATGTGACTGCAAGTACGCACACGCATCATGTCAATATGAATACTGATGAACCGCAACGTGTAGGGGGTATTGTACAGACTGTATTGTGTCAAGCTTTCTCAGTATTCTGTTACTATTTCTAGTGGCAAATAGTACAATTGGCAATCCTGAGGACATATGCATTTAATGTACGAGACATAACTAGCACTTTGATAATAATGACAGACATGGTTCATTAACTCATTCACTGCCAGACGATGTGCAAAAATGTGTTCACTCCAGTGCCAGCGTTTTTGTCATTTTCACTCAAATGGCAGGACCCACCTCATATTGCGTTTTAGGACTACATAAACATTCAATACAGCGTAAGAAACCTTCAACTCTCTGGACATGGGGACAGCTGTATAAAAAATCAAATGCTGTGGGAGGGATTAACATTGGTAGAGGTCTGCCCAGCGCTTTATCAGCAATACCTCCAAGAAAAACCAAAACCCGAACAAATTTGGGAATGGCGCTCCATGTAATGCTTTTCAATTCTCGATTAAATTCGGGAATGGCAGTCAATGAGTTAATAACTTGCACGCAAAGACACAGTTCAGCGACAACCCAATGGCTTCTTTACGAAGAAGCATCTGTTTATTTTCTTCTTAGGTGAGCTTATATATACACATGAATAGTCAGTTACCTGCCTCATGTGATTGGTTAATCTCTCAGCGGTACATGACTTCTAACCGGACCACTTTTTGGGTTCCAAAGCAAAGTTAAACACATTTGAATTGATCTAGAAATCATAGATGGATGAGAATGAGGCAAGTTGGGACAAGGTTGAATTTTATTCTACAGAAGAGCTAAGCGCTTCTGACCCTGACCAAATCTCTCTGGCCTCGCAGGAGGATGACACTGCCCAAGTGTGAGTTGCCACTGTCACAGCTTCATTCGTTATCATCTGTCGGCATGCGAGCATGCACGTGGGGTCTTGACTGTCTTGCCTTGTCTCTGCTTTTTTTATAGGAACTTGGAGGGAGTGGAATTATCCACCAACACTAGGATCAAGGGCAAAGGAAAAGGTCTGTTGGAACTTTGGAGCATCATTTTACATGTTCAAATAAGAGGCCAAGCAGGCCTGCCTCAAGTTGTTTGTCGCTTCCAGTTGTAGTGAATTGTTGTTGTAGTGTATTACTGAAAAACTGACACAAAATGCCTGTTAAAAAAACACAACTGAAAGTTGTAAATTAAAACCTTAATTTTATCAACTAAAATGCTGCCGCTAACTGAACTTGTTATGGATTGACTAGGACTAGCATTGACTAGGACTTCGTCCTCGTAATTATAAACCTCGCAGAGTTGCAGCGCTTACAAACGGGCACATAGTCTCTCCGCTCTGTGGCAACTCTTGTTGTGCCATTTATTTAGTTGGGGACTTACTCTGCCTCTTTTTCCTAAAATTCCCAAAAGATATGTTTTTATTTATTTATTAACTCCTTTAATGTTTCTTGACCAAATCAATACCTTCCAACTTCACATCTCAAATTCCCAACAAATTTCCACCACATTTCAATTCAGCTTGGCAGCCTTCATACGCCATTTCAGGCCAAACTACATTTTGCATATTAATCCAGGTTTCTTTGAATGGAAAATATGAGGATGTGGTCAGAAAAAGGATGACAACTTCTTTGCAGAATTCTCAGTGTATTGTTTGTGCTTTGTCCACTTTGAAATCTCAACGCATATTCACATCGACAGACTTGAAAAGAAATATTTTTAGTTGTGAATTAATAATTGAAGACTTTCCTGTTGTTTTTGGCGGTGACTTGCAATGTCGATATCTGGAGCAGACGATCTGTGCTCGAGACTGGTTGTGTTCTGTTGCTCTTTTTGTCCCCGCTCTATAAGTGCTAATGTTTTGTGACAAAGCGCAGAACCATGCGTTTCTTCTCACTGCCTGTTTTGTTTATTGTGCGGGCAAACCTGCACTTGAGGTCCTGTTGACAAGCAACAGGATGTAATTTAATGAAGCTTCTGTTGGCTTCAATTGCATCCTCCCAGCAAGTACTGGCAGTTATCAACAAACTGACAACAGAATATTACATAAAGAGCTAAAGCAGACTGAAAAGGATTTTGCGTCTTTCCCTCTATTGCAATCCTTTTTTTTTCTTTCTTCGGTAAGAATTATTCTGCTAGCATGGAGCCATGTTGAAGCAGAGTTATTTGTTATTCTTTATATTTTGGTTCAGTGTTTTAAGCAAAAACAACACCCTCAAAATAACCTCAATTTTTTGGCTCTTTTTTTGAAATTTTCAAAACAAATAAATTGATTTTTTTTCTCTACATTAGTCCAACCCATTAATTTCAATGTAACCATAGTTTTAATGTTGCGTCTCTCAAATTCTGTGATTGTAGTGCTTGTTTTACATTTTACCTTGAAGCCTGATACAGTTACGAATGTGACTGCAAGTACGCACACGCATCATGTCAATATGAATACTGATGAACCGCAACGTATAGGGGGTATTGTACAGACTGTATTGTGTCAAGCTTTCTCAGTATTCTGTTACTATTTCTAGTGGCAAATAGTATAATTGGCAATCCTGAGGACATATGCATTTAATGTACGAGACATAACTAGCACTTTGATAATAATGACAGACATGGTTCATTAACTCATTCACTGCCAGACGATGTGCAAAAATGTGTTCACTCCAGTGCCAGCGTTTTTGTCATTTTCACTCAAATGGCAGGACCCACCTCATATTGCGTTTTAGGACTACATAAACATTCAATACAGCGTAAGAAACCTTCAACTCTCTGGACATGGGGACAGCTGTATAAAAAATCAAATGCTGTGGGAGGGATTAACATTGGTAGAGGTCTGCCCAGCGCTTTATCAGCAATACCTCCAAGAAAAACCAAAACCCGAACAAATTTGGGAATGGCGCTCCATGTAATGCTTTTCAATTCTCGATTAAATTCGGGAATGGCAGTCAATGAGTTAATAACTTGCACGCAAAGACACAGTTCAGCGACAACCCAATGGCTTCTTTACGAAGAAGCATCTGTTTATTTTCTTCTTAGGTGAGCTTATATATACACATGAATAGTCAGTTACCTGCCTCATGTGATTGGTTAATCTCTCAGCGGTACATGACTTCTAACCGGACCACTTTTTGGGTTCCAAAGCAAAGTTAAACACATTTGAATTGATCTAGAAATCATAGATGGATGAGAATGAGGCAAGTTGGGACAAGGTTGAATTTTATTCTCATTCCAACCTTGAGGAAAAGCACATTTCATTGAAGGGTTGTTTTCAAATGGGAAGATGGCGGCGACATCAGGGAAAGCAGATGGGATCATTATTCCGATTGGGAACGTTGGACTGGTTGAATAAGTAGCCGTGTGGTGTCGTCTCTGTTAGTGACATGTTTGTACTACAATGGGCTTTTCATGCTTAATTAGTTTCTCCATTGTTTGTCCTAGCTGCTAATGTCAACTCGTTTATTCGCTGTCGTCACGGCAGCGCGCAGCAAACTACATCGATGACTGAAATAAAGCAAATAATGATACGCTCGTAATAAGCCTTGTTCATATTTATGCAACGCCATCCCGGGTTTACATAATGTGGATAAACAAGCGCCCTAATGAGATGTGTTTGTACACACATCATGAGCAAGTTGAGTTTTTTATGAGGCATCTTACTGCAAACCTATTATTCATTGGAACACATTTGTTGCTTCATTTAGAGGTCATGATAGAAATTCTGTCAAAATAATGTCAATAATAAAAGAATAGTAGCTGCTTCTGTTTTTTTTTTCCTTCTCGCATCACATCTGTCCACATGTTTTCAAATCCACTTCAGGCAACAAGTTCAAAGCGGGATGGTCAAAGTTTGTAGACAAGATGAAGACCAAGAAGGCCAAGAAGAAAAAGATGAAAAAGCTGGAGCGGGAGCTGGTGATGAGGATCATAGCGGGACAGGGAGACACGGCCAACGAGGACGAGGCCAGTTGCCGGGAGGGCTCCGTGCACAGCCAGCACGACTCAGAACGGGTTCGGCCTCACCATCATTGCTCAGCCCATAATTGGGATTTCATTTTTAAGGCATTCACACACAAAAAACAAAACACTTTTATTGTACATCTTGGCTCAATCAAGGATGTCAAACACAAATGCAAGACACTATTTCGTGAATTGTTGATTTGTGGCCAAACCCCATTAGGAGGACAGCGATCTGGAGAACTATCTGACAAGCGTCCAAGAGGACATGATGGAATTCAAGCTGTCTTATGAAATGTGGCGCATCGGCCGCTGGGCTGTCAGCATCCCTCATGTGAGTTCTAAATATCACTGACAGTCTGTAATGTCCTGTGGGGCCTGTTATTTGTTCAGCAGAGAGTATGCGAAAGCTTGTCCTTGGATGATCGGCTTGAGGAGGTGTACATATTTTTCCCCTCTCCGTCTCTGTGTTATTTTCAGGCTCACTGGGAAAATGAGGAGCTAATCTTCACGGTTCACCTGGAGGAAAGGGACAGCCCTGAAAACCTCCAGTGGGATGTCAAGAAGAAATACACAGATGTCGTTTATTTCCGAAACAGGTGGCAGGTAAATTGGATCGCTCCACATCCCACTTTGAATGCCAATCAGATCTCATTTCTTGAAAACTGTCATTTGAATCAGACCTCATTGTGAATTTAAAACTGTTTGAAAAGAAGCAGTTAAAGAAAATCCTGCCCTCACACACAGATTTTAAAACGGTTGCCAGATATCTTCATTAAAAGTGTGTCCGATTATTTCTCTGAAAGAGACGCAGCACTTCACGATCTAAACGCCCTTGCCGCCATGTACTACTTTCTGAAAAGCCAGGGCTTTACTACAAGGTACTTGAGGCATCTGAAGACCCACCTCACAAGAAGCAACAACACTGAAGTAAATCATCATTGAAAAAATAAAATACATGTAAAATAAAAATACACAGAGAAATTCTTTTCACCAAGGGATTGAGCACCACACATCAAACGACAGGCTGCAAAGGAGAAACTGCAACCAACTACCACCAACTACAGACAAATTTGTTAATCCCTTCATGTCCATTAACTCATTCACTGCCAGGCGATGTGCAAAATGTGTCCACTCTAGTGCCAGGGTTTTTGTCAATTTCACTCAAATCGCAGGACCCACAGAATATTGAATTTTAGGACAAAATAAACATTCAATGCAGCGTAAGAAATCTGAGACTCTTCTTTCATCAGAAAAAAAGAATTAATTCCCAATTATATGGGTCAGGAGTAATATGAGGTGCAAGTGGGGGCAGCTGTACAAAAGATAAATTCTGCCCCCACGTCGGAAGGAAAAACATCGGCACCAGAAATGGCGCTCCACATCATGCTTTTCAATTACCAAATAAATTCTGAAATGGCAGAAAATGACTTAACACTTGATTATTTGATTTGTGTTTTCTTTTTTTGTTTTGTTTTCGTAGGACTCCACCAGTTTGCCTATCATCTTGGGGGTCAATGAGCTTGAAGTCAGTGACGAGGCTAAAGAAGAAGCAAAACTTTCCGTAGAGCACTTCCTTCAGGTAAAAAACAAAAGAAGAAACTAATTAGATGTTTTCCTCTTGACTGAGCGTCTTTGTTTCCCTTGCCAGGAATTACTTTGTGACACACTGATCGGACACACGCAACCGGTCTTCCAGTTTCTTTGTCCACTGGACAAGCTGCTGAATGAAGAGCAGCATTACGGAGGCGTGTGGGGCCTGTTGAGCGGCTTAGCTTACTTCCTGACACCTGGACAAGAGGACGAAGAGGTAACGTAGTTCATTTTATGTATTTCATGCCAACACTCGTTTAATCTTTGTTTCTTCAACAAATGGGCTGAACTAAAAAAAGATTGTCAAACTCATTTTTTGCCACGGGCCACATTGTAGTTACAGTTTCCTCTGCGGGGCTTTTATGAATTTGGGGAAGTCATTAGAATGTTTAATCCCCTCCACATATTACATGTACGTAGAGCGCACAACAAATTGAATAACTAGTTTTCAAATTTGAAGTAAAAAAAAAATACTGACTGTTATTGTGGTTCACATGGGACAATTTGAAATTTTCGACTTTAGCAAGCATCATAAAATTTCACAAGTTTGGTTTGCTTTTGGGAGCCGAACAAAATGAAGTGGTGGGCCAGATTTGGCCCCCTGGCCTTCACTTTGACACCTTTGCAATAGATCTATTTTTTTCATTATTTGAACCCTTTAGTTACCAAAGTAAATTCAACTAAATATTTCAAATATTTGCTTTCTTTTTTAAATCACAATCGGTGAATTGTTTTACATATATGATGCAATGAAACACACTTAATTTGGCTCATACCTTCCAAACCTACCTGCTATTTTTGTAAAATAATACACATTAGAAACATTTTTGGCTGGTGTGCTTTTTTTGTTCTATAACCCCAGCAGATATGTTAAGTATTCAAACACATTCTAAGTGTTCCTTGGTGCCTGTTGTCACTGTTTTTCTCTTTTATCTTTCGTTGTAGTGCTTGTGTTTCCAAAATATTGGTACGTAATATTAACAGTTTATGATATAATGGGGAAATGCTGGATCCTGGCCTGCATGATCACATCAAATCCAATATGAGTGCTCAATAATCTGGCTTTATAATGTTAAAAAACATTTCTGGCAATACTACTCAAATGTGCATATTATCTTAGCAAAAGCCGCATTTTTGATGCAGCTCTTGTTTTATCTTATGAGAAATCCCGCCTATCCAGTATTCCTTGTTTTACACCAACCGCCTTGCTCAAATGACCCGCACTTGATTAACAGACACATTTCAATTTGTTCTGAAGTGTCTTGCTGTGGAATAGGCTGCATCAAAGTAATCTAAAGAGCTACTCATGCATATGCAGTGCTTTGACAGCAATTGGTTGTATTGTGCCTGTTTGATGCCACACCACATGCACACAATGGAGAAGCACTGAAGAAGAATCATGAAACACTGGACGTGATGTTATTCTGTCCATTTGTGCCAATGGATGGTCCTCACATGAGATTAGCCTTGATGTTGAGAGTGGTGTGGGAGCTGTGCCTCAGGGATGGGTGTGCCTCTCTATATCTCTCTCAGTAGTGAGAGAGATATAGAGAGAGATAGATAGGGATAGAGGTAGAGAGATAAAGATAGAGAGGGTAGAGGTAGAGATAGAGATCGAGAGGTAGGTGGAGATAGAGATAGATTTAGAAAATTGAGTGCAACATTTCTACTGGTGTCTTTAGAGGATATGCAGTCCGCTATGTGTTTGCATATTTTATTAAGTAAGTTATGGAGTAAACACCACTCAACTGCTCAAGTAAAATATTTTAAAATCCAGTTCTTATTCCCAGATATTATATTTTATATATTATTAATATTGAGGAAGAAGCAATCAGCCATATTTTTTTTTTGTTTTTTGCATCTGATCACTTTTGTCCAATCATAAAATAATCTAGTAGAAATTATGCACCGAAGAGCCATTCGAGAAATTGGATCGAAAATACACACCGAAAATGAAAATGTTTTTATTTTTTTAATGATTGTGTTGGCAGTTGAGAGAAATGCAAAACCCAAATTGCCTTCAATACGTGTGCCATGCATGTAGATAGTGAACACACTCCTTGTTAAAATATCAGAATATTCTGATGCAATACCACAATATATCCAAAATTGTATTTAAAACAGTGTAAATTACACCAATACAATTCAGAAAAATGCATCAGTGTGTTAAGAGGGGGAAAAATCATAAAACTTTGATAACGTTTGATAACTAATATTTGGAGCATTTTTGCTTAAATCCGAGTACAAAAGAACGAGATTCATTTATCTTTGAGTGCACATTTTTGCTTCATCAGGTCACAGGAATGTGCTCAAGTGTCATATAGTATTAAAGAGAAAAACTTGACTTGTAAACACTCAATCGATATGGACCTCGAACTCGATCAAGGATATAAACTGCTTTCCTGTATGATCCTCCATGATGTATTTCCATTGCCGCCACTTCAACCTAAGTCGATCATTTTCCCAACAGAGCTCAACTCCGCCGACAGAAGCCTCCAAAGAAATCATCACACCCATCGAAGCTTCAGAGAATTTCCCCAGCCCCTCTGAGAAAAGCGGCGTCGTTCGTGGCATTTCACTTCCCACCATCGTCATCTCCTCGTATGAGACGCCTGAGGGGGACGAGGAGGAAACCGAAAAGGAGCTGCGCCCATGTTTCAAATCAGACTCTTCCAATGGAAACTCTCCCCAGGAAAAAGGGGAGGAGTCCGACAATCCTTTAACACACTTTAAAATGATGCTCAGGGGACTAACCCAATCCAGATCGCAGGAGTCTCTGGCCTCTGTTAAAAATCACAGCGACGAGGACCCACCCCAGTTGGAATACGCGTCGCCAAGCAGTAGCCGCGAAGGTGGCCTTCATGGGGAAGATTCCACCAATGGCCCGTCGTGGTTGCATTTCAATGCCAGGTTAGCTCCACCAATGAGGAGAACAGAAGTGTGAATAACAACCGTCCCACTGCCTAAAATATTCGTAATTGCTTATATATGCCACAAAATGGCAGCAAAAAAATACAAAATAAAATTAGACGATCATACGCCTGTGGCACGACACCACTGGTGTCAAAGTCAAGGCCCGGGGGCCAAATCTGGCCTGCCACATTTTATTTGGCCCGCAAAAGCAAATCAAGCATGTCAAGTGCCATGATGCCTGCTAAAGTCCGAACTAAAAGTTCAGATTGTCGTACGTAAACCACCATAAGAGCCATTATTCCTGACTTCAGATTTGAAAACCAGGTATTCAATAATTTATCGTGCTCTCTAGATGTATTGTGTGGAGGAGATTAAATATTCTAATGGTTTCCCCAAATTCATAACGGCCCTCCACTGTAACTCCAATGTTGTCCATGGCAAAGAAAAAGAGTTTAACACACTTGCACTACACAATCATGAACCGTGTTACATAAACGACCGGTTGGATGTATTCACTGTGGATGTAACAACACAAATAATCAGCATAGCATCAACGTAATGCATCTAGCACAGTGGTACTTAATCTTGTTAGAGGCTCATTCCCCGAAGTCCTCTTCCAATGTCTGTGCCTACTAACTGCAGACAAGACTAAGGGGTGGACCTCTGTGGCGGACGATCCAGCCTGAGACCGACTCACCGAACCCCTAGGGTTCGATCAAACCCAGGTTAAGAACCACTGATCTAGCATGTACGTAGTCATGAATAAATGTATGAAGAAAACCATATTTAGTATTTTCTGCAGTCAGTCAATACAAATAAACCATCATCACATCAGGCGTATCGATATATTGGCTGGTTTTCGAAAATAAATTGCGGTGCACAATCTGTGGACACAAAACAGTATCAAGCCATTGAACTCAATTTTGCCATTTAACACTGTAATAAATGTTGATCTGGAAGATAGTTCCATGAATACTGGTAATTGGAGTAAATCAATAAAAGGAGACACACATGCCATCTGGATTCATTTATTTATTGTGGTTCATAAGAACTCAATGATTCAACAAACAAGAACACTCTACATTTAGCATCTGCACTATTGTGTACTGATGTTACATAAAACATGTAAAAATAATCTTCCTCGTTATGGTACAATTTAAACCATAAAATGCTTGTTTTTTTTTTCAAACTCTGGATTTTTGTTCAAACTGTCAGAAGTGAGTAAACACTGGCTTTTGTTTTTAAAGGACTAAGAAAGAAAAGGCAAGCCCCAGGGTGTCCTGTGGGACTTACAAACCCAAAGTGAAGGAGCAGGTGCTCTCAGCCAAGGGGGATGAGGCCAGGAGTCAAGGCAGTTGGGAGCAGCTTGAGGCCACCAAAGCCATTTTTGATCTGCTCAAAGAAATTTCAGGTGTGTCAACTGCAAAGGCATGACAATCACTAAAACAAAAAACTAAACTGACAGCTTTAATTTTTTTATCCAGTTAGACTTTGACTTGAACTCATTCACTGCCATTCGAGAATTAAAAATATAATATAAATACATAGTTTGGTTTTGTTTTTCTTTGCTTGGTTGCCGATAAATCGCTGGCCAGACCTCTGGCAATCTTTTTCCCTTCCACAAGGGTGCAGAATTTCCCCTTTTTTCCATGTTAGGGCTTTGTTCCAGCTTCAGCTGTTGTTAAAACGCTATATAAACCAATATGTATGTATTGCATTGTATTTTGGACAACCACCCTCATTTCAAGCTCATATAACTCCAGACCCATATAATTTAGGAATTAACTCTTTCATTCTGATGAAAGAAGAGAGTCTAAGGCTTCTTACACTGCATTGAATGTATTACATAGTCCTAAAACTCAATATTCTGTGGGTCCTGGAATTCCAGTGACAATGACAAAAGCCCTGGCAATGGGGTGGACACATTTTTGCACATTTCTGACAGTCAATGCGTTAATACAAATGCATTTTACAACATTAACGTTAAAAATAAATGATTTCAAATGGATTTCATTTTGTATCCATGCTCAAAAATAGGCTATCGCTAGCAGCTAAGGCTCACGTCTGCTAACCGCACAAGCTAAACTTGGTTCTTCCCCAACATACAAATCTAAGCTTTTAAATCAAGAGTCACTTGAAATGAACATGCAAAAGAAGCTGAGGATATTGAGCCTTGGAGTGACATTTCAGGAGGCATAAATGTATTAAAAACCTTAAAAGATTAACTTAATTTGACCTTTTCTGATCCGTTGAAAGCAAACCTACCAGTTAATTTTACTACCCCCCCCCCCCCCCAAAAAAAAAAAAAATCAAAATGCCACTTACAGCAAGTAACTTTATGAATGATGAAGCGTGAATGTGCGAGTTTTTTTTAACTCATTTCCATGTCAAAGACACTTCAAGCGTTTAGTCATATTTTTCCTATTTTAGATGACTTGCGCAACATGTTGATTGTGGAAGGTTTTTGTTGGCTTCTGCTGACAAGCGACAATTGGAAGTCAAACAGCTCCACGCTGTGCTGTCAAAAGAAAGTTTGCGTTGGTGTATTTGCAATGATGACTTGTTGCAGATCCTTTGTGACTTGTGTCATATTGTCATAAACCACCAAGAGGTGTCTCCTTTTGCATTTTGTCCAAAAAATGCAAATACAGTGATACTTGACTGCTACCTGGTCCTCTTGGGCCCGTTTATGGTAATTATAAACCTTTAAAGGACAACCGACGTCACTTTTGTTTTTTAACTGACATCAGAAAAACGTTTTATAGCATCTAAAATACCCAAAACACTCAGTATGATATTTTTATTCAAATGCAAAACACCAATAAAAATGACTTAAAGTGTCCAAAATCTGCAAAAAAATTGAGCTGCGAATTGGGCATTTTCAGAAAGTCCCGCCCCCAGTACGTGACGACACGCCAAGACGTCTTGCATTGCTGGAGAATTAAAACAATGGCTTCAGATTCGGAGAATATGCTTTCTTGTTACACATCCAGTTATGAATATGATTCAAAAAGTTCTGAAGAGGAAAGCATACATGTTTGTAATCAATTAAAGAATTTATTCCGTGCCATTTTGAGGCAACATTGGGGGGAAATGTCTCACCCAAAAAGAGGCAGAAAATGGCCACCGAGCTCCTGTGAGGAGTTAATCAGCCCATTTCCCCAGGCTGATGAATTCCTTACATGGAGCTTGGACGCCCTCTTCTGGCTCTTTCTGGTGCAACACGAGGTTTTCGGACCAAACAAACATTGACGTGATGGAAGGACTGTTACAATGTGTCCTTTTTTTCGGTCAGGGGCGTTCCTTCAGTGACGTCACGTAAAAAAAAAACAAGACTTCCGGAATACGTCTGTGTAAGCTCTCAGTCGTACAGGAGTGGTCCATCGATGAGAAGGAGAGCACTCACTAACTGTGGGTACCCTCAGTGGTCATTCAACAAATGTCAGAAAGAAAGAATAGCGAACGAAACCAATAATTCTCAAGATTCTAAAAGGAGAGGAGTAGCAGTACCGTACATTGCAGGAGTTTCTGAAAAATTACAAAGAGTCCTTTGGCAACATAAAATTCCTACTTATTTCAAACCGATAAACACGTTAAGGCAAAAATTAGTGCATCCAAAAGATAGGCTACCAAATGAAAAACAAAGTAATGTAGTTTATTCCATACATTGTAAGAATGAAAATTGTAAAGAGCAGTACATTGGGGAGACTCAACAAATTCTCAAAAAAAAGACTTTATCAACATCGCAGGGATAATACTAGTGGGCCTCAATCGGCAGTACATTTGCACCTAAAAGCTAGCAACCACTCATTTGACGACAATGAGGTTAAAATCTTAGCGAAAGAACATAGATGGTTTGAAAGGGGGGTGAAAGAGGCGATTCTTATAAAACAACAAAAGCCTTCATTAAACCGGTCTGGTGGTGTGAGGTTCAATTTGGATCGTTCATACAATAGCCTGCTCAGGCAAAACAGGTTAGGCAACTTTCGCAATGCTGATGAGGGTCGTTATGCTGATGAGGTGATACCGGGGGGAGTGGGTGTAATAGGCCAATCGTTAGTCAGGAATGTAGGAACAATCAGTGGGGCCACAGGGGGGGGGGTCCCGCGCCCCCCCAACCTGAGAGTAGGGACCTATCATAGCTGTGTCCGGCGCCACCAGGTCTGGACATTAGGGATATATAAATGGGGCCGATACGACCAGTCAGACTTTAGTTCGCTGACGAAGCCTCTTGGATAGGAGGCGAAACGTCCGAAACCTTCACTTTTGTACAGATGACGGCTGAAGAAACCTTCTCATCGAAAGACTTCCGGAATATTCAGCACAAGTCTTAAAATGTAAAATATAGCTATATGCGTTGGAATCTTTGTAAAATACGCTCAGTAGTCATTTGAAGCCATTTTACAAATAATGGACACAACTTGTCCGGAGACGTCAGTCAACTGCTAATTTAATGCACAAAGAACAGCAAGACGTACAGTTTTCTCCAATACCTGTTTAAATGCACAGTATTGTCTCCATCAATTTACTGCCATTTAGTAAAGGGACATAACAAGATACTTGCACTCATGCCTCACTCTTTTCACTAACCCTGTTGTTGTCTTCATAGGAAACTCCATTCTCATTAACATATTTGACGCCATTTTGAAGCCCGTCATGCCCATTTTGAAAAAGTGAGTGTAGTCTCCACTTCCGGCTCGTTTCGTCCCGCTGCCCGTTGACGCCGACGCCGTTGGTCTCCGCAGGAAAGTCAACTCCTTCTTGAACAAAATGAACCCCAACGAGGAGCAGATGGCGGCGTACATCCAAACCCTGTGCGACAAAGCGTGGCCGCAGAATCCCGCGGCAGCTTCTCCTTCTGCGCCGCCGCCTCGCACGGATGATGAAAAAAGCGAGACTCGCGAGCGAGCGCACAACCTCCTCAGTACTCGATGTAGGCGCCTCGCCACACTTCGACAAGCGAGATCGGCGATCGCTAACTGTGTTTGCAATTATCCTCATTTCTCACTCTATTGGGATTTTTATATCCATTCCATGTACGTTATAATATAATTAATGATCCTAATTGTAATGTTTTCCCCTCCTTCTTGGTAGATTCACACTACCTGGTCCTCAAGAAGACAGACATGGAAAACGTTTTTAATCTCTTTCAGGACGCTGAGAAAAACAAGGCCCTTGTTTATGTAAGTAACTGTTGTTTTTGACTGGTTTATTTCAAGGAAGTAGTCCAAAAATTCATCGGTAAGAAAGATACAATGTAAATATGATGTGTTAAAATTCATTTTTCTCATGTTGAAAATCTGTGTCGATGTATAAAAAGGTAATATGGACCTATGAAATCAGTTTATCTGAATATATCCATGAGTACATGCACAGCTTATCTCTTCCTTTTTGAGAAAAATTTCAAATTAGAGTGAAGGTTTGAAGATACAGTCAAATCTTGGTTTTTGAACGTCTCAACCAATTTGGTTTTCAACCAAAAATGTCTTTTTTCTTTTTAACGCCTCGCTTTTACAACCAAAAATCGGTTCTCGAGTAAACTGAACGCACCTGAATGCATCACTCGACTCCCCTCCGCTTCCTCATACGTCACTTCCACGTGTCGCGTCTCATTGTGAACAGGCGGTTTGTATTGTTCAATCACGCTGAAAAAAAACCAGACATTGATTACATTGATTACAATTTGAAATGTTTTCATTTTCGACCAAATCGGTTTTCAAAGTGGTTTCTGGAACATATTATGGTAAAGAAACGAGGTTTGACTATAGTTTGGGAGTTTACAAGTAGGATATTACGATGTGCTTCAAGTTGGGTTTCAGACCTACATTTGAAGATTCAAATTGGGGGTTTGTAGCAGGCTTAATGGTTTCTAAGTCGAAATTGTATTGGTTTTGGGGTTTCAAAGTTTTTTTTTTTAATATTCAGGTTTCAAAAGAGTCTTTTTAACTATTAAAAGTAATTTTTGAGTATATTGCTTTTTTTCAGATGCTGCTATCATTCCTCCTGCGAGAATTATTCCCTCACGAGCATTCCTTAACCCGCAGTGCCGCGGCCCTGCAGAACGTGACCAACCTCATCTGCTGATCCGTGAATGTCTTTTAAATGCATTTTTGTTGTAAATATATCATATCTAATTATTATTCACTGCGAAATTCCTGAAAATGTCAAACCACCTCGATGCCAGTCAGCAATTACTGACCTTTTTTTTTACCTCAAATTAAACATGAATGTGAATTTTGTATCAAATGTTTGAGATGTATAATCAATATTTTTATGTAGAGGGGATTCCTGTTGCGACACTGTGATTTTTCACCTCAAAGAAGACATTTCATTTTCCTGAAGAAACCTTCTCATCGAAAGACTTCCGGAATATTCAGCACAAGTCTTAAAATGTAAAATATAGCTATATGCGTTGGAATCTTTGTAAAATACGCTCAGTAGTCATTTGAAGCCATTTTACAAATAATGGACACAACTTGTCCGGAGACGTCAGTCAACTGCTAATTTAATGCACAAAGAACAGCAAGACGTACAGTTTTCTCCAATACCTGTTTAAATGCACAGTATTGTCTCCATCAATTTACTGCCATTTAGTAAAGGGACATAACAAGATACTTGCACTCATGCCTCACTCTTTTCACTAACCCTGTTGTTGTCTTCATAGGAAACTCCATTCTCATTAACATATTTGACGCCATTTTGAAGCCCGTCATGCCCATTTTGAAAAAGTGAGTGTAGTCTCCACTTCCGGCTCGTTTCGTCCCGCTGCCCGTTGACGCCGACGCCGTTGGTCTCCGCAGGAAAGTCAACTCCTTCTTGAACAAAATGAACCCCAACGAGGAGCAGATGGCGGCGTACATCCAAACCCTGTGCGACAAAGCGTGGCCGCAGAATCCCGCGGCAGCTTCTCCTTCTGCGCCGCCGCCGCCGCCTCGCACGGATGATGAAAAAAGCGAGACTCGCGAGCGAGCGCACAACCTCCTCAGTACTCGATGTAGGCGCCTCGCCACACTTCGACAAGCGAGATCGGCGATCGCTAACTGTGTTTGCAATTATCCTCATTTCTCACTCTATTGGGATTTTTATATCCATTCCATGTACGTTATAATATAATTAATGATCCTAATTGTAATGTTTTCCCCTCCTTCTTGGTAGATTCACACTACCTGGTCCTCAAGAAGACAGACATGGAAAACGTTTTTAATCTCTTTCAGGACGCTGAGAAAAACAAGGCCGTTGTTTATGTAAGTAACTGTTGTTTTTGACTGGTTTATTTCAAGGAAGTAGTCCAAAAATTCATCGGTAAGAAAGATACAATGTAAATATGATGTGTTAAAATTCATTTTTCTCATGTTGAAAATCTGTGTCGATGTATAAAAAGGTAATATGGACCTATGAAATCAGTTTATCTGAATATATCCATGAGTACATGCACAGCTTATCTCTTCCTTTTTGAGAAAAATTTCAAATTAGAGTGAAGGTTTGAAGATACAGTCAAATCTTGGTTTTTGAACGTCTCAACCAATTTGGTTTTCAACCAAAAATGTCTTTTTTCTTTTTAACGCCTCGCTTTTACAACCAAAAATCGGTGCTCGAGTAAACTGAACGCACCTGAATGCATCACTCGACTCCCCTCCGCTTCCTCATACGTCACTTCCACGTGTCGCGTCTCATTGTGAACAGGCGGTTTGTATTGTTCAATCACGCTGAAAAAAAAACAGACATTGATTACATTGATTACAATTTGAAATGTTTTCATTTTCGACCAAATCGGTTTTCAAAGTGGTTTCTGGAACATATTATGGTAAAGAAACGAGGTTTGACTATAGTTTGGGAGTTTACAAGTAGGATATTACGATGTGCTTCAAGTTGGGTTTCAGACCTACATTTGAAGATTCAAATTGGGGGTTTGTAGCAGGCTTAATGGTTTCTAAGTCGAAATTGTATTGGTTTTGGGGTTTCAAAGTTTTTTTTTTTAATATTCAGGTTTCAAAAGAGTCTTTTTAACTATTAAAAGTAATTTTTGAGTATATTGCTTTTTTTCAGATGCTGCTATCATTCCTCCTGCGAGAATTATTCCCTCACGAGCATTCCTTAACCCGCAGTGCCGCGGCCCTGCAGAACGTGACCAACCTCATCTGCTGATCCGTGAATGTCTTTTTAATGCATTTTTGTTGTAAATATATCATATCTAATTATTATTCACTGCGAAATTCCTGAAAATGTCAAACCACCTCGATGCCAGTCAGCAATTACTGACCTTTTTTTTTTACCTCAAATTAAACATGAATGTGAATTTTGTATCAAATGTTTGAGATGTATAATCAATATTTTTATGTAGAGGGGATTCCTGTTGCGACACTGTGATTTTTCACCTCAAAGAAGACATTTCATTTTCTTCACCTTTATTTCATGAATATTTTGGTGTCACTTTTTCACACATCAGTCGGTTGACTTTTTGTATCCTGATCAGCAGGACATATTTCCACCAATGATGATATCATTGTTACAAATCACATTAGCAGAAAACTTGAAAAATGTCAACTGTTGATTACATTGAAATGTCAAGTTTTGGTCTCATGTTTTTTTAATAAAACAAAATGTCCACTTTTATTGTTGCCTTGATGAAATTGATCTGGATTTTGAGATTGATGACGGTCATGTGGTTGGAAGTGATTACTTAAACTCAGGAGAATGTCATTGTCGCAGTTAAATTACAATCCAATTTGAATTTGAAGCATGTCACGTTTCATTTGTGCTCGCCAACGCCAGGGTGTTTCAATGCAAAAAATTCCATTTGTCATGCCTCATCGTTCAGTCGATGAAACTGAATGATTTATTTACCATTTTCCATAACTGGAGCAAACGGTGAGAAAAAATACATCCAGTGAACCTCTGTATTGAAGGGAGAATAAAAACCTCACCCAATCATGCATAGTAGATGAGCCGAGTATTTGTTTTTATGACAGTTTATTCCGACACTGGACAAAACCTACAAGCAGTTTTTTTTTTAACAGTCCAGAAATCCCAGAGCCCGTGCAGTCACATTCACACCGTTTAATTATGGAAATGAATGAGATTTAATTGCGGGATTATTTGGGTTCAGGTCACTGGGGGGAGATTATTAGAAAGCAAATCGTTGTTCATTTTTTAAATGAGTTTTTTGTTTGTTTTGTTCCTCAGGCGAAGCAACAAAATTTCAAGTTTTATTTGTATTCTCTGTCAGGGGCTCAAGTGGATGTCACGTAATCATGTTTGCGCATTTAAAGTGTTGATTAATGTGCATGATTAGAAATCTGAATATTCAAATGCAGGTGAAAATTAATTACGCTGAAGCAGTAAGATTGACAGTCAGTCTCAAAAGGGAACTCTGTTAATATCCAAATCTTTCTACCTGAGACTTCACTTCATGTTGTTTATAAATCTTGCATCTACACTGATTCAATAGGTTTTACGGTGCATGATTTACTAAAGGTAATTTCCGATTGGATTTCCCTGAATGTTAAATTTATTTAACAATTTGTAAAATATGCTATATACTTGAGCCTGTAGTATTGAAATGTATTTAATGTTTTTTTCATAACTGCGATGTTTTAAGATTTTATTTGTAATTAATCTAATATTTTGTCACTTCCATTTGATATTTTTGTATTTTATTATTACAAATATTCAGCATGGGGATAAAATACCATAAAATAAATAAAAATAAAATAGCTAATAGCTTTATATTAAGTAATTATACTTAATAAATATACAGTATGTAAAATAAACAGCCTATATCAGTGTCTGAAACTCATGATCACACCAGGGCAGACAACTCTGGATTATTATTGGATAATCAGACAGATAGGGAGGGACAAGGTTGTGGGTGGCTTTGAATGTAAACAGAAGTATTTAGAATTTGATCCGATGTTTAACAGGACAGTGGAGCTGCTGCATTGTAAAGCTTCAGCGACTCGTTGAAATGAAATGAAATTGAAGTGTCGCGAGCGGCGGCGCACGTGACATTTTCGGCGAAATTAGTCACGTGAAATCATCGACTAAATAACGCCTTTGTGTAACGTTTACACAACACTGTAAAGGTTTTAGGCGAAGGATGGTGGCAATGGTGGAAATGAAGAATGTTACTCTCAGGGAAGTGACACACAGCGTGAGAGATGTGTCAGGCTGAGATTCACATGACAGCAGCGGTGTGCACATGTGACGCCACAAACGCGCACCTTGTTCGTGTTTCTCACATCGACTAAATAACGCCTTTGTGTAAAGTTTACACAAAGGCGTTATTTAGTCGATGCTTTCACGTGACTAATGACGCGTTTTATTCCGCGTCCGTGGAATCATCATACTCGCGCCTTTTGTTGTAATAAAATCTCTGCCAGCACCTACGGGCTTCGAAGTGGATGCAGATAACATCAAGGAGCTTGTTGCTGACCATAATGAGGTCCTCAACACAGAAGATTTGATTTGTGCAGGCTTTTATTGAACAGTTCCATCCAGAAAAGGCTATGAGAATCATCAACATGATGAATGATAATGTGATGCCTCAGTTTCGTAAGACCTTACAAGTCAGAAAGCAACAGGTATCAATTAAGAGCCATCAACGACCATCACAAATGTAAATAAAGTGGCTTTATTATACAGTGCAATGTATTTCTTCCATTAATATACAATAGCACATTTATTATACATAGAATAAGGTATGTTATGTGTAGTTTTAAGGCTTATTTTGTTGAAAAGTATATTTTATGGAAACCTGGGAACTGATTATTCCAATTTCAATGGTTTCCTATGGGATTTTTTTTGTGATACACACTTTTTGGTTTACACACTGCCTGGGAACCAATTAAATTCGTAAGCTGAGGTCTCACTGGTCTCACTATCACATTACTTTGTTTTTCATTTGGCAGCCTATCTTTTGGATGCACTAATTTTTACCTTAAAATGTTTATCGGTTTCAAATAAGTAGGAACATTTTTAATTCGCTGACAAAGTCTCTTGGATAGAAACGTCAGACAGCTTCAAAGAAGAACAGATGACGGCTGAAGAAACCTCATCGATCTCAAAAAGTGTGATTCAATTATAGAAGACTCGAAAGTAACTGCTTGAAAAAAACGGGTGCTAATAATAGGAGAATGACATCACAACTCCATAACTCAGTATGTATCATTCAAGATTATAAATAACATTCTCAGAATATTATTTATAATCTCCGTTGAAATCATTGTCACACCCAAGTGGGAAAGTTGCAGTTACTCCTCCTTGACTGCGAGTGGCAGTGGAGAACCAACTAACACCAAATACTTGAGCGAAGTATTAATCCAACATGTCTGCGCCCTGAGGGAGAGAGAGTAACAGAAATACAGTAGAAACATTGAGAAAGCACAAGACGACAAGGAGGTACGTCCTCTGTTGCAGATTGTCTATCTTTTACTACACTCGGCTTGCTTTCTCCTATTTTAAAGCATCCGATGTTGGTACATTTATTCGCTTCTTGAACGTGACTGTGACGTCCACCGTGTGACGTTTCAATGTGACTGAGGGGCTCGCGGAGTTGTAATTGGAAACAGTGGAATGCATTTTCACGTGGCGTTGACAATCTCTGTGTATTATTCCATCACTTTAGCCTCATGTTTTGTCCCTACTAAATGATATCTCTAATCACAGTTGTTTGAGCATTTATATATTTCCTCTCTCTAATGTCCAGCGCAAGATCATGTACCTGTGTGCTCATTTTTCTCTCGAGCAGGCAGTTCAGCACTCTAAAAAACGACTGTTTACTGGTAACGTTTTTTGTCACTACTCTAAGCTTACTACTATAGTATGTTATTCAAATTTACCACTTGACTACTGTGCTCTACGAGTAATATTGTAGACGTAACGTCATAGATTATCTGGTTTTCGTTGTAATAAATTCATCCTGTCTACTTGATAACTAATGTTAAGCAGATTCCTTAGTTACAGACAGTGTATTGTAGGTGTTCAAATACCTGACATGTTTCGGCGACTACTTCCGCCTTCGTCAGAGTGTCACGGATGTTGCTGTGACGCGCCATTTTCAGCTGGTGTTGCTATGAGGGCGTGACCTACCTGTCAGAACTGACAGGTAAGCCACGCCCCCCGCTGTCCGCTCGTCCCTCCAGGATGCTGCTCCAGGTAGTAGAGAGCATGTAAGCTCCCTCATCCCTGTTGATGGTCCTTGGTCCTCGCTTTCGGATTTCAATGGCCTCCCTGATCCAGCGCTGATGTTTGTTGTCTTCGGTGCGGATGACTCTGGCCTTCTCCCAGTCCATGATGTGGTTTTCTCTTTTCTGTTACATTATATTTAGTTTTAATCCTTGATTATGTAGTCCTTTTCCAGTGAAAGACACTCTGACGAAGGCGGAAGTAGTCGCCGAAACATGTCAGGTATTTGAACACCTACAATACACTGTCTGTAACTAAGGAATCTGCTTAACATTGATTATCTGGTTTGTTGCTCTTGTATTTCATCAATTGATCATGTTTTTTTTTGTTTCGATTGAGATGTCCGATTTTGTTCGCGGTTCCAATGTGATTTTTTTTCTTCTGTTGAGATATAATTTATAAAAACTCATATTTTCTATAATACCATCATTTATTATTGTATGCAAATGACAGAAAATATGTTAACGACTCAGTTCTATAATCAGAAGGTAGTAGTGCACGTATTTTTATTTTTTACCCCTGTGGGATTGTATGTCAATTTCTACTGGAATTTCATTTTAGTTAGTATGCTAGCCAATACCACTAATGAGCTTCATGTGAATACTTAATTTTTTATGTTACTGTATACTTTGGTTCATGATAGTGTACACACTAAATGCACAGTGTTGATGTTGATGCTGTTTTATGGAATCCATCAGCATTTACCTTTGCAGGCAGTTGTTTATTTCCACGCAGTGCTTGGACCCAATTGTCTGGAAATAGCTTTTTGAGTTGCATCATTATGTCTCATTTTTGGCTTTTCTGTTACATTATATTTAGTTTTAATCCTTGATTATGTAGTCCTTTCCAGTGAAAGTGCTATCCGTTCAAGTCATATCCTTTTTTATTTCAAACCATTTTTCACAACCCCCACTACCCCCACCATGACCTTGAATGCAACGGTCCTTTAGTCTACTCGCGGCACAATTCTTAGAGGCACAGTGGTATATTTCATATCGAGTGGCGGCAACAATCAGTTTAAAAGTTTATTAGAAGGATTTGGAAGATTGAATAGGCACAGGGATGAGGCATCACCACTAAGCCCGTTAGCGGTGATGCTTTCACACGTCAGTGGAGGAGACTGAATGCTGTACATTTGTTACTGTCTTTGCTTTGCGATGATTTGAATGCACTTACGACCGTTAAGTTGACATCACCTTGGTCAGGTGAATAACACTCTTGCAAACGTGTTTTCTGGGAATATTAATCAAAGTATCCAAAAGACCTTGAAAACAGTGTTTCAAAAATCCACCATTGGTGCCACTTTTGGCCAGCTAATATGCGGTTGAACAGTACTGGTAAGCTACCATGCACTAGTGAGGTGACTAGACTCGATGAATAGGCATATTTCACAGTAGTAGCACCTTATCTTTATCTGATCATTTTAATCTGATGTTTTGCAACAGGAAGACTTGGACAACATGCCTGACAGCGACCCTGTAGGTCTTGTTTGACAGCTCTGTTTATTTGATATTCTTGATGTGAAATATGCAAGTGCAAGCTTATAACCAATATACATGATTAGGCTGCTACTAGAGCAGGTATGGGCAAACTACGGCCCGCGGGCCACATACGGCCCGTTAGGCTTTTTAATCCCGCCCGCCGAATTTGTCCAAATTATAGTCAAAACAGTGTCTGAAACTCATGACAAAAAGTTAGTGGACAACAGGGCAGTTAACTGAAAAGTTGCCTGCCCCATTTTTCACAACTTGAAGCAGAATGAGCAAACTAATCACATTAAAAAACATTGTCACAAAGTGTGAAGTTTTTTTTAAAATCAAGAATGTACCTACGACAAATGCTACCTTGCTTAATTTACGGTAAACGTGCATGGCTGTAGATTTTGCTGCAGTAGTCAATTGTCATTGTGGTGCACAATGCAACGTCTGCATTGCTTCCTCCGAGCCATTAAGCCCCTTTCATAAGTCTCACGTACACTTTACAGTCACGGTTTAATGTAAATTTACGTTTTGTAGCGTCACATATGTTGTTAGCTTCTTTTGAATCTTTCTTCTGGGCTGAGGTTCTGTGCATTTATTTTGGAAAATGACATGCAATTGCACGACTTTATAACGCTTGCGAAAGTCCGGAAGACAGAAGCAGGCTTCTGATTGGCCGCCGTGCCGTGTATGCAAATTTCAACTGCAGGTAGCCTATGTCCGTGTGCTCGGCGACGGTACACGTGTATTGTTTGCGCGTGAAGGCAAGGGTGTCAGTGGAGAGTTTGTTGAGCGCGCGGTCAGGACAAACCATCTATGATTTGGTGGAATTTAGCACAAGTAGGTATTATTGAGCTTGAATATTTCGTTGTGTAATATGTTTTGAATGTTGAAAGTGATTCCATTTTTCAATAAATGTTGATTTCTTTAACTTTGCCCCTTCAATGAAAACTTGTTAAAAACAGACGCAATCTTGATAAATCACAGTGCATATGTTATTTTAATCTATTTCCCTTTCCTCCTCCAAGTATCTGAGAAATAGTATGTAAACGGCATATTCCTTGAGACAAATTGATTAACTGATCAGGGATATTTTTCACATTTGAAAGGCAGTTAATAAATTGAGGTGTAGTGTTCATACTGTGCTATGAGGTTTGAACACACTACATTTAAAGGACAACCGGCACCATTTTTTTTTTCCCACTGACATCAGAAAAACGTTTTATAGCATCTAAAATACCCAAATCAGGCAGCCTGATATTTTTAGTTAAATGAAAAACACCAATAAAAATGACTTGAAAAAATTAATCCGGAAATGGCCAGTTTCAGAAGGTCTCACCCCCTTGTTCGTGACGCCAGGACGTCTTGCCTTGCTTGAGAATCAAAACAATGGCTTCAGATTCGGAGAAGATGTGAAGTTATGAATATGATTCAAATAGTTCTGAAGAGGAAAGCATAAATGTTTGCAATTGATTCAAGGAGTCCTCCCATATCAATTCGAGCCGTCAATGACAGCAATGTAGCACCCAGAAAATGCAGAAGATTGCGCCCAAGCTCCGTTGGAAATGGGCTGATTTGTCAGCTGGGAATTTGTGTCAGCGAATATCAAATAGTTGTCTTGGTGCAACACACAACTATTCACCGTGGCGTTATTTATGTGTTTTCCTTCTAATTTCGCCATCAATACGGATCAACACGAAGTTTTCAGACCAAATATAGTACCCAAAATGCATTGTGTGTCGCTTTCTCGGTCAGGGGCGGTCCAAACGTGACGTCACATGGGGATCGTCATCAACTCGAAAACAAGACTTCATGAATATTCAGCGCAAGTCTTAAAACGTAAACTATAGCTATATGCTGTGGAATCTTTGTAAAATACGCTCAGTCCAAGTCATTTGAAGTGATTTTATAAATTATTGACATAACTTGTCCGGAGGCGTCGGTTGTCCTTTAATGCTTTAGGTTTAGTATTTCCGGCCCAAACAATCCCTCCAAATGCTCCTGGCCCGGCCCCTCTGTCAAATTTTAGAACCCAATGCGGCCCGCGAGTCAAAAAGTTTGCCCACCCCTGTACTAGAGTGTAATACCTATCTATTTGTTAGGCCGTTTGTTAGTACCCCCCCCCCCCCCCTCAAAAAATACTGGTCGTTACCAGTTACAGTGAGACCTCAACTTACGAACACCTTATCTTCCAAACTTTTCGTCTTACGAATGTCAAATTTATGAAAATTAAACCTTATAATAAGCACTATTTTCATAATACACACCCACCACGGCTGGTGGAGTAATCTTCGGCCAAAAAGCACACGACCTTCGGATCTGGCGGAGTGATCTTCAGCGGAAGCACACGACCGAACAGCGCTCCAACGGCGCTACTTTCCACACCCCCTCTCATTGAATGCACACGTCGATCGCCTAGTTGGAGGTTTTTGCTGATAATTTTACTATGATGCGACCGAAAAAAAAAACACCACAGGCTCGTGTTCAGCCCAAGAAGACACAAAATAAAATCACCGTCGCTGAGAAGAAGGAGATAAAAACACGAACAAGGTGTGCATTTGTGTGATTTAGTGGCCGAGCACGGCTATGCTAAGTCAACCATTGCTACCATTCTGCGGAACAGAGAAGCCATCAAAGGTGCGTCTGTTGCAAAAGGTGTCTCCGTGCTCTCAAAGCGACGGTCTCGGACAATCGAAGAAGTTGAAAAACTTCTGTTAATTTGGATTAACGAAAAGCAGCTATCCGGCGACAGCGTGAGTAAAGCTATTTTATGTGAGAAAGCACGGCTAATTCACGCCGATATCACCATGCGCCAACCTGGAAGTTCGGCGCTTATTGAAGATTTTAAAGCCAGTAACGGATGGTTCGAGAACATGTGAGGGCGAGGAGGAGATGGCTGCAGCATCAAGTGAGCTTACAAGTCAGAAAGTGGAATGATGTGCAGGCCTTTACCGAACAGTTTCATCCAGAAAAGACTGTGGCTATGACAATCAACATGATGAACGATAATATGATGCCTCAGCTTCGTAAGACCTTACAAGTCAGAAAGCAACAGGTGTCAATTAAGAGTTTTTTAATCAGCAAAAACGATGAGTCTCCAAAGATAAAAGAAGAGAAGCCACACCAGAGGTTAAGTTACCAACAGTCCTTATGGAAGGTGACTCTCCTTCCATAAGCCATCCACGACCATACAATAGCACATTTATTATACATAGAATAAGGTATGTTGCGTGTAGTTTTAAGGCTTATTTAGTTGAAAAGTGTATTTTATGGAAACCCAGGAACGGATTATTCCCATTTTAATGGTTTCCTATGGGAATTTTTTTTTACATACACACTTTTCTCCTTACACACTCTGTCTCGGAACCAATTAAGTTCGTAAGTTGAGGTCTCACTGTACTTTTCAAGACCGCCAAAGTCATTTTACTTGTGTGCCAAAAAGAACTGCTACGAAAAATTACTTGAAACACGATTAAAGCACTAATGATCTATCAAAATAACAAAGGTTACAGCAATCACCCCTGGTGAACACCACACATGATTGCACCTTAATCTTGATGAGTACTAACTCTTTTATACAGATTGCTTGCTATTCTCGAGATCTATCTTTTCAATAGCTTTCAGCTGATGACAATTGTTCCCATTTTTTGCCTCAAATATTGAATGACATCAATGGATACTCCTAAAGAATACACTGCTTGTCATACCCCTGGGGCTACTGTCACACGTGGCCTGGTGCCCAGTGAAGATGAACTCCTCCGAAGAGTGAACTTGATAATGTCGAAGACTTTGTGTAGCCACGTGTCTCCCCGAGATGATGGATGCTTCTCCAGAGAATTGATTCATTGAAATAGCCCGCTGGATCTCGCTTCATTTTGTGCCGTCCTTTCTGAATATCATCACGCGTAGAACGGCCCCGCTGTCTTCAGTTTCAGCGTTATTTTCCTCCAGACTAAATTTTGCACCATGCATCAATCTGTTTCTATGTGTAAGATTAATTCAGATCATCCTGCCATGCATTACACATTGAAGAGGATGACTGTATATCAGCAACAGGTTCGTCTGCCTGAAAAGTACACTGTAAGGCAGGGGTGCTCACACTTTTTCAGCATACGAGCTACTTATAAAGACTACCAAGTCAAAATGATCTACCCACGACAAAAATGCAAAACATAATTATTTTCAAATGTTTTAAGGATTCTTTGTATGTACAATGTATGTTGATGTACCTTGCATAACTAAATAAGCCATTATTGCACAACACATATAATAACTACATATAAATAACTATTAACATTTTTTAGTAATTACCTGAGTTTACTTTGATGACTTACACTGAATTGAATCAGCCAGGGATGCATAGTCCGGACAGTAGCTGCTGACAGCCAGCCTCAAGCACATTTCCAAATGTTCATCATTAATGGTGGAACAGTATTTGGACTTAATGATCTTCATGGAGGAAAAGGCTGACTCACATAAATAAGTGGAGCCGAATAATGCAGTCAAGGAGGTAGCACATTTCCTCATGTTGGGGTACTTTTCCTGTGTGAGTAAGTTACAGAACTGTCCATGAGCCCTGGACTTCAGCAGTGAGAACACTCACAATCTCCAATGTCTTTCCACATTTGCTGGGTTAAATCCTTAACCGTGGCTTCACAGTGCCATGTAACTGTATGTCTTGACAGCTGCGGAGCTTTGATTGAAGATAATATCTCTTCCTTATTTTTAAAGTCTCTGAACAAGGAGTCACCTGCTTCAACTAATGCTTCTTTTAGCATCTCTCCGTCTTGGAAGTACTTATTGTTTTTAACGATGGCGTGACTCACCCGGAACGATGCTTCGGTGGCGGCTTTCGCTTTTGAAGTATGTTGAGTGAAAAATGACTGCTGTCCGGACAACTGGGATTTTAGTTTGTCCACCGTCCTCTTTCTCAGCTGGCTTTTCGGCGGGAAGTCAATGTCGTATTTTCCATGAACAGTCCGAAAATGGCGCTCCACATTTTCCCATTCCGTATGAAAGTAATATGTTTTGCCCCCTTACTTGGTCCCGCTTTCTCACTCATTTTGATCACCATATGTTTTAGCAAGGGCTTAAAATCTGAGGTAATTCGCTGACGAGCTTGTAAATTTTGCTGCGTTTAGCGCCGTTGTTTACGCATGCACGGCGACCTAAAGGTAAAATTTCAGTTCTGAATGGTTGCCCTGTATGTCAATCAAGTGACGGGACGTTTGATAGGCTGACAAATGTTTTTTATACTGTCACGCTGCGATCGACCAGTACTACCTCCGCGATCGACGTAATGAGCACCCCTGCTGTAAGGGTACTTTCCACAAAATGAAACCCAGTACAGTGGTGCATTACAGTGGTCTATTTATGAAATTACTGTATTTTCCGCCATATAAAATCCTTTGGATTATAAATCGCACCTTCACAAAATGGCCACTTGAAAATCTATTTTCCTAAATTCGGTGTACCCCATTATAAAAACGCATATATCGAAGTTATGTTCTCTTTTTGAGGCATATTTTCCAGAAACTGTTATTTGGATTGCACTTTTTGGTGCGTTCATATTGTTTATATTCACTTTTGCCACTTTGAGAGAAAGGTGTGTCAGGCACCCGCGTTTGTTGCTGTTTGCCCAATATGATGGCGGGGGAGGAAATGTAATTCAAAGAAGGCAGTAAATAAAGCAGCATCCTCAGGGGACATGAAGCCTGCATGGCTGATTCAAGCCGGGGTTGGGGAAGATGAGTGTGTCCTCGTTTGAACTTGGACGCACTGATAGACGCCCAAGTGTTACCGCTGGAAGCCAATACTTTTCATACAACTGTGCCAAGGAATGATGTGCTGCTTAAATGTTTTATTTCCCCCCTCCACTGTGGTTTCCTAACAAGTAGAAAAGCAGTCAACTGTAATCAGACACTATGTGCAAAAAACGGCTCCATATTTTATGATTTCTTTTTCAAAGGCAGCCGTAAATTTGCCATGTGCCAAAATGTCTGTTGGTACCAACGTGCTTTTGCATTAACTTAACTGTTGGCAACATTGAACGAACCCTGACCTCTTCTTTTCCTTTCGGCTTTTCCCTTCAGGAGTTGCCACAGCGAATCAGGTGTCCTCCATTTAACCCAGTTTTGTGCATCCTCTTCTCTCACACCAGCTCCAGTATCTTCATGTCCTCTTTCACATCATCCGTAAACCTCCTCTTTGGTCTTTCTCTCGGTCTCCTCCCCTGGAAGTTCAAGGCTCAGCATCCTGACCCAAAGTAAATAAATAAATAAATAAATAAATAAACAACCACTTTGCTGCACAAACACACACTTGCGAACATTTGCCGTTTAATGAAATGAATCTTCAGCACTGTTAAAAAATGGTTTCTGATTATAAAATATCTAATATCGTCCGATTCATTCGTCAGGTCATAGGTCTTAATATGCATGTAGTTGTCAATGTTGTCAAACTGCTGTTTCGTGAGTTTTATTTACTTTTTGTCTCTTGTAACTTTCAGGAGAAGGTAACCAACATATTTTAAACCTTTGTTAGTATCAGCCAATGCAATCTCGCACATCCCACTGGGACTTGATTACAAGGTACTTCTTTTCAATGTAGATGAATATTTATAGAGAATATGCTTTCTTGTTACACCGCCAGTTCTGAATATCATTCAAATAGTTCTGAAGAGGAAAGCAGACGTCTGCAATCGATTAAAGAATTTATTCCATGCTATTTTGAGGCAACATTGGGGGAAAATGTATCACCCAAAAAGAGGCAGAAAATGGCGTCCAAGCTTCTGTGAGAAAATAATCAGCCCGTTTCCACAGGCTGATAAATTCCTTCCATGGAGCTTGGTCGCCCTCTTCTGGCAGCTTTTTGGTGCAACACAAGGTTTTCAGACCAAACAAGCAAAATACATTGACGTGATGGAAGGACTGCTACAATGTGCCTTTTTTTCGGTCAGGGGCGTTCCTTCAGTGACGTCACGTACGGACTCGTCACCAACTCAAAAACAGACTTCCTGAATATTCAGCGCGAGTCTTAAAACGTAAAATATGGCTATATGCGGTGGAATCTTATTAAAATACACCCAGTAGAAGTCATTTGAAGCCATTTTACAAATTACGGACACAACTTGTCCGGAGACGTCGGTTGTCCTTCAGAACTATTTGAATCATATTCATAACTGGATGTGTAACAAGAAAGCATATTCTCCGAATCTGAAGCCATTGTTTGTATTCTCCAGCAATGCAAGACGTCTTGGCGTGACGTCACGAACTGGGGGCGGGACTTTCTGAAAATGCCCAATTCGCAACTCAATTTTTTTGTAGATTTTGGACACTTTAAGTCATTTTTATTGGTGTTTTGCATTTCAATAAAAATATCATACTGCGTGTTTTGGGTATTTTAGATGCTATAAAACGTTTTTCTGATGTCAGTTAGGAAACAAAAAAGTGACGTCGGTTGTCCTTTAAGGTAGTGCTGGAATACAGTAGTGGCATTTAAATTAATTTCAATGTGTTAAATTGATTTGCTAGGTGAATCAACTTCATTAAGAGATTGGAAGCGGAACAAATTCAACTCTCAAGTCAAGTACTGCCGCTGCATATTGATGATGAATATTAACAGCGACCAAGTAGAAAGGCAGCATAGATAGAGGGTTTAAGCGAGTCTTCTCAACCAGCACTCCTTTGAAGAGTAAATTGTGTTCCACTGCTCTTCAGCACCTGCCATCCCATAATCAGCAGCCGCAGCTCACGCTCTAGAAAACAGCGCATGATCGTATTTAATGACGGCCACCAATCACGACTCGCCATTTGATAATAGATTCCTCTCTTTGGTCAGTGTGTTTAAAAAAAAAAGTGGGCGAAATTAATAAACCGCCTGCCCTGGAAGCAAATATGACTTCCCAGAATACCCTGCTGCCGGTCAAGGTCCGTCCCCGCGCTGTCAGTAAACATTTAGTATTCAAGGCTTTCAGTCATTTATTGTGTGTCTAATGAGATTCGAGCACTTGTGTAAAGATGGGCAGGGACACGGAATTGCTTTTATAATTTTCGTACTTGTTATTTTCCAACCGGTATCCGAGGACAACAGCATGTCTCAAAGGCTTTTTTATTTTTTTTTGGCCTCTTCCCTTCCACCTCCCAAATTCTTTCAAATGTGCATGATGGTTGTGTTGTGACTTAATTCCCAAAATGTGTTTAGGCGATGAGGACAATATTTTTTCCTTAGCATCTCAATAAAATGAATTGCCGCCTGTAAACGGGTTCTTCTGGGCATGTTTTATTCAAAATGTAATTTACTGAGTGGTGATAAAATAAATGCCCCTGGGGCGAAAATGTAAAATTGTTATTCAATATGGTAAAACAGAAGTGAATATGAGGCCTTGTGGAGCACTTTGGACAATGTTTTGTGGAAGTTAGTATAATTTGGATTGAATTGGATCAGAATCAGAATCATCTTTATTGGCCAAGTACAGTAAAGTCTCGTTATATCGATATCGGATATATCGATAGTCCCGGTTATATCGATACTATTCTATGCACGCACGGAGAAAATTACATGCAAACAGGGTCGGATATATCGATAGTCCCGGTTATATCGATATTTTTTCGGACTCCCTTGAATATCGATATAACGAGACTTTACTGTATGTAGAACACACAATGAATTTGTCTTTGGTAGAACACGCTCGACTAGCATCATCATAAAAAAGACAAGCGCCTGCCTGAGGAGACTAGCTGGAAAACGTGCTGGGCAGGGTGCGGAGGGTCGAATGTCATATTCACATTTTTCGTTTCTTGTACTTGGATGTGTTGTTTTTGGGCTCAAAAGTACAATGGCCGCCACTTGTTTGATAATGCCAACATGAATAGCGAATGGGGATTACAGGAGCAAATCTGGGCATCAGTAAAATAAATTCCTTTTTAAATGGTCCCTTGAAAAAGATGAACCGTGATGTTGTGAGACTTCACTTTACAGCATATCAGTTGTAGATGCGAGAAACTTGCACGGTGTGAATATTAATGCTGCGGAGCTGGGAAAGCAAGTTTTATTTATTAAGCAGCACAGCTGGTTTCTCCACCATCACTTTCATGTTTTCACTTTGCATTTAAAGCTAGATGTCAGACACAAGATTCAAGGGGGACGGGTGGGGGGGGGGGTGCACGCACAGCATGGTGGACATCATCACACCTCCTGGAAATACTTTCCTTTTTGAGGCAGGGGTCTATTTTTTCCGTGTCAGTGCTATTTGGATTTCAGTGCTCTCATTACCCCCTGAGGAAGCTTGTGGGGTATCTAAGTCTGTTCAATCCACTGAAAAAATGAAAAAGCAGCTGCCTTGTCATCTCTTTTGTTTGATGATTTCCCGTTAAAGGTCCTTTTTAATTGAGTTGAAGGCATATGAACAATTTGTATCAAAATTATAGTTGCCCCTGCGGTTTACTGACAACTGTTTCAGGTTGCATCCCTGCTCAAGGTAATGTTTTGATGCTAGCTCGTTGAATGTAGCCTATGATCACTGATAGAGATAGTTTTTTACACATCCGTAAACATCCTATGTTATTTCATGTTTAGTTTAGTCTATATGGATGTATGTAGCTTATTAGATAACTTGTTGCATCAGTAGGGTGCAACAAGTATTCATTTTCAGTCTAATGTTCTCCCAAACCCCTCCCCGTTGATGATAGGCCTGGTTGTTGATGGATTGGATTGGATTGGATTTGCCTTTAATAGTCTCGCAGTGGAGAAATTTACATTTCACAGCAGCAAAGTTATGAAAGAAATGAAAGTAGAAAAGCAAAACACAAAGACGATGTCATCGCTGCTGTGTGATAAAACTAGGTGAAAGGGGCGGCCCTTCTTCTCTTGGCTTCCCCACTCCGACCAGACATGTCCTTTTATTGTTTACAAGAATAAAGTAGTCTTTTCTGTTCACCATTTGTGGTCCCCGCTGGTATTTCATCATAAAACTCCATTGAACCAGGAAGAGATACATCAACTCTCCCCTAACAATCACGAGTCGTAATAAATTGTAAATGCTTCCACGGCTCTTCAAGGATAATTGTAGGCGCTGTTTTACTTTCAAAAACTCACTTGAACAAATGGTAAATAATTGAAACACGTGTTAACAATGTTCGTACATGTGCTGCTTATAATCACGTCAAGTCAATTAAGACGCACAGCGGCTAATTAGTTAACCGGTTAACAGTCAGCCAACTCTACACTCACTGACGCCCATGTCACTCACCGAACTATCTTCTTCTTTTCCTTTCGGCTTTTCCCGTCAGGGGTCGCCACAGCGAATCAGTCCTCCATTTTCAGAGGTTTGATTCGCATGTTTGTTTTGGCCAAGCCACCGAACTATACTCGTCATAAATACTTTGTTAGACTATAGAGATGGTGGCCACAAATGGGTAACAATAATATCCTTTTCTGAAATGTACATTATTATTTTATAACAACTGTTATCCACATTATTGATTTGATAATCAGTAATAAAAAGTTTAGACAAAAAAATATTAACAAGTAATACAATTAAAAAGTTTACCGTCAGTTAGAAAGGTGTTTGTTTTTCATTCTTTTTTAATTATTTTTTTTACATGAACTCTCTGATGTCATTTTCAGTCCATGGCAAGTTGCAAAATGGCCGCCCCGAATTTACTGCTTCCACAATCACATTTCTCAGTATATTTTTCATATTTCGACTGGTAGGGCTCAATAAAACTTGTTATTCTAAAGAATAATGAATAACTTCCCCTTTAACCTCAGTTATTGTCATTTTTCTAAAATTTTTGTAACCCTACAAATCTCAGTTTGTATGCACTATTTGTACGTTGGAAAACAACATCAAATTATACACTGTACTGCCCTACATTTTTCTTCCTTATACTTTTGTTTTAGATATAGCCTTTCTCCATTTCGCAAAGGACACTTCCACTTGTACGATGAAAGCATAAACCTTCTCCGTGGTCAGCTGTGGCTCTGTCCATATTTTCAAATGCAGATTGCATCATTCGTTTGCTGCAGTATGACATTAAACACTTCTTTGAGAAACTGAGAATATTACAGTAAATTGCTCCCTTGTTCAATACTGAATAAATGGTGAAATCCGACAGACAGTTACCAGATAACTTGCAAGTTTCAATTGGCCGAAGGTACAAGTTCATGTAAAGACTATATTATTGCTCTCTGACGGACAGAGGTTTGGAAGTGACAACTTCAGACACAAATTCACTCTGGGAAGTTTAATTGCATTTGCACGAAGAAGCATGAACACATCTTTAAAAAAAATGAAGCAAGATGGTCAAAAAATGTCAGCAGAAAGCCAAATGTGTTCATTCCTTATCGCAAACTCTGAATTAGGATTGAATGTGCCAACCCGTTTCCCTGGTCTCCATTCAACCAGTTGGTCTTTGATGGTCGTAAAGAGATGCGATGAGATTTCCTCTCGAGATTTCCTCTCGCCGCGTCGTTCACAATCGTACTGACAGACGGCTATTAGTTTAAGGCATTCCCTTGACTTGTAAATAAACCAACAGATTGACTTTGGTTCTTGCTCCCCTTGAAGAGGATTCCGGTGGGCGGGGGAGCCCCTAATAGCACAAACAAGACACAGCAGTAGGCCTCACAAGTGCAATTAAGATCACCGTTTTTAATTACGACCTGATTAATCTCTTCAAAATGAGTGCCATCTTTGAATTGGGCTGCTTTTTTATTCATTTTCCAGCGGCAATGGCTTTTACCCTCGAATGAATTTTTTTTTTTGCATTATTGCCTGATGCTTGTACCAAATAGCCTGTAAAAATAAACAAATGAACAAGTATAAAAATACATAATTACATTACTAACTCACTGACTAGCTAACCAATCAACCAACCAACTGATTAGCTGACCTACTGATTAATTACCCAATTAACCAAGAAACTACCAACTATCCAATTAACACACTAAATAACTAAACGACCAACCAAGGAACTACCCAACTATCACACTAACCAACTAACCAACTATCCAGCTAAATAACTAACCAACTAACCGACGAACCAACCAATGAACTAACCAACACACCAACCAACAAACAAACCACCCAATGAACCAACAAACCAACTAACAAACTAGCCAACCAGCTAACCAACTGACATGCATAACTAACTAACTAACTAACTAACTAACTAACTAACTAACTAACTAACTAACTAACTAACCAAGAAACTAACTAGCAACCAACTGGCCAACTAACGAACCAACTAACCAATTCACAAACGATCCAACCAGATGCCGTACAACTAGCTAACTAACTAGCTAAATAACCAATTAGTTAACCAGCTAACTAACTAACCTACCAACAAAGCAACCAACTAACTAACATACCCACCAAACAAACTAATTAGTGAGCTAGCCAACTAAGCAACCAACCGACTGAATGAATGAATGAATGAATGAATGAATGAATGAATGAATGAATGAATGAATGAATGAATGAGGCAATACTATGGAGGAGTCGAGTGCCTTGGCTCAGCCTGAGCAAAAGATTGTGCGGTGACAGGTATATTCGCGTCAGGTGCTCTGTTTTCCCTGGCCACCACCTCAGTTGGCCACGTTTATTGACTTGTTTACTTGAATTTCTCCAGCACCGTCTGCTTGACAATAGACCGGGGGGGAAGCCTGAACATTTTCATTAGAAGGTACAAAACGGAGAATTGTGCTTTGCCATCATACCTGATAAAAATATATTTTTAATACTTGTGCTTTTTTAGAATGTAAAATATTGAGGAACGAATAACGCATCCGTATTTGAGCTGCACTTAGGTGTTTATCCCGGTGGTGTGGCCGTTTGGGTATCCCGCCTCTGCATTTTCGTGCAAGCACTGTGATATAATTGCTGTCAGCCAATGACCTTGAATATCCGAATATGTGCGTTCAGTCAGTCCCATGTGGTCTGTTATTTTCACAAATGAATGTAGTGTGTCTGCCGTGCAGCATTGTGTTGCCTCAAGAGTGAACGTTTTTTTGAAGTACAAATAGACACATTTCAGTGATTTTAATAATACAATTGGATCGCTGTCATATTTTAGTACAGAAGGAACCGATGAGCCACTAAGATGCATGCAGATAAGAGTTTGCGAAGGTGATGTAACCACACATTTGTGAAATGCAGTGATACCTCGATTTATGACCAGAATCCATTCCAGAAGCATGTCTAAAAAAATCCAATTTGATCGATAACAGAAACATTTGAGAACCAAGATTTGACTATGTTAGCGGCATACACTGATCGACGTGGCCAGCAGCGGCGGCATATCTGTCACTCTGGTGGTGTAATAACTCAAAAAAGCAATTGTATTTTAGGGCGCGGAGAACTTGACAAATTGACAAGAATTATAGAAAGAGGTAGTGTGAATGTTGGTGCACGTTGGTATAGGAAAGCAAGATGAATACCGACTTGAAAAGTGGAGATGCTCAAGGGCGATGGGGCTAAGCATTGATGTCACTCATTTTCTATTTAAAACATAAAAACTGACGAATAAAAACCCAAACAATTTAAAGTTGTAGTTTATTTATTATACTTTGTTCTTTATTTAATTATTGGCTATTTATATATTATATAAGAATTTGACTGGAACTTAAATTTTGACACAGTTCTGTTCCTACTACAGGGACGTCACCCAAATTCATCCTCTCACTGGCCTGTGCTCATATATGTTGTTATATGTTAAGGGGGGATTGAGGCCATATTTATTTGAACAGTCAAATTAGTCTGGAGACAGCAAACTTTAAGTAAACACATGAAAAAGAATATTTTCTTAAATGTGATCGTGTGTGTGTGTGTGTGTGTGTGTGTGTGTGTGTGTGTGTGTGTGTGTGTGTGTGTGTGTGTGTGTGTGTGTGTGTGTGTGTGTGTGTGTGTGTGTGTGTGTGTGTGTGTGTGTGTGTGTGTGTGTGTGTGTGTGTGTGTGTGTGTCACTCCAAGCTTATTTACAAAAATAGACCCTCTCCACCCCAAAAAAGGACCATTGCTCGACACAGCTATTCTGCTTCATTGTTTTAGACAGTAGCCACATCACTTCTTTACAGTTTGCTTTTTTTATGGACTGGAAAGCAAGCGCTTCAGGGATGCTTTCATTCTTTTTTTTCTCTTTTTTTACTTTTTATTTTCAGCGCAGCGCTTCACTAAATATTTTCAAAATCCCATCTACATCGAATCCCCATGGCAGCAGGTGTGCAACAGACATCGGCATTTCAGCAAGACCGTATCCAAAATATACATTTTTTATAGCAGTATTCCTGACAAACAACATATTAAAATACCGTTTTTGTAGTATTCCTTTGCGTTGACTTTCACACTGTCAAAAAATGGGAGGCTGTCATAAAATATCTGTTTGTGGAAAGAAAGAGATGACTCACTGGAGCCATTTCTCCAAATCAAAACAATGTGTGCTTACTTCGAGATAAATACTCGATTGAAAAAAAAAATAGCATTGAAGTTGCACTCATTATAAACTTTCAAACAACTGCTATCTATATTTAAACCCCACCTACAGCAGCAACGCATCCAACAACAACAAAAACAAAAAAAAATAGTGAAAAAAAATCCAATTAAAATATTTTATTTATTATTTTGATAAACTCCTTGCCATCGACTTCCTCCCAGAAATGTTGTTCATTCTTGTTGTGTCTTTTTGCCCAACAATCATATTTATTTCAACACCGTAATGACCGACAGATCCCTGTAGATGGCAGACTTGAACAATATTTTATGGGTCGTGAATGATTTGTTAAAAGGCTGAAAAAAAACAAAAACTCGACTTGAACTCTAAAAGGTTGCCAGACAGTTTACGAGCCGTGAAAGGAATGAATTGTTGAGGAGCCAAGAAAACGCACACTCAAAGGTCCGCCTCCCACAAAAAAAATCAATGGCTTCGGACAGAGAAAAATAACTCGAGCCACACCATTAGAAAGACTTGCCATCCAAGGTTGGCAAGACCCCCCCGCCCCCTCACTCACCCACCGATGTTGTTAACAAGGCTGTAATTTATGCTTTCTTTCAAACCTCGTTCATCAAGCCCATTTTGGACAAAGTGCATTAAATCTGCACTTTGGCTTCATGGGCGACCTGGCGGTTGCCTGGGCCAGGTATTGCCATAGGAACGACGTGTTTCGCTGGGGGGAAAAAAATCCCCCGTCTTTTACCGCTCACATTCCTGCCGCTTTGATTGAATTCTTCCCCTGCACAACGGCTCTAATTGATGCTTATTTTGCAGCCTTGAAGCTTGTTCGTCGCATGGCCTTTATACCTTGAATGTAATGTAAATTCCTCTGTGCTCCCAGTGCAGTCGCGCTCTCTCTTTATGTAGGTCACCCCCTTTACCGCTTCACTTGTAGCGACGCCTCGTTTTATTTAGCGCCACGCCGACTGAAGCCCATCGCTTTTATCACTCGCACTCACAACTGGAGTTGCAGGAAGACGCTTTTGCCTTTTTTTCAAACGGTTTGTTCCCTTAATTCCCAATTGGGAAAAAGTAACGCTGAACAATTCATCAACATCAAATCGACATGGCAGGGTTGGAAAATGCCATTTTCAAACCGCAAGGTTGCATTTTTGAAGGGAGGAAAAAAACAACTTCATTTTGGTCAGTTGGCAGGCTTTGTTTTTCTAAAAACATATATTTCATCAAATCCTCCTGACAACGAAACGGGAAACTTTTGCAAATTTCCTCACCGCGGGATGATTAACTCATTCACTGCCATTCATGAATTTATTCGAGAATTGAAAATATGACGAAGAATGCCATTCCCGAATATTTTTGGGTTCTGTTTTTTCATGCTTGGTTGCCAATAAAGCGCTGGCCGTGGCCTCTGGCAGTGTGTCTTCCATTCCACAAGGAGCCAGCATTTTCCTTTTTTCCATGTTAGGGCTTTGTTCCAGCTTATGCTGTTGTTAAAGCGCTATATAAACCAATATGTATGTATTGCATTGTATTTTGGACAGCCACCCTCATTTCAAGCTCATATAACTCCAGACCCATATAATTTAGGAATGAACTTTTTTTTCCCAATGAAATAAGAGAGTTTAAGGTTTATTACGCTGCATTGAATGTTTATGTTGTCTAAAATCTCTGGAGGTCCTGGAATTTGAGTGACAATGACAAAAACCCTGGCACTGGAGTGGACATATTTTTGCACATCATCTGACAGTCAATGAGTCAAAGGCTTTCTGATTTATTTCGTCAAATTGTGTAAAGTTGTCATCGTGAACACTTAAAAGGTATATATATTTTAAATACTTTGCTTTGAGAGAATAAAGGAAAAAGCTTATACAGTGAGACCTCAACTTACAAACACCTCAACTTACAAACTTTTTGTCTTACAAACGTCAAATTTATTAAAATTAAACCTTATAATAAGCACTATTTTCATAATACACACCCACCACGGCTGGCGAAGTGATCTTCGGCGGAAGCACACGACCGAACAGCACCAGAGGTTAAGTTACCAACAGTCCTTATGGAAGGTGACTCTCCTTCCATAAGCCATCAACGACCATCAAAAAGGTAAATAAAACTTTCTTTTACAGCACAGTTTATTTCTTTAATTACAGTCGTCATATAATGCCCCTCTCTTTCCAAACAGCAATTCCCTTTGACCTTTGACCTCCAACGCCTCCATCAAGCCATGCAAAAAAAAAAACCATCACAAATGTAAATAAAGTGACTTTATGATACAATGCAGTGTATTTCTTTCATTACAATACAATAGCACATTTATTATACATAGAATAAGGTATGTTGTGTGTAGTTTTAAGGCTTATTTAGTTGAAAAGTATACTTTATGGAAACCCGGGAACGGATTATTCCCATTTTAATGGTTTCCTATGGGAATTTCTTTTTTGAGATACACACTTTTCGCCTTACACACTGTGTCTGGGAACCAATTAAGTTCGTAAGTTGAGGTCTCACTGTATATCCTGTCATGATTTTTGGGCCTGTATTTTTTCTTCATTCTAATTTATGACCAACATGTTTATGGATAATAATAATGAGGAGATTGTTTATTTCATTGTACTTATTTATTATTCATTAAAAAAAAAAATTGAACATTAAAATTCAATTGCAATATTCAGGAAAGAAAATCGCAGTGAGATTCTTTTTTCTAAATATAATAGAATGGAGGAAAACGCATACTTTGGTGCTTCTCTGCTCAAGCCAGCAGTTACAACACCTTCGGATTGCTATTTTTGCCCCACTTTTCTCCACTATGATGTCTATTTTCTGCAAATTAGCGTTGGGCGCCTCTGCAATGTCTGCTGGCACACTTGATCTGAGGCTTATTCTTCACTCAAGTAGCATAGCCTCTAAATGGCGCCGATGCGTCCGCGCCTTACAAAAATCGCATTGTTGTGTTCATGTTTAGAGTCCCATTTTTTTCCCTCCTTCTGTACGTGACTCAAGAACAGTAGGCGGTCCCATGCTTCTCGCTTATCGTCGATCTAATTGGATCCCCTCGGTTACTTGTGATGAAGCATCACGAGAACGCTTTAGCCCTCTCAGACTTATTTTTATTGAATGCTCAACACGCCCCTAAATTGCAAGGCTTCAACCTTAAAACTTCTATTTGTCCCAGCGCTGCCATCATTGATCTTTTCTTTTTTTCCCCTCTCTCCATCTCCTGCTTTTTTATTTTATTATTAATGGCTCTACCTGTATCACTTTGATTCCATCAGAGGATTACAAAAGCACTTTTATGTGTTCAGCCTCCTCAGAGAAAGGCCGGAGGTTCAGGATTTTCTCTCCATTTGACTAATTGATTTCTGACTTGCTTTTTGTATTGCAATGGAGGTTTAAAAAAACTCTGAGTCATGCGTGACAGAGCTGATATTCCCATGTTGCTTCATCATATTTTGGTATTGTTACTTCAGGGCAATATACACAAGACCAAGACGAAAGGAAAAAACACATCACACATCAACTTATTAAATTGATTTATGGTTAGTATTTGTTTCTTGTTTAAGTGCTTAAAATAAATTTCAATACACTAGAAGAGGGTTTGTGAGATGGTCCCTGGTGGGCTGGTAGGTGACATTCCAATTCTGCGTGTGAGTGGTCGGGAGAAAGCAGTGGCCATTATTATTTTTTTATAAACATAAATCTAATTTAAAATGATTACCATGTGTAACTGTAAATACCACTGGAAATGAGAAAGTTGCCTATTTTGAGGGAACAAGTTGTTCAGGTAACCTGAGATTGTTCATAAAAGGAAAAAAATACAACAGTCCCCCCCCCCCAAAAAAAAACAAAAACAAAAAAAAACATTCACATTATTCATTCCCTGCCAATTTGTTCGGGTTTTAGTTTTTCTTGTGGGGGTGCCGATAAAGCGCTGCTCAGACCCCTGCCACTGTTTGTCCCCTCCACAAGGGGCAGCATTTCCCCTTTTCCCATGTTAACGCTTTGTTCCAGCTTCAGCTGTTGTTAAAGGTCGATATAAATCAATATGTATGTATTGCATTGTATTTTGGACAGCCACCCACATTTCAAGCTCGACCCATATAATTTAGGAATGAACTCTTTTGTTCTGATGAAAGAAGAGCGTCTAAGGTTTCCTACGCTGCATTTAATGTTGAAGTAGTCCTAAAACTCAATATTCTGTGGGTCCTGTAATTAGCGTGACAATGACAAAAACCCTGGCAATGGAGTGGACACATTTTTGCACGTCTGGCAGTGAATGACTTAACTAAATGGCACAAACCCACAAAAAAAATGTAATTATCATGAATGTCTTCATCTGTAACTTCCTAAAACTCCGCAAAAAGAACTTTCCCATTTTAACTTGCCGGTTGTCATGTTAAAGGTACCTTTTTATCCTCCCACGTGCTTAACACTTAGCCTCTCGCCCCCGTGGTGGATTTTAGCGGTGACACATCAAAACTAAAAAAAATAGGTGAGGCATTTTTGGCGTGTAGGTTTCAAAGTTTCGATTCCGCCGTCTGTCTGCGCCATGTGCACAATCTCCCGCTCCAGCTCAACTCCACCTCTGCCACCTCGGGCCCCTTTCACTACACTGATCAAAGACAAAGATCTCTTTTTTAATTACTCTTCCGCTGTAGCGGAATGGCAAGGCGCGCGTTGGCCCGTTGCTTTCACAAGCAATGTTTTTGGAGTTGAACATGTTTCTATGAGTCCCGTGTGGAATTCAGTGAATGCGCTGACTGTTATGAAGGCATGCTAATTTGCTGTGTTGTTATCTCACTGGCAGTGTTCTCTCATTGGGTCGCTGGTAAGCTGGAAACATGTCAAAGATCTCCAAGGCGGCCAAGGCCGTGAAGAAGATCGATGCAGGTGGCGTGATCCGGGCTATTGTGAGGTCGGGTCAAGCAGCCCCCGGGCCACCGTTGGGCCCAGTACTCGGACAGGTAAAATGATTTTTTTTGTCCTTGTGTCATTACCAGATTTATATCCGTTGAAATAGAGCAAAGTCTTGTTTAATGAGGCGATATATTTCTGACCCACTCACAGTCTGTGATATAGAAAGAGCATATTAAAAATCTCATTTTAACCTTCTGGCACATTTTAAACTTAATCACTTTTTCAATTATTCCATAGCGCGGTCTTCTCGTGGTTAAGAAATGGAGGACTCTTGAATAATATTGCTATGTTTCAACGAAATTAAAAGAAGACTCCTTTGCTTGTACTCTTCTCCAAATAAGATCCACAATGTTCATATTCGTCACTCACAGTTGGAGTAAATGTAAAAAAGCACTATCAAACAAAACAATTAAATGTATACACACACACACACACACACACACACACACACACACACACACACACACACACACACACACACACACACACACACACACACACACACACACACACACACAAATCCAATTTAAGGCACAGGTGTCAAAGTCAAGGCCCATAGCCCGCAAAATGAAATCTAGCCTGCCGTAACCGTAACTTCGAGGAAGGTTTGAGGAACGTCAGCTAGCTTAATGCTAACGTATGAACACGGATAATGAGAATTATCCTGTTTTTAACGCTTTCACCCTTCAAACTGCCTCTTCAACACACATGCATCACATCACATAGCTATTTCAAGCTAACATAATGCAAAATGAAATTGACAAGCTAATATAGATTAGCAGTGATGTCATGGGATTTGTAAACATGCTAACAGCTGATACTTCAACACGCAAAACATAAAATAAAAGAGCATTGTGGTTCTTCTTCCTCTATTATCCATTCACTAAAGCTCTGTGCTGCCTATTATAATGTGGCGTAACCTTATATTTACACGAAATTCACTTCAAATCTACCTCTATCTTGTAAAACGCCATAAAAGCATTTGTTTAAATTTTGCACGATAGCAGAGGTCCAAATAATGATGTGTGGTTATAGCGGTGCTGCGCGAATACACAGTAGATCTTAATTTTATGGTTTGACCTTTCATGCGCGACTCTTTAACAACTGCGGAACAACCACTTCCAATTTGGCAAATCACACAGTTGTCGCACTCTCCACTTCGTCCTCCACCCGTTGCGCTTTCCCGACTGCCATTCTTATTCCCGTCGCACATGTCCTTTGTGCAGGTGGGTGCCTCCATCTGACACAATTCCGTCACACTCCCTGTACCCGAGGCACAAACGGCATCAGGCTGTATTCCTCTCGCTATATACAGTATTTGACACGATGGAAAAACGATTGCTTTCTCTCCATGTACTCTCTTTTGAACTATTTATCTCTCAAGTCAGCTTTCCCCGTTAAAATGAACGAAGATGCTCTAGATTGATGCATGGACAATAGTTTCTGTTTTGATTTTATGCAATGTGCTTCTTGGAATGAATGTCTTTTCTAATGGGAATCCAACTTGATATTTAGAATAGGCATTGTCATTTGCACTGTGTACATTCAAATGAGAATTATATTATGCTAACGTGCTTGTGCATTCACGTCCTTCTTAGCTGTTATGTTTTTATTTCCGTTTTTTACTGTTGCTCATGAAACAGGGCAAATTTACCCTTTGTGGGGGTCATACATTATCATGCCTCGTCTTATGAAATGCAAAACAAAATCAGCTCAACGAAGATTTAATAGTTATCTTTCGAAGAAGATAATAATACATTTTACTTGAAAGCGCTTTTGATCATACTCAAAGACACTTTACAAAGGTTACAAATAAAAACACCTGAAGATAAGCATACATAATTGACATAAAAAAGATAAATAATATGTGTCCGCATATGTTCCGACTGTTTGTGTTGAAATATAAGTTATTTCCACAATTTTCACAATGTGCATGCTAATTTGGTTTTAGTCTGTCTATAGCGTTTTATATGGTGTGTTAGCATTAAGCTAGTGGACTTTCGTAAGACAAACTTAACGTGTTTGGTTCAATACATAATACTTGTTTCGTGTTCGGTTCAAAGGTGAGCTTCAATTGAGTGGAGTGAAATATGCTTGAATCTTTGAAAGATTTTGCTGCCGATGTGCGCAACTTGTTATGAAGTTTGCCATTACTGCAACTGTTGCATGGTCGTTCAATTTTTGCATGACACTCAAAGCCAGAAAAAAAAATGTCTGAGTAAAGGCAAATCATTAATTTGTAAATTGGATTAATTATAAATTGAGGCACCAAGTCTCATGAAATCTGATGGTAATGAATGGTTATGATGTAGGATTCTTTTTCGCTCTGCGTTTAGCAAACTGAACGGTACTGCTTGCTGCACTGACTTTTTTTTGTATTTTTGTACGTGAGATGAGTAGCTGCTGCAACATCATCCTGTTACACAGCCCCATCAAGCTTTTAGCACCTTTTGGGTTGTTTTACACTATTGCTGTCAGAATTGGTTTGCCCTTGCAGCCACAGTGAGACGGGCTGCGTAAAAAACAGTCAGCCCTTTGTCTTTGGCTTTGTTCTTTGAACAACTTTGTTGGCAGATGCGGTATAATAAAAACAAACCCAGAAGACCAAAAAAAGAAATCAGAACCCTGCTGTGGACATTTGTGCTGCTCAGCACTGACCAAACCTATTTTATTTTTGTGCTATATCTTGTATGCAAGCGAGTGGATCATATTTTTTACCATGCGTTCTCTGTGAAAGGGACAAATATATTCTAATAAGAGTTGGTCCTCTGCTTTAATTGCGTGCAATTTGTGCAGCTTTTATCCTTGTTAAGATACACACTTGTGGTGGCTTTATTAGAGGATCCTACAGTCAGTGCCGCTTTTATGAAACTTATAATGTTCCTGTTTTTATTGACACTGACGGAGAGGTCGTAATTCTTCTTTACTTTCATCAGTGAGGCTTTAATGGGTGGCCATGTTGCACCAGAGTGAATGAATTGAAAGGCGATCCACTCTCATGCATGCCAATGGAGCGGCTGAAACATTAAGAATATGGGGTCCACAATATCCAGTGTGAACTTTGTTTGAATGAATGTAAATTCCATCCATCCATCCATCCATCCATCCATCCATCCATCCATCCATCTATGCATCCATCCATCCTTCCCCCCAAAGTTCTTCCCAACTGATCCAATAATGTATTTTTGAAAAGTTTAATTTACGATTCTTAATACCCACCATTCCTGATACCAAGAACTAGACGCTTGTGTGACAACCACATTGCATGCAAATTGCATTTTCAGTCAGTCAGTTTCACCTTCTTTGTGTGTTACACGCGATTCCAAATACATGATCCAAATGACAGAATTCAGATCTCTGGTACAATGGGGTATACGTGTCATGGCAGCAGGATATCTTCAGATCTGAATCAGGTCTCTTCCAAATGTGGATAGAAATCTGCTGTGTATCAGATGTCTGCCAAAGGCACAGATATTATATATGCTGGCAATGCATGCTTGCAGTCATTGAAATAAATGGATTGCTGACATATAGATATACACACTCACACACTTTTGCTCAGGTAGTACCGAAACATTTTTGGACATGTCCAGAGGAGAGAGAACGACTATATCCGAAGAAGGATGCTGAATCTTGAACTGCCAGGCAGGAGACCAAGGGGAAGACCGAAGAGGAGGTTTATGGATGTGGTCAAAGAGGACATGGTAGGTAGCTGGTGTGAGAGGAGAGGATGCACAAAACCGGGATAGATGGAGGACATTGATTCGCTCTGGCGATCCCTGAAGGGAAAAGCCGAAAGGAAAAGAAGACAGACAGACAGAAGACTTTCACAACAATATTTTGCCGAAGGAGATGACACATATTTCCCTTGCACATTTTGGTCCTTTTAGTTTAAAGTGTGCTCTGTCATACCTGTAACATGAAACTGAATCACGTTAATAATAGGCAAATGTAGGTTCCCTTCCGGGTTTCAAACTATCATATGAACTTTTTTGCAATAAAAATTAAAATGGCACAATTGTCTGAGCTGAGCCCCTGCGCCTTCACCCTCTCCCTCCATTCTTATTCCAGTCGTCTCGTCTTCTGACTCCCATTCTTATTCTGGTCACCTTTACACAGGTGGGTGCCACAATCTTCCACAAATTCCCTTCACAGTTTCTGCACCCGAGACACAAACGGCACCTGTCCGTATACATCTACCTCCATTTTACGAGCCAATGGGCCAAAGGAGGTTGAAGTTGGTTTTGCTTTTACTCAACACAATGTCTTCATTAATTTGCTCTTGCGGGGAGGGAGGGCGGCGTCATTTTCTGTTGTTCAAACAGGGACCTTGTAACCTTCACGCTGCCAATTGCATAGACCGTGTGTGAATGTGGTATATTTGTTTTCAAATTGAATGTTGTTTTTGCTGTCAACTTTTCTTGTAAAAGTTAGTCTGTTCTTTGGATTTAAGAAACATTTCCAGCTCAAGTTGCCATTTTTGCATACGTCAAGGTTGTTCTGTTGATTTGGTGAATCACATACAGTGTAACCCATGGAATTATTCTTTTGTTTTTTTAAGTGGACAATTGAAATGTAAAAGCTGAAATTGTTCATTGTTTGACATTTCAGGTTGAGAAATTGGTTTTCTAATTACTTCTGTGTAGTGTTTTCTAATTACTTCTGATGAACTCAGCAAAGGAATCTAAAATCATGGAGTACAAATACAGTAGGGGAGTAAAAAATAGAATTTATATGAAAACACATCAAGTCCAGAAATCAAAAACAATCAAGTGAAAAATGGAAAAAGACCTGCCGTATTTTCCGGTGTATAAGGAGCACCGAACTATAAGGCGCAACTTCAATGAATGAAAAAAGTTTTCAAAATAAAAGATATACATTGATACCTCGGTTTACGAACGCTTTAGCTAACAAACTTTTCGCCTTACAAACATTAAATTCACATATATAGCATACCTTTACAGCTGATGATTTTATCATAAAACATTGAGCTATCTTCCGTTATGAAAAAGGTGGTTTATTGGACACTGGAGCCGATTAAGAGCATTTCAATTCATTCCAATGGGGCACATTGATTTGATACAGTCTCGAATTATGAATTTGTCAAGGAAGGAGTTCAATGTGTCAATCCAAGTCACGCAGTCAACGTCTGTTGTCATGCGCGTTAGCCGACTGCATGTAGGCGTTTGACACTTCTCTGCGTCCCAGCTGTCTGCATCAGTCCCCATCTGGCTCGCTGCCTCCTTTTGAAGTCGTCTCTGCAGTGTTGAAGGCGAGCGCCGTGATAAAAGATTTCACCGCCAGTCTGTCGCTTAAAAGTGGACGTGCGCCCGGTGGCTTACGGTGGATGTTGTTCGTGTCGCCAGGTAAATGAGGCGGCGTAGTTACATGCGCACGTCCGCACAGAACAAAAACGTACGCTTGGCGAAAGGTGATCTGAGCAAACGTGCACTGTGCAAAATGGCTGTCTGTTCAGAGGAGTTTGCATTTTGTACTGTTCGTCTGTGTAAGCTCTCAGTCGTACAGGAGTGGTCCATCGATGAGAAGGTTTCTTCAGCCGTCATCTGTACAAAAGTGAAGGTTTCGGACGTTTCGCCTCCTATCCAAGAAGCTTCGTCAGCGAACTAAAGTCTGACTGGTCGTATCGGCCCCATTTATATATCCCTAATGTCCAGACATGGTGGCGCCGAACACAGCTATGATAGGTCCCTACTCTCAGGTTGGGGGGGGCAGAGGACCCCTCCCTGAGGCCCCACTGATTGTTCCTACATTCCTGACTAACGACTGGCCTATTACCCCCACTCCCACCGGTATCACCTCATCAGCATAACGACCCTCATCAGCATTACGAAAGTTGCCTAACCTGTTTTGCCTGAGCAGGCTATTGTATGAACGATCCAAATTGAACCTCACACCACCAGACCGGTTTAATGAAGGATTTTGTTGTTTTATAAGAATCGCCTCTTTCACCCCCCTTTCAAACCATCTATGTTCTTTCGCTAAGATTTTAACCTCATTGTCGTCAAATGAGTGGTTGCTAGCTTTTAGGTGCAGATGTACTGCCGATTGAGGTCCACTTGTATTATCCCTGCGATGTTGATAAAGTATTTTTTTGAGAATTTGTTGAGTCTCCCCAATGTACTGCTCTTTACAATTTTCATTCTTACAATGTATGGAATAAACTACATTACTTTGTTTTTCATTTGGTAGCCTATCTTTTGGATGCACTAATTTTTGCCTTAACGTGTTTATCGGTTTGAAATAAGTAGGAATTTTATGTTGCCAAAGGACTCTTTGTAATTTTTCAGAAACTCCTGCAATGTACGGGACTGCTACTCCTCTCCTTTTTGTATCTTGAGAATTATTGGTTTCATTCCCTATTCTTTCTTTCTGACATTTGTTAAATGACCACTGAGGGTACCCACAGTTAGTGAGTGCGCTCCTGATATGTTTAGACTCCTTTTCTCTACCTTCAGTGCTAGTTGGTATTAGTTTAGCCCTATGCTGGAGGGTTCTGATAACTCCTAGTTTATGTTGTAAAGGGTGGTTAGAGTCAAAAAGTAAGTATTGGTCAGTGTGCGTAGCCTTCCTAAAGACTTCTGTTTTTAGCGCTCTGTCCTCTTTTATAATTACTTTACAATCCAAGAAGGCTAGTTGGTTCTCTTGAATGTCCTCACGAGTAAATTTAATGTTGAAGTCTACAGAGTTGAGGTGATCTGTGAAGGATTGAATTTCTTGTTTCTTAATTATGACAAAAGTATCGTCCACATATCTAAACCAGTGTCTAGGTTTAGTCCCTGGGAAGGATGTGAGGGCCTGTTTCTCCATCTCTTCCATGTAAAGATTAGCCACTATGGGTGAAACTGGTGAGCCCATAGCACAACCATGAATTTGTTTATAAATTTTTTCCCGAAATTGAAAATACGTAGTATTACGGCAGATTTCTAATAATTGGCAGATGTGATCCGGTTTAAGTTTGGTTCTTTCATGCAGAGAAACATCCGCCAGCAGCCTCGTCCTCACCACTGAGACTGCTGCTAGGGTAGGGACAGATGTAAAGAGAGAAGTCACATCGTATGATGCCAAAGTTTCCTCAGGTTCCAATATGAGGTCTTTGATCCTCTCTACAAACCCTGTGATGTTCTCTACGTGATATTCTGTGTTACCAACCAACGGAGCTAAAATAGTTTTTAAATATTTGGCTACATTGTATGTAGAGGAGTCAATGCTACAAACAATGGGTCTGAGGGGGAACCCTTCTTTATGTATTTTTGGCAGGCCATAGATACATGGCGTGGCCTCTCCCGGGTATAATCTAAAATACAACTGTTTGTCTATACATAGATGCTTTGAAAGGGGGGTAAAAGAAGCGATTCTTATAAAACAACAAAATCCTTCATTAAACCGGTCTGGTGGGGTGAGGTTCAATTTGGATCGTTCATACAATAGCCTGCTTAGGCAAAACAGGTTAGGCAACTTTCGTAATGCTGATGAGGGTCGTTATGCTGATGAGGTGATACCGGTGGGAGTGGGGGTAATAGGCCAGTCGTTAGTCAGGAATGTAGGAACAAGCAGTGGGGACACAGGGAGGGGTCCTCTGCCCCCCAACCTGAGAGTAGGGACCTATCAGCTGTGTCCGGCGCCACCATGTCTGGACATTAGGGATATATAAATGGGGCCGATACGACCAGTCAGACTTTAGTTCGCTGACGAAGCCTCTTGGATAGGAGGCGAAACGTCCGAAACCTTCACTTTTGTACAGATGACGGCTGAAGAAACCTTCTCATTTTGTACTGTTAGCTTCATCGTTGTTCCCGAGTTAGCTTTTTTTGTTTTGAATCTTTGGTCGCCTCCTTTATAACACACCTCGGCTTTCTTTACTTTGTTTGCAACTTATCCTGTGGATGTCAGGGTAAGTGCAAAGATGTAGGAGTCATGTCCACAAATTCAAACAAATGAGAGTAATTAAAAACTAGCCGGAGACCCGAAAAAGAGCAATTACAGGGCAGCCTGAAATTAGCGCAAATGTCGAAGGAGAAATGCATCTGGGAAAGGAGTGGAAGCACAAAGGCACTCAAAGGTGTGAGAGTCTACAGGGAGCTGAGGGGAAAATACTGAAAAGTGTATCTAGCAGTTAGTGGGCACGACCGATTCGAAAAAGTAAAGAAAAAGCATAACGTTATCCAACAGGGAACACATATGAGAAATGTAAGATGAAAAGCGTCTTGAAAATTTGCATTTGAAACAGAGAGCAAGCTAGATGAGCCTGGTGGGGTTGGTGAGAGTTGATGTTTGTACGTTTCAATATATTTAAGCCCGGTAGTCGAGTGGTTAGCATGCCGACTTCACAGTGCCGAGGTCGTGAGTTCAATACCCAGTCCGGCCTCCTTGTGGGGAGTTTGCATTTTCTTTCCCCTGACCCGCGTGGGTTTTCTCTGGGTCCTCCGGTTTCCTCCCACATTCCAAAAACATGCATGGCAGGATGATTGAACACTCCAAATTGTGCCTTAGTATGAGTGTGGGAGTGACTGGTTGTTTGTATATGTGCCCTGCGATTGGCTGTCAACCAATTCAGGGTGTCCCCCGCCTCGTGCCCGAAGACGACTGGGAAAGGCTCCTGCAACCCCCGCCACCCTCACGAGGAATAAGCGGTACAGAAAATGGATGGATGCACAATATATTTTAGGGGGGGGGGGCACAACAACACACTGTCCATGTTTGGACGAACGTCTTTTGTTGCCGGGTTTTTTTTTCGCTGAAAAAGAGTCCACAAACAAGCAGAATTTGCACAAGTGTCAAACCCCAGGCCTGCGGGCCAGTTCTGGCTCTTCAGCCGCTTTTGCTCGGCCCCCATATGCTATGATGAATCCTTTCAGGGACAGTGGTTACTCACAACCGGAGTGATGAGGTTACACACATTTGAATTTGCGTGTGCATGTCTTCATCATAATAAATCCTTGTGTAATCCTGACATCCCCACTAAAACACTTTCTGATTCTGTCCCTGCCTCTGAAGTGGATAAATTGCTACAGAAGCTCAAAATGAATTTCCCTTTTTGCAGCCATGTGTGTTCATTAGTGTAAATACGTGCATTCGCAGCAGTGAGACAATAAAGTCCCGTATTGTGACAAATGGCCCCACTTGAATCTAATGGGGCCATTAAAGTCTTGAAGAGGTGCCGGTAGTGCGCTCAGGTCCGTGTGTGAGAACAACATTTGACACGGTCGCGTCAAGACTTTTGTCTGCAGCCTTTAGCATAAAGCCGCGAGCGAGCACGCCAGCACACTTGATGCCATGAGGGGTTTCGCCGGCGTAATTGTGATAAATCACAGCTTTTTATTCGCACGACATTTTGTAGGGGAAATACAAGCGTCTTTTTCTGGCGTGTTGTATTTAAATACAGTAAAGTCTCGTTCTATCGATATCGGTTATATCGATAGTACTGCTTATTACGATACTATTTCTATGAACGCAAGGAGAAAATTTACATGGCGCAGGATCGGATATATCGATAGTCTGGCTATATCGATATTTTTTCCGACTCCCGAGAATATCGATATATCGAGACTTTACTGTACCATCAATTCAGTCGCTCCTGGATGTATGCTCTTGTGTTCACGCGTGCCGCTGCATGAACATGTCTGTCCATGTTTGTATATCTGTTTGTCGCGCGTGTGTGTGGGTGTGTGTCTTTGTGTTGGTGGGTGTTTTTGTTGGTGGATGTTTGTGCTGTGTGTTTATGTGATGTGTGTATGTGTGTGTGTTTGTGGGTGCTAGTGTTGTATGTTTGGGTGTTTGTGTATTGTGTTTTTGTGTGTGTTTGTGTTTGTTTGTGTGTTGTGTGTGTTTGGGTGTTTGTGTTTTTGTGTTGGTGGGTGTTTTTGTTGGTGGATGTTTGTGCTGTGTGTTGTGTGTGTGTATGTGTGATTGTGCGTGCTTGTGTTGTGTGTTTGTGTATTGTGTTTTTGTGAGTTTTTGTGTTTATGTGTGTGTGTTGTGTGTGTGTGTTTGTGGGTGTTTGTGTGTTGTGTGTATATGTGATTGTGGGTGTTTGTGTATTTGTGCGTTTGTGGTGTTTGTGTCCTGTGTGTTTGTGGGTGTTTGTGTTGTGTGTTTGGATGTTGTGTTTTTGCGCGTGTTTGTGTTTATGTTTGTGTATCACATGTGTGTGCATGTTTGTAATTGTGCCCGCGTCTGTCAGCCTTTGTGTTCATGTGTCTATGTCCATTCATGTGAGTCCATGTGTCCCGTATGTATGTGTGTGTAGTGTGTACGGCATCAAAAGGGCCCAATTAATATCATAATAGAGCTCAGGGTGTACAAGTCAGTAGGCCGTTATTGGTCTTGAAGGATGTATTGGCCGTGAATGATTCCCAGTGCCTCTTGTGTTTGTGAGGATGACAGGTTGCCAATATGTGCCCTGCTCATGCTCCACAAGGTGCCAACGTGAGCATGAAAAAATAAACAAAATTGTCAGGTTTCATTCTGTCTTGAAGCCGTGAAGCCCATGATGATCGTGAACTTCTTAGCCACTGACAATCTTCCACCCTCCGGGCCCGCTGGGCTGTACTGATGTAGGTGTACGCCTTCTGCTGTCAGCCATCATGCTCTATGAAGCAAAAATTACAACGCTGCAGTTGAGTCGTGGTTGTGAGTGACTGACGACGCCTTCGAAAAGGTTTATAATTGCCTATAGATGGCAGCAAAGCATTTCTGGAAATCCTCATCAACAACATGACACCAAAGCAATACTTTTAGGACAACCCACACCTCCGGACAGGTTGCGTCCATAATTGGGAAAATCACTTCAAATGACTTCGACTGAGTGCATTTTGCAAAGATTCCACGGAATATAGCTATATTTTACGTTTTAAGACTCGACTTTAAGAAGTCTTGTTTTCGAGTTGATGACGATGCCTTAAGTGACGTCACGGAGGGAACGCCCCTAATCGACAAAGTGACACACAATGCATTTTCCGTACTTTTTTTCGTCTGAAAACCGTTTTGATTGCAAAATTAGAAGGAAAACTATGGTGAATCGTTGTGTGTCACAGCCAATTGCGGTAACACGCATAAAGAAGGTATACGTTTACACAAATTCCCAGCGGACAAATCAGCCCATTTCCAATGGAGCTTGTGCGCCATCTTGTGCATTTTTTGGGCGCTACATTGGAGTCCAGACAGGTCAAATTGATACGGAAGGACTTCTTTAATCGATTGCAAACATGTATGCTTTCCTCTTCAGAACTATTTAAATCATATTCATAACTGGATGAGTAACAAGAAAGCATCTTCTCCGAATCTGAATTCTCTGAAGCCATTGTTTTGATTCTGCAGCAAGGCAGTTTGTGGAGGAGTATCCTGGCGTGACGTCACGAACGATTGGGCGGGACTTTCAGAATTTCGCCAGGTCCGAGTTCATTTTGTGGCAGTTTTGGGACACTTTAAGTAATTTTTTTATTGGTGTTTTGCATTTGACTAAAAATATAAGCCTGCTTTTTTGGGGGGTATTTTAGATGCTATAAAACTTTTTTCTGATGTCAATGCTGTTGGCAAGCGTTTTCATTTTCGGATTAACTTTATGTCTTCTTTTCCTTTCGGCTTTTCCCTTCAGGGGTCGCCACAGCGAATCAATGTCCTCCATTTATCCCGGTTTTGTGCATCCTCCTCTCTCACACCAGCTACCTTCATGTCCTCTTTGACAACATCCATAAACCTCCTCTTTGGGTTTCCTCTCAGTCTCCTGCCTGGCAGTTCAAGGCTCAGCATCATTTTCCCGCGATAGTCACTCCCTCTCCTCTGGATATGTCCAAACCATCTCAGTCTGGCTTCTCTGACTTACTCTCCAAAGCCTCTAATATGAGTTTCCCCTCTAATATACTCATTCTTGATCCTATCCAACCTGGTCACTCCCAAAGAAAACCTCAACATCTTCATCTCTTCTACCTCCAGCCCAGCTCTGCTTCCTGTCTTTCCTTCACATTATACATATTAACTACGTCACCCTTTTCAATTCTCAAATAAGTTCGGGAATGGCAGCGAATGAGTTAAGTATTAATTGATGCTTTTGGTCGAACATAATTTACATCGAACATAACAGTAGTTTGATGTAATAATTTCCAATAAAATGACCGCCAACTATGAGGAATAATACAGTATGAACATTTATAGATGTAAAAACCTGTGCATGTAATACACTATAAACATGTCAATTACAAATACGCGTGTACAGTTAGAAGAAAAAAACCCGCTGATTTTTAGAAGACATGAAAAACAAAAACATCCAGTCAGCAAATGAAAAGTGCCTTCTCCAATTCAGGATGTGACATAACCCCGGAGCCATTCACGATCATGTTTCAATCTGTTGGCCTCTAACCCTGCCATGATTTTCCTGTCATGACGAATGACTGTCCAAAGGGTCGCCTTTGCCGGCCGAGCGTCATCTGCCGGACTCCCTTTCTAGAGCGAGAAAGCGTTTTCAGACCATGTGATCAGGACGAAAGCCCAACAACGTACGAGTCAATCAGTAGCGTTACTAAGCGACGGCGTTGAATGCAGCGCTTTGTGTTTTGTGGGACAAATATGATTGTTATACTGAAGTTGACATTCTATAAGGTGTTCGTTGTGAGAAAAATCTGCACATAGAATCAGAATCAGAATCAGAATCAGAATACCTTTATTCGTCCCGCAATGGGGAAATTTGCAGTCCACAGCAGCAATTGAAGAGGGATGGGGTTGGGGTGGGAGTGAAAGGATAGAAAACAAGATATTCAAGCATAACAAAATAAAAATGTCAACTGTATACTGTGCAAATGTAGATGTGCAAAAACCGTTCTATAAACAAGACTGTACATAGTGCAGAATCAAGAGATGCATTAAGATATATTGCAACAACCCATATTTACCAGTGTCCAGTTTTTTTTTTTTTTTTTTTTTTTTTCACATGTGATCATTGGGAATTGTGAAGCCTGACAGCAGTCGGTAGGAACGAGCGGCGGTACCTCTCCTTCTTGCAGCGCGGGTGTTATAGTCTCTGGCTAAAGGAGCTACCCAGAGCTGTCAGGATGGGCAGGAGGGGGTGGGAGGGGCTGTCCGTCATAGCTTTTAGTTTAGCTAGCGTCCGTCTGTTGCCCACCTCCTCAAGAGAGTCCAGCGAGCAGCCCACGACAGAACTGGCCCGCTTGACAAAGCGCTCCAGTCTTTTTCTGTCCCGGGTGGTGATGCTGCCTGACCAGCAGACAATGCCATAGTGGATGGCTGATGCCACCACAGAGTCATAGAAAGTCTTTAGGAGTGACCCCTGAACTCCAAAAGACCTCAGTTTCCTGAGGAGGAAGAGGCGACTCTGTCCCTTTTTGATTAGGGCATCCGTGTTTGTTGTCCAGTCCAGTTTATTGTTGAGAGTAACACCCAGGTACTTGTAGGAGGTCACCCTCTCAATGTCCGAACCCTGGATGTTCAATGGTGCAGGTGACGATTGTTTCCTGCAGAAATCCACCACCAGCTCCTTGGTTTTGCCAGTGTTGATCTGGAGGTGATTCTGCTGGCACCAGTCCACAAAGTCCTTTGTCAGTCCCCTGTACTCCCTATCGTCTCCCTCTGTAATGAGGCCGACAATAGCTGAGTCGTCAGAGAACTTCTGAAGGTGGCAGGTTGGGGTGTTGTAGTTGAAGTCCGAGGTGTAGAGGGTGAAGAGGAATGGAGCCAGGACTGTTCCCTGCGGCGCTCCGGTGCTGCAGAGAAGCCTGTCCGACTCACAGTTCTTTACCCTCACGTACTGTGGCCTGTTTGTGAGGTAGTCTGTAATCCAGGATGTGAGGTGATGGTCGACTCCGGCATGCTGCAGCTTGTCCCCCAGTAGACTGGGCTGGATGGTGTTGAAGGCACTGGAGAAATCGAAGAATGTGATCCTCACCGTGCTCCCAGCATTCTCCAGGTGCAGCAACGCCGTATGGAGGAGGTAGATGATGGCATCCTCCACACCGATGCTGGGCTGGTAGGCAAACTGCAGCGGGTCCAGCGATGAGCTTGCCAGCGGTCGCAGGTGGGCGAGGACGAGTCTCTCCAGCGTCTTCATCAGGTGAGACGTCAGCGCCACCGGTCTGTAGCTGTTGAGCTCTTTGGGGTTGGCAATCTTGGGCACTGGGACCAGGCATGACGTTTTCCACAGCTGTGGAACTCTGCCCAGCTTCAGGCTCAGGTTGAACAAGTGCTGGACAATGTCACACAGCTGGTCGGAGCAGGTCTTGAGGAGTCGGGAACTGATGTCATCCGGACCTGCTGCCTTCCTCACCTTCATCCTCCTCAGTTGGTTCCTCACCTGCGCAGTTGTGACAGACAGGCAGGAACCAGGAGGCAGAGTGGCGGCTGAGGGTGTGGCAACGGTTGGGAGGGCAGATGTTGGTTGTGGAAAGCTGGTCGTGAGAGGGGGCAGGGAGGGTAAGGCCACAGTGAGAGTTGGTGCAGGTGCAGCTACAGGTGAAGTTGACGGTGGGCCGGGGGCGGCTGGCGTCTTGTCAAACCGATTGAAAAAGCGGTTGAGTTCATCTGCCCAGTCCTTGTCTTTTTCGTTCAATGTCACTGGGCTTTTGTGGCCTGAGATGTTTTTCAGGCCCTTCCAGACACCAGCGACATTGCTGGCTTGCAGCTGCTCCTCCATTTTCATCCTGTAGGCCTTCTTCCCCTCTCTGATCTTCCTCCTCAGTTGGATCTGCACGGCCTTCAGTTCCTCTCTGTTGCCCGACACAAAAGCCCTTTTCTTCTCCTTCAGGAGGACTTTTATGTCGGGATTAATCCATGGTTTGTTGTTGGCAAAACACCGCACAGTCCTGGTGGGTACGGTGTTTTGTTCACAAAAGTTAATGTAGTCTGTGATGGTGTTGGTGAGTGAGTCAATGTCTTCCCCATGAATCTCAGTAAAGAGCTCCCACCTGGTTGAATCAAAACAGTCCCGCAGAGCTTCTTCAGCTTCTGTGGACCATCTTTTGATCGTGCGGGTCACAGCTGGTTGCCTCTGGACAAGGGGTTTGTACACAGGCTTGAGATAAACCATATTGTGGTCTGCTCTTCCGAGAGGGGGGAGGGGGGAGGGTTTGTATGCATCCTTGGCGTTTGAATAAAATAGGTCCAATATGTTATTGTCTCTGGTGGCACAAGTTACATACTGTGTGAATGTTGGGAGGGAGAATTTCAGGGAAATGTGATTGAAGTCCCCTGAGATGATAAACAAGGCGTTGGGGGACTGGGTTTGCAGCTTGTTTACAACAGATATGAGGGCATCGGAGGCAGCGCCGCCATTTGCCGTAGGGGGAATGTACGTCGTCACGGCTATGACGTGTGAGAATTCCCGTGGCAGGTAATGCGGCCGAAGGCTAACGGCTAGCAGCTCGATGTCCCGAGTGCATAGAAAATGAATTACAGGACTTTGAAATGTGAACGTTGCAGGAGTAAAAAACGTCGTAAACGGGATACATTTCTATTTGACTTTTGCTTCGATTTTTCACTCATCAATTCTTAGCGACTTGAAATAAAAAGATCTCATAAATATTTCAAGCAAGCTTGTTTTGTGTTAGTTAGAAAATAAAAAAAAGGGTCGGGGGCGGTGTTTCTAAACAATCGTCTTGCGTGGATGCCATGAGAAGCTATGTCTTAAATGATAGTCATTTTTGCAGTGTGGTAGTTAGCCGATCAATCAAACATGCTGACACTGTGGCCCACACAATGGGCAGACAGAAAACGAGAGCATTCTACTGTTTGACCTTCATTTACTTTCTTAATCTGAACAATACACAGCGATTTAACAAAACATACAGGCTTTTCTTCGCAAAAAATGAATGAGATTTGGAGTTGGACAAATAAGTTAAAGGAAGTGGTTGGGTCCTTTACCTACACAATTACTTTCTTCAGAGTTTAAATTCACAACAGTTTAAAAAGCATTTAAAGTGTGAAAACTGGGACGCTACGAAAATCAAATCGCATCAAATAGCATAATTGCCTCCATCGTTTATTTTTTAAATTACGGACCATCAATAATATGTCATTTTGTTTGTTCAATTGTTTTGTTTGTTTGTGGAGATCTTCAGTTCACCATAATCCATACTTTGAATGAAAGCAATTGCACCTTTCTTGATTTGCCACTTCGTTTTGTTTTGATTGTTTTTTTAGGCGTGGAGGGCGATGGCAATTATCCTATTAGGCTAACTTGCTTCATTTTCAGGCAGAACCCTGGTATCTCCACACTGACTACTTTTCAGAAAATAATACAAAACAAACCTCTTGCCTCAGTTTCCAAAGTTGCCACATTGAAAATCCGACCCATTTTTAGAAAAACATCCTCAGTCAAATATATTGAACCAAGCTCGTTTTTGTTCATTACCATTTTAACACAAAACATCCCGACCGGGGGTGTCAAATTTCTTCTTTGTCGTGGACAATTTTATGTATTTATGGCTTCTCTCTGAGGCCAAATAAACCATCTCAACATAGCTTTACATGTCCAAAACAAATTGAAGCAAGACTAGTTTCAACTCATTCACTGCCATTCACAAATTTATTTGAGAATTGAAAATATGACGTAGCGTGCCAGTCTTGAATTTGTTTGGGTTTTGTTTTGTCATGCTTGGGTGTCGATAAAGCGCTTGCCATGGCCTCTGGTAATGTTTTTTATTTCCCTTTTTTCATGTTAGACATTTGTTACAGCTTCAGCTGTTGTTAAAACATTATATAAACCAATATGTATGTATTGCATTGTATTTTGGACAGGCACCCACATTTCAAGCTCGTATAACTCCAGACCCATATCATTTAGGTATTAACTCTTTTTTTCTGATCAAAGAAGAGAGTCTAAGGTTTCTAATTTTGTATTGAATGTTTATGTAGTTCTAAAACACAATATTCTGTGGGTCCTGGAATTTAAGTGACAGTGACAAAAACCCTGGCACTGGAGTGGACACATTTTTGCACATTGTCTGGTAGTGAATGAGTTAATATAGAAGTCAATGATAATAGTTTCATTACTATTTAAGTTACAGTAAAAAAATACATCAATAGATAGATGGATGGATGGATGGATAGATTTTTTTTTAATCACACATTACAATTAGAAAATTTGGTGCTGATTTTAGCACGGAATATGAAAGCTCACGTGCATGGTTTGGTTTTCGGAAAGTGACACGGAGGGCCAAATGTGGCCCCCAGGCCTTGAATTTGACACATGTAATCAAGACTTTGTCTTGAGTCGCAGCGCGAGGGACAGACCTATAGTATATTATGTCTTCATTGGGGATAAGGGGAGGGGCACCATACAGTAGTTGGATATTCAAGGGTTCTGCCCGACAGTGACTATTTGCAGAGGAATGAGCACAAGAAGATGTAAACATACATTCTTGTAACAATCTTTTCAAGATGAAGTAGATTCATCATTGATACCCACAACCAAACCAACACAGTGATCCAAGTGTGCATAAATCCAAGCATAAGGGCACCGCATCCGTTGTGTCCATCTGTTTGGCTCGTCAGGGTTTTGCCCGTGGCTGTGCGTAGATTATGCACAATTTTATTTTTGTGCGCATGTGTGAGGGCATCTAGAGTTCAGGGGAGATGAAAGAGGGGGCCAAGGGTGATCCTTCATGTCCCGGGCTCACGTGGGAGAGCGTGTGGCTTTGCGAGCAAGACAGAGTGTGAATGTGAGCCGAGGACGTTTTCCCATGAGCCTGGCCCTCTCCGTGCTCCGAATCCTGACTCAGCAGGGTCGATTCTTCGGCTTGACCTCTAGCCGGTGTCCCGCCGCCCCCTGGACCCTTGTCCTGGTTGTGCCTCTCCCAGGCCGAGCTCAGCTTCACGACCAACGCCAGCAGGTTCTTGCCTAGGAACACCGTGGAGACCCGGGGGTCCCTGTACCACATCATGCCCGTGCCCCTCAGGCCCAGGGTGAAGATGTTGATGGTGACCAGGCTTAGCCATGGGTACAAGGCCTCCTTGAGGGGGCCCCTCTGTCCCGGAAGGCCTGTAGCCCCCAGTTCCGTGAGGGCCACGCACGGTAGCAAAAGCAGGAGAGTGTAGCAGTAAAAGAAAACTAAGCCCTCGGCCCAGATGGGCAGGCGCTGCTCCGGTCCCCCCGCCCCACCTTGGGCCTCCCACAGTCCGGCCTGCAGATCCAACACATCCAGCAGGTCCACCACCACCCATAGCAGGCGTCCCCGCACTTCCTGCTTCCTGCGCTGCGGTGTCATGTAGTCGGCGCCCGTGAGGATCAGAAAGAGTGACGGCAGGCAAATGGACAACAGGAGCGTCAGAACCTTCCTTGCGAGCGGGTCGGGCGGCCGCCGTTCCTGCCTGTAGTTGTGGCAGACGAAAAAGAGCTTGAGCTGGAGCAGCGACAGGAACAGGAACCAGAGAGCGTTGGCGAAGCCGCGGCGGGGCGACCGCGCCTCAGACACGACCCCCGCCGACACGAAGCGCAGCGCCAGCAGGAAGCCTGCGTCGCCCAGCAACACGGCCACGCATTGCCACACGCTGGGTCCCGACGGCCCGCGAGCTCCCAGCATGCTTTGCTCCAGCAGGTAGAGGTCCACCACCGCCATTGTGCTCACCGTGACCAGGGTGGATACGCACACCTGGGGTGTGGGCACCATGCCTGCGAACACACATTTAAGATCATTTTAGTTCAACGTAGGCCTGCTGCACCGTCCTTTCTTTTTTATTCTAATATTTGTGACAGCTCCCCGACATGTGGGAAATAAATATTTTGATCACACCTTGTGTGGTCTGCGCCGATTATCTCAACACAGAGGACCACAAGCAGAGATTCTCTTCCCCCACCAAGCTCAAAACAAAGTCCTCCATGTTTAAAAAAAATCAAATAAAATGACAACGGGCGGCATCAGCGTTTTGTCAAAATAAATAAAAAAACTTTTGTTTTGAAAAGTATTCATTATTGTCTGCGGAATCCACTTTCATACCAAAAAAAGACATCATGTGATACCTTTTTTGTGGCCATTTCCTTGTTTCTCAGTCATGCTGTTTTTATGATTGGCTACACATTTAAGGCAATCATAAACACTGGGAGATGTCAGCAGTGCCCCACACACTTGGGAAAAAAAATGGTCAGAACGTTAAATATTTAAAGCAGAGTACGCACATAGAGACTCTGGCTTTTTTTGGGTCTATATTTTGTCCCTTTTCAACAAAGGGTATTAAATGTTTTATAAGCTTATTCTATAGGATTTTTTTTCTGTCCGAGGTGTGTTGAGTCTATTTATCCAGATAATAGGCTTCAAAATGAGTCAGAGAGATAGTCTTTTATATGAAATGTGTTGAACATTTCCACTAAAAAATGTTCGTGTTTGGGAAAGTTGCTAACTCAGCGTGTTTGTGAACTGTGACATAGGGAACGGAACGTAGCCAAACAGAGAAGCACCGCTTTGTGCTTGTTTGTTTCACTCTTTGACCCGTTCAACAGTCACTTTTAGGATTTGTGATTAGTTAACATTGAGCACATTATGTACGAATGGATATGAATTCATCGATTCAAATCCAAAAAGCAAAAGAGAGCTACTTGTTGCGATGGTCAACAACAGGGGTGTCCAAAGTCGGTCCTCGAGGGCCGCCGTCCTGCCTGTTTTCCAGCTCTCCCAGGAGCAACACACCTGATCCAAATGATCAGCTCATCAGCCAGCTCTGACGTCAAAATGGTCCTGATGATTTGAATCAGGTGCGTTGCTCCTGGGAGAGCTGGAAAACAGGCAGGACGGTGGCCCTCGAGGACCGACTTTGGACACCCGTGGTCAACAATGTTATCTTGCCTAAGTTAGCGCTTTTCATCTTAGTTTACCACTGTGAAGGTGGTTCATTTTCACAAATGTCCCTTCTTTCATTGCTTCTTCTAAACATTCAATACAGCGTTAGAAACCTTAGACTCTCTTCTTTTTTTTCAATTTAAAGTTTGTTATGATTTCAGAGGTCCATACAGTCAATGAAAAGAAAGCAAGCATACAACTCACTTCTTCATCCATTAAAACTCTGGAGTAGTTCCATTTTAAAATAACCAAAACTATGTGAGTAATACAAAACATGTAAGGACGAGTATTGTACTCAATAATACAACTGTGTAACCATTTTTAGATTTTCATTTTACAATAAAATGAAAACAAAGAAAGAGAAGAGAAAAACATATATAAACTAAAATAAAATAAACAAAAAAAATTGACTCTTTTTTCATCAGAAATTAAGAGTTAACTCCTAAGTTAGATGGGACTGGAGTTAGATGAGTTTGAAATGGGGTCGGGTGTACAAAATACGATACCTACATATCACTGAAGCTGTAACAAATCGGGAACATAGACAAAATGCAAATGCTGCCCCCTCGTGGAAGGCGGAAGTAGACGCCGAAACATGTCAGGTATTTGAACACCGACAATACACTGTCTGTAAGATAATAATCTGTTTTAAAATAGATATCAGGTAGACAGGATGAACTTAATACAACTAAAAATGCGAATAAATTCGGGAATGGCGCGCCACGTCACATTTTTCAATTCCCGAATAAGCACAGATGGTTGCTTGTCTCTGTGTGTCCTGCGATTGTCTGGTAAGTGGTTCACGGTGTCCTCCGCCTACAGCCCAAAGACAAGTGGAATAGGCTCCAGAACGCTCCGCGATCCTTGTGAGGATCAATTATATCAGAATACGGATTGATGGATGGATTTAAGTACATCATTTAATGTGTGTACATTTGCTACTCAAACTTTTTAAAATCCAATCCATTTAAAAACTACACATATGGAATTGGTATAGCACAAAAGTGCACAATCAGGTTGCTTTGTGAACATTCTAAAGCACTTCTCTCATTTCATTTTATGGTAGAATGTGTCATCTGCTCCTCAGCATACGGAGTAGGTGCAATTTGGAAGCTCTTTTGCGGGGGCTTAAAATAGTCAAAAATTTCTTGCTCTAAGGGGTTAATTAACACTGTAGTTGAAATTGACTGATGAAAAAGACTGATTAAAAAAATGCTGCATTATAATTTCAATCTTGTAATTCATTGCCAAAACGCATTGATTTTCTCCCTTTGTTATTGCCGACTATTATCCTTGCTATCATTGCCTTTTTATCGAGCATCTTCATCTTCACCTTCATCTTCATTAAGCTCATCTAATTGCCTGTTCTGTAGCCACAAGGGGACACAAGCCAGTGTCTTATTGTGCCGGTCCCAACCCCGGATAAATACAGAGGGTTGTGTCAGGAAGGGCATCCGAGGTAAAAGCTTGGCCAAAACAAACATGCGGATCAAAACTCTGAAGATGGAGGACTGATTTGCTGTGGCGAACCCTGACTGGAAAAGCCGAAAGGAAAAGAAGAAGAAGAAGAAGAAGACATTTGCTACTCAATCAAGTCATACTTTTTAATACTGAAATAATCTCTACTATGACCCAAATGTATTTTTAACGCAAATACCTGTGTACTTCTACTTGAAAATAGTATGATTACTTCTGCCTCCTTGCTTTTCTGCTGCCATCCAGAACTCCTCTTGTTCCAAACAAACAGCAACAAATGACTTCTGCCGTCCTTCACGGACATGCCGCGCCTCGCAGCTTAGGCGCAGAATACACCTCACTATTGATTGCAGAATGAGGAATGACCATTTGATTTACAGTGAATTCTACTGCACGCGTCTTTATCATACGCCGCAACACAGACTACTGCGCTGTCACCCCGAGGGTGTTAACCCTTCAACGCTGATCGTTACGATTATAATGGCGAATGGCTAGTCGCTCGCACACATTGGGAAGGAGACGGTCGAGCGTGATACAGTCAGCTGCTGTCTGTGAGATTGCAAGCCTCTGAGTAACCAAGCCAGCATGAATACAGGTACATACATACCCGAATCCATGATGATTTGTGAAATTTTGAGAGATGGAAATGCAAGGAGGGAGATAGAGAGGAACCATATTGGAGGAAAAAAGTTATCGTGTCAACTTTCCACATGCTTGTGACACATTTAATTGGGAGTTTGGGATTGTGCTATAACTCACTGATGGACCGTTAAAAAAGCTTATTCTGTAGTTACTTATACGTGTCACGGGTCACTTTTTCCTAATTGAAGCTTCCCAAAGTTCTTAAACTGAACGTTGGCATGAAGATGCTTCAAGAATACTATTTTTCTTACAAATCCAGCAAGAAATTAGTTAAACACCTCACCAAATAATGGATAATGAAAACAAAAATAATCTGCACGAGTATGTGACGGTTCACCGTTTTGCTTCCCTCTTTTTGTCATCCTCTCAGGGTCAAGAAATTATGAGTGTAACATGTCCATTACTTTCAGGAAATGAAAAGAAGATTCATTTGCAAAGTCCTCTCAACAAGTGGAAAAGCTATTGATTTGTCATTCCCGGTGAAAGATTTTCTATACAACCGTCACATAAAAGTTTTCCATTACCAAAATGTCAACCAAACCATTTAATTATGTCTAATGAAATCCAACTAATTCAATGGAGAGAGATAATGGAGAATGGTGTAGCTTAGCCATGGGATATTACCATAGATCGGGAACCTATCTGGCTCGCCGATGAAACAAAATACATATTCTCGCTTTTTTGCTGTTCATTTTCATTTTGGAAATCGCAATTTTGATTGGATGATACTGACCTAGGTGGTCGTTGATGTTGACACAGATAAACGCCCCCTTTTAAATAAGCCTGACAAGTAAAAAAAATGACGAGTATCGTACACTTCAGGTTGAATGGACCGAAGGATTCGCCTTTGTGGAGAGAAAAGGTTCTGCCGTGATTCTAATTTGCAATGAAACAATACCATGAATGAAACAGTTGAATATCAGTGGCACTTTGACAAGCCCCATGCTAACGTTAGCATCAATATGCTTCCGTCATAGACAGCAGAAAGCAAGCGTGCAAGCTAATGAGCAGTGTGCAGACTCGATAGCAGTAATTTCCCCTATGCCCTTTCGAAACAGCGACTATTACTGCAGCATTAGCGGGACCCTTCTCTGGCTCTTCTTCTTCGTCTTAACTCATTCAGTGCCACAGTTTATATTAATCGATTGTCACCACTGTTACCACTCAGGTACTGTATTTATTCAAAAAGTAAATTTTTCAGTGGGTCGCTGCGGATAAGGATCTATCGCCCAGCTTGTCTGTGAAATTCAGCTTTGTAAACAATTGTAAAGCTTAACAGATCGCTGGAGATGGTAGCATTGTGTCGCTTTTGACTTGAGATCTAACTCCCTTGCTGTCTAACTCCCTCCTGCCATTGCTCTCTAAACCAGTTAAACTGGCCTTTGCTGTCCCTTTTGCGCCATCTGACACATTGAAGATAACTCGACTGAGTTAAAGAAAAGGAGGTTCGAGATCCTCTGAGAGTGAAAATTAGCATATGACTCCAAGTGAAAGATGAATGGGCCTCTTGGCTTTCTGCCTAATAAAGTGTTACTGCACGATGTTAATAGTTCATAAATAATCTCCAAGGGAGAGGAGGGGACGGGGGAAGACACCAACGCAGATAGAAAATGATTTCCACGTGCTTAAATGAAGGCGCCTTTTTCAGCTTGGCGAGGTTGAATGTGAATATATTCCTCACAGGCAGTGTTGGAATCTATCACAGATTTTTTTTTTTCCGGGAGTCGTGTGATTCAAAGTGTTTAATCTTTTCGTAGGCCGACTGTGCGAACGACACGCGTGGATCACGGCGGCATTTTTCTCATATCTGATTGTCTTCAAGCCCTTTTGTTTCGTCGCCCTCTGAAACTTGAATATCGGCAGCCTCAAATTGGATGAATTTCAAATGTTGCCCTCTGGGCTTGCAAACCTGATAATCTGCAAGATGGCAGGCGGGGGGTTTATGTTTTATGTTTTTTATTTTTTATTGTTTCATCGCCTCTTCAGTTATCCCACCTGCACATTATACGTGGAGATGGAATCTCCCACTTGACTGGCGGTGTTTGTATTAAGGCCGTGTCAACACTGTGCACTTTTTTGTGCCGTGTTGCGTTGTGATGGTTAGCCTGTCCACCGGCTCATCAATCACGAGCCAATTCATCACAGGCAAGCCCTCCTCCTTGTCTGTTCGGCGACAGCGCCATTGACAAGGTGAGGCAACCGATTTTACTTTAAGCATGAGTAATGGCGTTTAGATTGATTTGAGGCGGGGGGCGGGAAATTATGCGGCTCTTGTTTCTCTTTTCTCTTCCCACCACAAAATAGACATTTTTTTGCATTTGACTACATTTCGCATAATTCATGAACTTCTGTTCCAGCCATCTATCCGTTTTCTACCGCTTATCCGGGGTCGGGTTGTGGGGGCAGCTGCTTTAGTAGGGGAAGCCCAGACTTTCCTCTCCCTTGCCACTTTCCGAGGCGTCGTATCAGGCACTACAGTAAAGGCTGGGGTTATGTTATGCGCAGTGGCGGACCGTCAAGGCTTGCAAAGCCTTCTCTGCTGGCCTAAAAATACCTGAATCACGGACAGATGTTAATTATACTTTGTCCATATTTCCGCCTCAAATGAAACGCTTCAATATCATTTCTTGGCACCTGAATGCCACAAGATTGCTCGTACCAGTCTCCACTGTTTCCCCAATTAAACCTCCCAAATTCACTTCAACACAGTTCTGAGACATGATGAACAAGATTGCACAAAAGTGGCACTTTGATCAAACTAAAAGCTTCTAATTTTACCTCTGTCATGATCTGGTTGGCGACCAACGGGGGGCGCTGTCGCCCCCGCCTACACCTCACAGGTGCTGGTCGTCCCGATCAGATTGGCGACCAGCGGGTAGCGACGTCAGCCCTGCCTGCAGCCTCGCAGGTGTTGGTCGTTTAATCATTGACATTTAAAAGAACACCCGGCACGACCATCCGGTGCCGGTTCATTGTTTGTTTGCTGCTTGGTTGCAGCATGCATCATGTACGTGTTTGTTTAACCTTGGCGGGCTTTTACTTTTGGTCTTCTTTTGCTACTTTGTATTTTTTCCATTCAGATGATTTTGATGTTTTACATTTTGTTCCTGCTGACTTTATTTTAATATAATTTGTCAAACAACCTCCTACTCACTCGTGCCTGCTTTTTGGGATCCGCACCCGCCATCACCACCTTGCAAACCGTGACAACCTCAATACAGTTCATGGCACCAAAGCACCACAAGAGGGCAGTGAAGTAAGCGTTTGATCAAAAAGAATTTCCTCAACTCACTTCAAAATAGTGCCCATTCATCTTTCACTTGGAGTCATGTGCTAATTTTAATTCTCGCACATAGAGGATCTCTAACCTCCTTTTTTTAACTCACAGTTTCCCAGTTATCTTTTAGGGGTAAAGGAGACAGTAAAGGCCATTTTAACTGTTTTAAAGAGTGATGGCGGGAGAAGAGAAGAAATGGATTTGTTCGGAGATTTACTGTGAAAACCATTTTCGGACATAGAAAGAAAAGAAAGACACAGAAGAAATAGACGTCATTAAGAAAGGTCGGGCAGTTACTTCCTGGCTAATGGTTCCCTCTAGTGGACTTGTAGTAAATCACCACACATTTTTCAGTCTGGATTGATTCAGACATAGCACTACTGAAGGCCTAGCGATGAAATCCACGGCCCGTCACTGGTTATGCGCTAAAGGGATTGGCAACAAAACAGTCCGATTTCTCTGTACTTAATATAAATAGAGGAGATTGGGTGCTGTTTTATTGGAAGATTGGGAGTTGTACAAAAAAAAAAAAAAAAAATCGGTCCAGTGTTCAAGGGAAAAAACCAAGAAGCTGAAGACAGCAGTTCCAAATGTTATGGAGGTCAATGCTCCTTCATTGTTCTCCATTACACTATCGAAATTATAAAATATTGACATGTTTTATTATTTCTATGTCAAGGTAAGTGGAGAATACGAGAAGTGCAGTCCACGTTTCTCCATATCATTGCTCAATTGGAGCATGCAAAGTTGCCACACATTTTATTTGCATTATTGTTGTCATCTGAGTTATGATTGCTTACACCGTACTAGTTTAATCGAACAATGTACAATAATAAAACATAATAAGAAGAAGATATATTTTACTGTCTTCTTCTTTTCCTTTCGGCTTTTCCCTTCATGGGGCGCCACAGCGAATCAATGTCCTCCATCTATCCTGGTTTTGTGCATCCTCTTCTAAGAAGATATATTTTACTGTAATATAGTTTAATTTATTGACTTTTTATCTACAATCACAGCGTGGCCTAGAACAGATAATGTGAGTGGTGTGGAAGTATGCGGCCAGGTATTATTGTGATCAGATTGCTTTTGGTTGAGCGACATATAAAGCTGCCCATTCCTGATTTAGGCCCCATTTGCAATGTTTTTTTTTAAATCCTCCATTATTTGCAATTGGTATGCTCTGAGAGAAGTCAGATCATTTTTACTTGGGCATTATCTGTGGCATCTTATACCAAGGAATTACTACAACTACATGTATTTTGAAGTGAGTTGAGGAAATCCCTTTTGACAAACTCTTACTTTGCTTCCCTCTTGTGGTGTTTGGGTGCCATTAATTGTATTGAATTAAAATTATGAGCTTTTTGTTTGATCAAAGTGGCACTTTCATGCAATCTTGTTCATCTTGTCTCAGAACTATGTTGAAATGAATTTGGGGGGTTTATTTGGACAAAAGTGGGACCTGTATGAGCAATCTTGCGGCATATAGATGCAGGGGAATTAGATTGTTTCATTCTATGTGGAAATGCAGAACCACAAATGTACAGGGATTCAATGCAATTTTTTTGTGGAGGTCAGCGGTATTCTTGGCTTCTATAATGTGTACTCGACACATTCGTTGTTTTTTCACTTTCTAGGGGATTGTGTGTCACGATAGCAAACTAATTCATCAGTGTCCGAGCAGGAGGTTAATCCTTGACGAGACATCACCTCATCAATCGCTGCACACGAGTACAAAACATCTGTTGAGTTCTCAGGTGGCGTCCCTTTGGGGAGCTGTTTGGAGCACTTGATGTGTAAAATGTGCTTCCCCCCTACACCCCTCCCATCCGCCCCCATTTCATCATGATCACAAATTGTTTTAATGACACCTGTTTCATGCGCTCGCCGGCCATTCGCAGAAAAAACAGCATTGCGTGGCTGATAGTAATGTGGAAAAAGATACAGTTACCCGAATCATTCGTCTTTGCACCCCGCTGATCACTCCGATGCTCCGGGGCTTGATTTACAGCAGTCCGCGGCGACGTCGGCTCGTCCGGAGAGCACAGGCGCTGTCTGTGACCAATAAAGTGTCTTTTTTTATTGCCGCTTAGAAGCCCGCTGATGGAGGCTCACGGTCCGGGCTGCTTGTCGAGCCTGGCGGTAAGATTGTGCTACAAACGAGTGGAGTTTATCACCAGAAGAAAAAAGGGATGAGCGAGAAGAGCAGCTCCCCCGATGCAGATCCGGCATGGCAGATTGCTTTGCGGAGGTGACTGATCCGATCACCACGCTGCAGTGTCGCTTCGCCAAATGGGCCAGCGAAGCCAAGCGAAGCCGCCGAGCGAGGTGCGTCCGAAGTGGAGCAAAATGAAAGGAAGGAAATGAAGAAGTAGCTTCGGCGGCGATGCGCAACGCCTCCCTCAACAAAAAGAAAGAAAAAAAAGAAAACGAGAAGGGGTTGGGGGGCGGGGGGGGGGGGGGGGGAGTTGACAGAAAGTGATGAGCAGAGCGTGTGAGTTTACATTACACCATGTTCATTTGTAAGCGTATTACTCCTCCTCCCACCCGATGTTTGGCCCTCTCCCTCCTCCCCCTCGGCTGTGCGAAGTTGACACAGAGGACCCGTGCGGAAAGCCATTGCAGTATTTACCCTAATCACCTGCGGTGGGCTTTACGACTAGTGAGGCACTGACATTATCGTCACTTTTTCAAATTTAAAGCTTGAGCCAAATTCCGGTGGAATTGCTCCCTTTAATTCATTGGCTGCCAACTCTTTTCAGAGCATTTTGATAGTTTTTTACCAAGAGCCACAGAATATTGTTGCTATATCCGGGAATTGATGGAAAGTTTGGGAACACTTTCAAATTCAGATACAGTACTGGTCAAAACCACGGGTGTCAAAGTCAAGGCCTAGGGGCCAAATCTGGCCCGCCAGATCACTTTATTCGACCAGCAGAAGCAAATAAAACTTGTGTAATTCCATGTTGTTTGCTAAGGTCTGAACCAACATTTCAATTTGTCCCATGTAAACCACAATAACAATCATAATTTTTTACTTCAAATTTGAAAAATGTGTCAAGGTTTTTGCCATTGTCACTTGAATTCCAGGACCCCCAGAATATTGAGTTTTAGGACTACATAAATATTTAATATAGCGTTAGAAACCTTAGACTCTCTTCTTTCAACAGGAAAAAAGTCAAAGAGTGAATTCCTAAATTATATGAGTGTGGAGTTATCTGAGCTTGAAATGAGTCAGCTGTCCAAAATACAATGCAATACATACATATTTGTGTATATAGCAATTTAACAACAGCTGAAGCTGGAACAAAGTGCGAACATGGGGAAAAAAAGGAAGTGCTGCCTCCTTGTGCTAAAGAAAAAGCATTGCCAGAGGCCGTGGCAGCACGTTATCAACACCGCAGCATGAAAAACCAAAACCCGAACAATTCGGGAATGGCGCTTTACGTCATATTTTCAATTCCCGAATGAATTTGAGAATGGCAGTGAATGATTTAATTTGTTGTGCGCTCCATATGTAAGATGTGGAGGGGATTAAACATTGAAATGGCCTCCCCCAAATTTAAAACAGCCCTCGAGAGGAAACCGTAACTATAATGTGGCCCGCAGCATAAAAAAATGAGTTTAACACCCAAGACGTTGAAGTTGTTCACGCTTGACATCACACTGCTAGGAACTGAGTCATTCCTGGTCCTGTAGCATCAACCACGCCCTAAAACAGCCTGAAAAACTAACCTGAATTCGACGAGTACACCCAAGGCGTGGCCATTATTGAGTTTTTCATTGCCACAAATTGGCATTTTCTGCACATTATAAACTATATTCCCCCCTTTGTGCCCTCCCTTCCTTTTGTGTGGATTAGCAGTATTGTCAAGGAGCAGGCCTCCCCATCTTCAAATGAGGCGGGCGAGGAAGTGGAGCGAGACATGCTCGTAGCCTGTAGCCGCATTTAGAGCAGAAGGCAGATGATACAAGTTTAATTAGAGCGCCTCCTCTTCACTCACTGCAAGCTGTCTTCATGTTGTGTGCGCCTGCCCACTGCACGCTTCCGCAGCAGTGGGCAGACTTTCCTGGGCAGACGGGTGGAATTTAACGCAACATTTTAAAAGGGCGGGATGCACACTGGACAAGCGATAAGCGCATCTAACTTGCCGTTTCTCAGCTTCTGGGTGCAAATCTCAGCTGGTTGATTTAAAACACTGCTGTCTTTTCTAACTAGAAGCATTGATTTGAGGTTAGGGTGAACTAACGTTAACCCCCAACGGAAAGAGCTTATTTTGACTTCCCTTGTGTATCAGGGTGAAAATGTTTATTTTTCCGAGGGTTGATGGCTGCCTTTCACAGGAGAGTGGTTATGCGGCTATTCGTAGTAATATAGAATGCACCTTTCAGAGAGGTATATAAGAGGAAAACATTTTTTTCAAGTTGAATTCAACCCAATTGTCAAATGTGCTCTTTGTGCAACATATAGAAAAGATGAAATGTCTTTCCTCTCAACCAAAGGTGAGCGAGAGAGAGGAGCTGCTGCCGCGGGTGACTGCGCCTCCAACAACAGAACAGTTAGCATAAAATGACAAAATAATACAATAAGACACAGACAGTCATGCAATCGGAACCCCCTTTTTTCTTCAGACACTTTGGTATGAAGCTGTTTAAGATGAAAGTAGAAATATTTCAATATTGTGCTAAATTGTGTAAGTGTTTATTTTATTTCTACAATAGAATGACAATCCATTTTTTATCATGCCTTGAACTATAACAGGAAGTTTAGGCAAAGGTGCTCTTCAGGTTAAGAGAATTGATTGTCTGAAGAGGCTCACGGTCCTTCACGTGAGAGGCAAAATGGTTGTCTTCAATCGTTTTCTTTTGTTTGTTACTCCGACTGTCAAATTTACTGTAAAACGGACTCACAAAAACAAAACCCCGGAATGTACAACCGCACCATATCATTTCAACAAACAAAAGCATATTACCCAGTGGCGAGCCGTGCATTTCACACCTAGGCCTTCAGTAGTGCTACGCCTGAATCAATCCAACCCTTAATAACTATTTTATGACCATACAACCTTTACTACAGCTATGACTGTGACTCATACAAAAAGTGCGGTGTGATTTAATACAAGTCCACTTGGGGGTAGCGTTATCCAGGAAATACAGTAAAGTCTGCAAGGAGGCCTTAGTGTTACCAATTCGAAATCTGATTGGTTAAAGCAACAGTTTGATCAACACTTATTTTATGCTACAGGGCCTGCAGGACTGATTGTGAAGCCGTCCAGGTAGATTTCTGAACCTGGTAACACATCAGTCTGTGATTCAGATATTTGTAGGCCAGCAGAGAAGGTCTTGAAGGCTCTGATGGTACACCACTGGTGTTACCTTGATGTGACTTTTTGAATGTGAAAACCCATAAACATGCTTATGGAAATTATCAAAAATGTTAGCATTAATGCTAAATGTTCAAACAATTGCTTCTTAAGACACACGGCGCAGCAACAACTACAAAAATAAAATACACAAACGTTCACGAACATATTCTTTCTGCTCATTGCCAACAAATAATATTACGAGACTTCAGGTGAAGACCTTCACTGCTCCTTCTAGCTCGTGCCGCGAGCTGCCTATCCACTGTAAATAGCCATAAAAAGTAATGTTTCCAATTGTAACTGGTTGTACACTACCCCGTCTTTACACGCTGTGTGTGTGCAGTCGTGCTGCTCGCGTCACAGTCCGGCTCAGAATGTTTTTCCTCGAGGCACTTTGAGTGCCCAGTGAGTACTCAGGAAGTTTATTAACTACTCCCCATCAAGCAGTCACAATATGTACCCGAAACCCTCCGGTCCCAGAGCCAACTCCTTTCAGTTTTCGCCTCCCTTGTTGACGCGTCTCTAGCATTTAATGGCTTTGCTGTGTCCGCCGTGTGCCGTAGTCTTATCTACAGGCACTTCAATTTGCACTAAGAGTAACAGCACAACACTTTGTGTGTGCTGGGCTTGCTTTTCAAGTGACCTTTAATCAGACCGGTGTGAAAAGGGGACGGTGACTCATTCTTCTTGTCACATTTAGCAACAACCCCCGCCATTAGCTTGCCGACGCGCCATCTTCCATTCCGCACACTGAATTGCGATGGGGAGGGTTTGTTGTTTCCTCACTTCTTCGTACTGACGCTGGCTACCCATTTTCCGCCTCCGTCGCTGTGGTCGAAGGTCACGCCTTCAAATTTGATGCGTACCAAAGGCGAGAAGCAAGGCGGTAGATGTGTGTAGTATATAAGTCATATCCCAGAAATCTTTGTTCACTCGGTGTGGGACACCCCCTGAACTGGTTGCCAGCCAATCGCGGGGCACAATGAGATGAATAACCACCCGCACTCTCACGCACACCTGGCAACAATTTAGCATCAGCTTGCCATGCAGGTTTTTGGAATGTGGGAGGGAACCGGAATACCCGAGAAAATAACCACGTAGATACGGGGAGAACATACAAACTACACAGAGGCCGGATGAAACCCACAGCCTCTACATTTTGAGATCATCACGTTCACTCATTTAATAATTTTGTTCAAGTTTATTTCAGCTTCTCCGTTCCTATGTCAGTCGTGAAAACTACTGACAAGGCCGACTGTTTCATGAACCAAACTGCAGGCCAGTGCGCAGATCCTCTGGTTGGTTGGTCAGGGCAAAACTTGTCACAGACTATCAATATATACCCGAAACCCTCCGGTCCCAGAGCCAACTCCTTTCAGTTTTCGCCTCCCTTGTTCTCCGGGTCGAATGTACGCTGGCGCGCTTTTGGCTGCCGCTGTTCGCCCGCAAACATTTTGGCTTCTTTTTGTTTTTTTACGATTCCTGTACCACTGGAAATACTCGACAGTCACCAGAGGAACTTATGGTCGAACTCCAATCTGCTTTGGCTATCGGATCGTCTCGTGATTCCGGTCGTTTATCCGGACCGCGAACGAGAACACGGACGATCTCCACCCACCTGTACCCGCTGTTGAGGGCTAACCTGGGCGCTGCCTGTCTCTGGACGTTGCTGGGTGCTATCATGTCGCTCCTCCAACGACCCGTTGGACGGCTGCAATATTCGGTGTCAGAGCTGCTTGAACTCCGCTCCCGGTGGACGAGCGTGCCACAGGCGATTTTCCGATTCCCGGAAATCGCTCGCCGCCCTTCCCGGAGGTATATCCACCGCGGATCACGTCGAGACTTTCACCTCGACGACTCCAAGGATATCACCTCCCTGTGGTCATCTTTCCGCCGGCCACGCAGAGGTTACAGCCGCTCCGTGCAACACCGTGTGTTGGCCGGCCTGGCTAGGTCGGCCAATACCCCTCAAAATGACACCACCAGCGTCACTTTCGGCCTCCTGAACATCCGCTCGCTTACGGGTAAGGGTTGTCTTATCCAAGACATCCTTAGTGACCGTAAGCTGGACTTCTTCTGTTTGAATGAGACCTGGCAAACAGCGGGGGACTTTTCCGAGTTGAACGACACGACGCCACCTGGGTTTGTTTACCTCTCAAAACCCCGCCTCTCGGGCCGCGGAGGCGGTCTCGCGATATTTTACCGCGAGATCTGGAAAGTCACTCAAGTACCAGTCCCGGAAACTCTCTCATTTGAATGCCTTGCGTGTCAAATTTCTGGTCCATCTCCCACAGTTATAGCCACTGTATATCGTCCCCCTAAACCACATCGTGACTTCTTAAAAGACTTCTCAGCCGTCCTCACACACCTCTCCACTCTGTCACCAAATATTATTATCCTTGGGGACTTCAACATACACATTGACAATTCCACCCATCCCCTCACCAAAGACTTTATTTCCTCATTGGAGAGTTTTGGCTTACACCAATTCTCTGATTTCCCCACGCATATAAAAGGGCATATCCTGGACTTAATATGCTGCTGTGGTTTTACCCCCGCCAACTGCACAGCAAACGAACTTCCTGTAACGGACCATTTCCTCGTCTCATTTAACGTTCCCATCACACTCTCTCTCCCCAAGCCACCGCGCATCATCACTTATCGGAACATCCAACACATTGACACTGTCACCCTCACTGCAATGGCTGCCAACCTCAAACCGGACTACAACTCCCCCCCTGATGAACTTGTTTCCCAATACAACATGGACCTTGCACACATGCTCAACACCCTTGCTCCTGTTAAATCCCGGTCAGTCCAATTCACTCGATCCGCCCCTTGGTTCACCGCCCAACTCCGCTCCACCAAGGCGAAAACTCGGCAGCTGGAAAGACTTTACAGAAAGACCGGCCTCACCACCCACCAGGACATGTACACAGCTCACCTCACCCACTACAAGGACTCTATCACACGCGCAAAATCGGAATACTATTCTGGACTGATTGATGCTAACAGTGGGAATTCACGGACTCTGTTTTCCCTATACAACAAAATCATTCAACCCCCTATCTCTCTCCCCCCACACTTTCACTCCTCAGACACCTGCAACGCACTACTTCTGTTTTTCACTGAAAAGATCAACAAGATCCACCAGCACCTCGGCTCCTCTGTATCCCCCCCTCCCCCAACCTTCCTACTCCCTATCAACTGCTGTCGTCTTTTGAACTCCCTCATCCCTCCTTACTTTCTGACCTCATCACCAAGTCCAAGAATTCCACCTGTCAACTTGACCCCCTCCCTACTGTCCTCATCAAATCTTGTCTACCTGCTCTCCTCCCTTTTATTTCAGCTATTATTCACTCCTCACTGTCCACTGGAATTGTTCCTGTCCCTCTTAAAACCGCAGCTGTAACACCAATCCTGAAAAAACTTGGTTCAGATCCCAATGATTTCAATAACCTACGTCCAATTTCGCATCTTCCATTTATCGCTAAAATTCTCGAAAAAACCGTCGCCTGTCAACTCCACTCTCACCTCACTCACAATAACCTCTACGAACAATTCCAGTCTGGTTTCCGTCCCCGCCACAGCACTGAATCAGCCCTCATAAAAATCACGAACGACCTTCTCATAGCAGCAGATACCGGCTCCCTCTCTATTCTCATCCTTCTTGATCTATCTGCGGCCTTTGACACAATTTCTCACCCCATCCTGCTCAACCGACTCTCCACTCTAGGCGTGACACACACCCCACTCAGTTGGTTTCACTCCTACCTCACTGGCCGCTCACAGTTTATCCAAATTACCTCATTCACTTCACGGTCCTCCCCTGTGTCTTCTGGTGTGCCCCAAGGTTCTGTCCTGGGGCCCCTTCTCTTTATTATATACCTTCTTCCCCTTGGTGATATCTTCCGCAAATTTGGAATTCATTTTCACTGCTTCGCGGATGACACCCAGCTCTACCTCTCCAGTAAACCCGACGCCTCTCTTCCACCTGCATCCCTTACACTTTGCCTCTCAGAAATCAAATCCTGGTTTTCTCATAACTTTCTCAAACTAAACAGCGAAAAAACTGAACTTCTCCTTGTCGGTACAAAATCCACCCTTCACAAAGCAAACAGTTTCTCTCTCACCATTGACAATTCTACCGTGTCCCCCGCCCTTCAGGTTAAGAGCCTGGGTGTCATCCTTGATAGCACACTATCTTTTCACTCCCACATAAATAACATAACCCGGTCTGCATATTTTCACCTCCGCAATATCAATCGTCTCCGTCCCTCTCTCACCCCTCACACCACTGCTATCCTCGTCCACAGTCTCGTCACCTCCCGTATCGATTATTGTAATTCACTTCTTTTCGGGGTCAATCAAAAATGTCTCCATAAACTCCAACTAGTCCAAAATTCCTCAGCCCGGATCATCACAAAAACCCCCTCATTTCACCACATCACTCCTGTCCTCCAACAGCTCCACTGGCTCCCTGTTAAACTCCGTATTGAATTCAAGATACTTCTGTTTACATTTAAAGCCATCCATAACCTTGCCCCCCCCTATCTGTCTGACCTAATTCAAATCTCCGTTCCTACTCGGGCCCTCAGATCCGCTTCCTCCCTCCACCTCTACACGCCCTCTGCCCGTCTCACAACGATGGGGTGCAGAGCTTTCAGCCGCTCCGCTCCTAAACTCTGGAACTCACTTCCACCCAACATCCGCAACATTGACTCCCTTCCTACTTTCAAATCTCACCTGAAAACCCACCTCTTTAAACTTGCTTACATGGTCTAATTTATTATGCTGTTTTATTATTTATTGCTTTATGCATGATTTTACTGTTTTGTGTGTTGTCTTTGTTGTAAAGTGTCCTTGAGTGTTCAGAAAGGCGCTTGTAAATTAAATGTATTATTATTATTATTAAAACACATTGGTAATGATCCTCCAAATAGTACATCACAGGTTTCAAAGTCAAGGCCCGGGGCCTAATGTGGCCTGCCACATAATTTTATTCGGCCTGTGAAAGCAAATCAATCTTTTACTTTTTGCTTCTGCATCGAAGGCAAAACCTCACATGTTGTGCTGGTTGTGTAGTAGCAATGTGTTCCCATGGTCATCGTTGAATTTCAGCTGGGTATCGTTCAGGCTGCTTGGCTTGAACACGTGATTAATCATATGAGTTAGCCAGAAGCACAACCCAGTGTGGGAGACCTAATGGAGTTGAAAATGGAATATTTAGGGGCGCCAAATGCCGTCCATTTGTTTCACCCTTCAACCCCCATTTTCATCCAAACAGGACATTTGATCGCATCCCCTTGTCTGAGACGCTTTTCATTGTAACTTTGTTTCAGGCATAGATAGCCAACATGTGGAGTCTTTGTTTGGGCGATTTGAAAAATTGGCTTCAGAGTTTACTCTCCATCTGCTTCCCCGTTCATCCACTTCATCGCATTTGACTGCAGCCTGGTGGATTTCGTGTCTCTTATCCTGTTTTTTTTAGACAGAGCTGCCATTTCCAGGTTGTAAAATCAGGTGAAGTGAATTTATTCTTGTGCTATGTAGGGAACCGTCTGTTGCCTCTTTCACGTTGGCATCGTGTACTTAGCTTGAAAGCTAATCAGCTAGATGATGCTTTGGCAAAGGCTGATTGTGCAAAAGCAGTGGTGTTCCCTGCATTTGGTACCAGGGGCCTTCAGTGTGAGCTAAAGACATCTCTTAAAACCACCGCCATCATCCCACAATGGAGTTGATTATTCAGAGTATTAAAATATGAATGTTGCTACAGATGAAGAGGAAGGGAAAAAATTGTCAATATCATCAAGGACCAGCGTTTTGGCCTTGTGAGGACAAGTTGGAAATGTGATTCATTTTTTTCTTGCGTGCCACATTGTCATAACGTTTTGCATCAGAGGGCCATTTTGACTGTGAAACGAGCGAAATGTTTCATTGTGTCATCATATTATACCATACACACAAGAAATCGATGTATAAGTCCTTTTAAAATCAATTAGTTGCAGATAAATTCTCAAGTTAGTGTAAAAAAACTGCAGCAAATTTTGAAGCATTTTATTTGGGTCCCGTAAAAATTGCGACATTGCTTTTGCGGGCCACATAAAATAATTTGGGGGGACGGATGTGGCCCCCGAGGCTCAGCTTGACACTGAAGTTACACATGCCAGCACGATTTAGCAGATGAACTTCACCTGACAGGTGAAACAGAAAACAGATGGGCCAGCTTAAAAAAGTAAAGTAAAACTTTATTTTCATAAGAAAATGGGAATTAATTTATTTGTAGAATATGATCAACTATAATAAGGTGTCTTCTTAACTATTTCTTGATTCAATTTATATTTTGCGATATTGATATCTGGAGGAAATAATGTACGCAAATTTGGACATGTCATTGCATCTGGTCAGTGGTGTCAAAGCTTTCTGTAAATGTGGCCAGATTTGTGTGTTAAAATGTGGGCGGGGGGCAACTTTGGAGGACGTTCGTTACATTATAACATACAACAGCATTTAACTTATTCACTGCCAGACGTGCAACTATATGTCCACTCCAGTTTTTGTCATTGTCACTCGAATTCCAAGCCACAGAATATTCAGCTCTCTTCTTTCATCAGAAAAAAAGAGGTAATTCCTAAATTATATGGGTCTGGAGTTATATGATCTTGAAATGAGATCATATACAGATCAAAATACAATGAAATACATACATAATGGTTTATATAGGGCTTACCAACAGCTGAAGCTGGAACAAAGCGCTAACATGGAAAAAAGGAAAATGCTGCCTCCTTGTGGAAAAAAAGCATTGCCAGAGGCCATGGCCAGCGCCTTATCGGCACCCAAACAAAAAAAAAAACACATCCCGAACAAATTCGGGAATGGCACTCTATGTCATATTTTCAATTACCAAATACATTCGTGAATGGCAGAGAATGAGTTAATTTAAATACATTTTAGCGCGCCATTTTCTGTGTTTCACATTTGCTTTTTTATTTTAATTTGAGCTATCTATCTTAAGCCTGTGTTTTGGTTCATTTGTGTCACGATCTGGTTGGCGACTAACGGGTGGCGCTGTCTGCCCCGCCTGCACCTGCACAGGTGTTGGTCGTTCCAATCAGTGGCAGTTAAAAGGATTCCCGGCACGACCATTCCGTGTTGGGTCATTGTATGTGTCTGCTGCACGCTGTCAGGTTTGTTTCATTTTGGCAGATTTTTACTCAGGGTTTGCTTTGATACTTTGTTCTTTTCTGCTCGGATGACTTTGATGTTTTAGATTTTATTCCTACTGACTTTATTTTCATACAATTTGTCAAATACAACCTGCTGCTCCCTCCTGCCTGCTTTTTTGGGATCCACAACCACCGTCACCACCTCGCAAACCGTGACAGAATGACCCGACCATCCATCGGATCCCGCAGGTACAACGGACCGGTCTCATTTCCACCCTGTGCCTGGCAGTGCCACGTCCACGTCAAGCCATGCATTGTCGCGTGATTGTGTGAGAAGGGTCGCACTCACGCCCACAACAAGACGTGCTGCGTCCACGTCAGGCCAAGACCTCTTTTCAGGTGGCCGTCCAGGGTGACATTGGATGTCTGGCAGTGCGACGTCCACGTCGAGCCATGTGTCGTCACGTGATTGTGTGAGAAGGGTCGCACTCACGTCCACGACGAGCCGTGCCGCGTCCACGTCAGGCCGAGTCCCGTTCCCATCAGGCCGCCGCCTATCATATGCTGGATAGGCAACGGTTGCCGTCTCCGCCATTGTTCCCTGGCGAGTTGGGCCTTTTGGGAGACTGTTGGGACTACTGGAAGGGGGGGGGGGGGGGGGTACTGTCACGATCTGGTTGGCGACCAACGGGTGGCGCTGTCGGCCCCGCCTGCACCTGCACAGGTGTTGGTCATTCCAATCAATGGCAGACTGTCACGTTCTGGTTGGCGACCAACGCATAGTGCTGTCGGCCCCGCCTGCAGCTGCACCGGTGTTGGTCGTTCCAATCAGTGGCAGTTAAAAGGACTCCCAGCACGACCATTCCGTGTCGGGTGTTTGTATGTGTTTGCTGCACCCTGTCAGGTTTGTTTCATCTTGGCAGAGTTTTACTCATGGTTTTCTTTGATTCTTTGTACTTTTCTGTTTGGGTGACTTTGATCTTTTAGATTTTGTTCCTGCTGACTTTATTTTAATACAATTTGTCAAATACAACCTGCTGCTCTCTCCTGCCTCCTTTTTTTGGGATCCACAACCACCATCACCACCTCGCAAACCGTGAAAATTTGAAACAAAATGAATTGACATTGAAATTGAATATTGACTTAACTTCACTTTTTTTAACATTTTCACTGGCTTTTTTGTAACCAACGAACAGAAGTAATTGTTCTTTTGTTGATTGTCTTTTTAGAAATGAAAATTTGCCAATTTTAGACAATTGGGATCTTATTCAGTCAATTAATCACATAATAATTCCATTACTTTGCTGCTGTGAAATGTAAATTTCTCCACTGCGAGACTAATAAAGGCAAATCCATCCATCCATTATTTGCCGTTCCTAATTGAACCTCTTGATTGCAGCACTTAGCACACGCAGGTTACAGCGCTAATGCCAGATGAAAATTGACCACGCATTTGGCCCGCGGGCCTGCTTTGATCTGGTTCAGGCCTATCTATGACCCTTCAGCACAGTACAAAACACAAAGTGCGAGGCAGGTTAAGTGTACAAGGTAATGAAGGTAATGAATGAGTGTTTCCTTCAGAAGGGTTTAACGACTCTGGCCTCCCACCAAACTCACGAGTTCTTTAACGTGGCGGCCACACGATTGCAGCAGCGCTGCATGTCGCCTACCTGAGCTAATTATTGCCCTCGTCTTCGTCTGCCAGGGGCAATTAATCCCGCCCGGTGGCCTTTATCTCCATGTTTTCCACGCTTCCATAAGCGCAATAACATCCCCCTGACCTATTCTCTTCTGTCTCCTTGCCATCGCCCGCCATCTCAGGCAATTTCTGTTACCGCTCGGGTGGCTGCGATGCGTACACACCTGCGAGCCCGCATGGCAAACGTTTCCCTCCTTTGTCAGCTTAATATGCACTCACATCCACTCTTCGGCAGATCGTCCTCTCAGCTCAAAATGAGGCGGCGGCATTCATGTGCCTGAAACTCAGACAAAAAGTTAGCGGAAAACAGGGCAGATAAAGTTGCCTGCCCCATTTTTCACAACTTGAAGCACAATGAGACAACTAATCACACATGCACAAAGTATGAAGTTTTTTTTTAAACCCCAAACAGCGTAAATGTGCACAGCTGTAGATTTTCCTGCAGTAGTCGATTGTCATTGTGGTGCACAATGCAACGTTTGCATTGCTTCCTACGAGCCACCAAGCCCCTTTCATAAGTCTCACGTACACTTTACAGTCACGGTTTAATGTAAATTTACGTTTTGTAGCGTCACATATGTTGTTAGCTTCTTTTGAATCTTTCTTCTGGGCTGAGGTTCTGTGCATCTATTTTGGAAAACGACTTTATAACGCTTGAGAAAGTCCGGAAGAAAGAAGCAGGCTTCTCATTGGCCGCCGTGCCGTGTATGCAAATTTCAACTGCAGGTAGCCTATGTCTGTGTGCTCGGCGACGATACACGTGTATTGTTTGCGCGTGAAAGCGAGGGCGTCAGTGGAGAGTTGGTTGAACGCACGTCAGGACAAACCATCTATGATTTGGCGGAATTTAACACAAGTAGGTATTTTTGAGCTTGAATATTTCGTTTTGTAATATGTTTTGAATGTTGAAAGTGATTCCATTTTTCAATAAATGTTGATTTCTTTAACTTTGCCCCTTCAATGAAAACTTATTTAAAACAGACGCAATCTTGATAAATCACAGTGCATATGTTATTTTAATCTATTTCCATTTCCTCCTCCAAGTATCAGCGAAATAGTATGTAAACGCCATATTCCTTGAGACAAATTTATTAACTGATCAGGGATATTTTTCACATTTGAAAGACAGTTAATAAATTGGGTTGTAGTGTTCTTACTGTGCTATGAGGTTTGTACATACTACATTTAAAGGACAACCGGCACCATTTTTTGTTTTTGTTTCCCACTGACATCAGAAAAACGTTTTATAGCATCTAAAATACCCAAATCAGGCAGGCTGATATTTTTAGTTAAATGAAAAACACCAATAAAAATGACTTCAAAATGAATCTTCGTGACGTCACTCCTTGCTTGAGAATCAAAACAATGGCTTCAGATTCGGCCTAGCCCTACCTCCATTCGGCTCGCTCACTCGCCAACGCCGACCATCCGCCACACCGCTCGGCCCGCTCAAACAAACGGCCATTAATTGTTCAAATGTTTACACTTGCCACTTTCTTAGCTCGACCTTGGCAGTTCCTCTTGAGTCGCCCCCCCACACCCCCAACATGTCTCCCCAGAGTTCACCACACCCCACCCTTGTCCAAAAATTGTGCCACTTGAGTGGGTCGTCTTGTTAAAAAGACTTCCTGAAGCTGAAAGGCCAGTCACATTCACACCCGGGGAAGTATCAAGAAAAAACATCAGAGAATTTACCAGATGGTCCAATCAAGTTCAGTCAACCTAGGAGTGCAGATTTTCAAACACCCCCGACCCCATGCATATTTTCAAACGAACCATTTAACTCATTTGCTGTCAGTGTGACGTGGAGCGCCATTCCCCAATTTGTTCGGGTATTGGTTTTTCTTGCGGTGGTGCGATGAAGCGCTGGTCAGATATCTTGCTATGTTTTTCCCTTTCATGAGGGGGCAGCATTTGTCTTTTGTCCATATTAGCGCTTTGTTACAGCTTAAACTGTTGTTAAAGCGCTATATAAATCAATAACTATTGTATTTTGTACAGCCGTCCTTATTTCAAGCTCAGATAACTCGACACCCGTATAACTTAGGAATTAGCTCTTTTTTCTGATGAAAGAAGAGAGGAAGGTTTCTTATGCTGTATTGGATGTTTATGTAGTCCTATAACTCAATATTCTGTGGGTCGTGCATTTTGAGTGACAATGACAAAAACTATGGCACTGGAGTGGACACATTTTTGCACATTGGCTGGCAGTGAATTAGTTAATTTTTTTTGTAACAGTCAAACAGTAGTAATTCTTTTTTTGTTGATTGTTGCCATTTTCGAAATAAAAAAATAAAAATTTGCCATTTTAGAAGATTGAGGGGATCATTCAGTCAATTATTCATATACTAATTTGCTGTTAATAACAAAAGTCTGCTTGCTTAATGCTAGCATATGATGCAAAACACCATAGTTGAAGTTAATTGAAATTAGCATGAAACTTTTAGTAATTACAAATCATCTCACAACTTCTATTTTGACACACCGCTGCCATATTCCGCAACTACTTTTTTTTATATCTTCAGCTTTTCAGTCAAATGGTTAAGGTCTCAATCTCGGCATGTCATCTCGATGATGAAGGAGATAAAGGTCGGAGAAGATAGACGAATCTCTGGGTGGAGATCATGAGAAAAGCTGAAGCAGTTTGTGCGGTTGAATGAAGAACTGTTTAATAAATATTCACTGCCAGCCATATAAAAATATTATTATATATATAATAATAATAATATAAAAAGCATGAAAAAGGTGCTTGCTGACTTTATTACCAGCAACAG